>NW_004524618.1:14574390-14574905 GCF_000260255.1 Octodon degus | reverse complement strand
TCCAAGCAACACCCACCTGGAAGAATCTGAACTTCACAGAACCAGACCTGGTGCTAAGGTAATAACTCTATCTAAGCTCTACACCAAAGGTCAGAAAACAATAGCATACAAAATGACAAAGAGAAGGAACAAAATGCAGTCTCAGGCCCTGAGTCCACCCAGTACCACTGCAGAAGACACTAGCACTGAGGAAATTGGCAATAACACACCAGATATCTCTGAAATAATAGCGTTGACAGTAAAGAAACAAGTGCAGAAAGGTATAGAAGAAATCAGATCAGAAATAACTTCTGAACTAAAAAATGTAGTGATAACTATAATCAAAGAAGTACTAATTGCTTCTAAAGAATACACTGATAAAAAATAAAGCAGAATATAAAAATGATGGAACCCTTGAAAAAGCAATTTAGGAGAGAAATAGAATGTATAAAACAGGTTCAAAGTGATATACAGGAAATTAAAACCTCAATCACAAGCTGGCAAAACTGTTTGAGTAAAAGTGAAAATAGACTTTC
>NW_004524618.1:14562477-14574290 GCF_000260255.1 Octodon degus | reverse complement strand
GGAACCGGGGATTGAACTCAGGCCCATGTACTTGCCAGGGAAGCACTTATTCCACTGAGCCATCTCCCCAGCTCTGACTTAGTTTGTTTTCTGCTGCTATAACAACATAATTGGCACTGGGTACTACATAAAGGAAAGAGACTTGTTTAGCTTAGGCCTCGAGCTTTAAAGGTGTAGCACAAGCATCTGCTCAGCTCTGCTGAGGCTCTCGGGCTACTCACGTGGCAGATGAATGTGTGTGAGAAGGAGTGATTACAAGAGGAGACGGGAAGCCAGGTGGACTCAGGGGCCGGGCTTGCTCATTTTGTAAGGACTCACTGAGGTCTTGAAAGAACCACATTCATCCGACCCGAGGGCAGCACCCCAGTGACCTGGCCACTCCCGCTTAGCCGGCCTCGGCAAGGTTTGACCAGCTCCGCATCGCCACAGCGGAGCCCAAACTTCCAAACATTTGGGGTAAATACTCAAAGCGCATCCAAACCATAAAGCTGTATCTGCCAAGTTTTCTAGAGCAGCCAGTACATGTGGCATGGTGAGGGGCGGCTAGTGAGGAAAAAGCACTTCGACTCCACCCACACTGTCGTAGCTATGGGGAGAAAGTATTTCCAGCTTCCTCGCTTGGAAGGGACAGCTGAGCCTGGCTGAGTCAGAGGCCCGGGAGGCAGCTTGCTGCGTCAGGCAGAGTGTGCTTCCCGGCGCAGACATGAACAGGGATCCCTGGAATACAGGCAGCGCCTCTGCCCAGAGTCCCATGGTGCTGCCTCTCTCTCTCCCACCCCTGCTCTTGCACTACCCTGCTGTCTGCTGAGGCTGTGGACCCCTGACTCAACAGAGTGAAACCACAGTGAATCTCTATTTGCATTAAGAAATTTTAATGGAAAATTGTGTGCGCTTTATGTTCAATGCAATGATTTGAGGTGGAAGGGATGGTCAGCGTATATGGTGAATGTGTAAAATGTTATTACAGTGAAAAATTGCTATTAATGCCTCTCAAGATCAGAGAGAGAGAGAGAGAGAGAGAGAGAGAGAGAGAGAGAGAGAGGAAAAACACTTATCCACCCTTTTTCAAATAGGTGGTCATCATTCTGAAAGATGGTACCTCAGCTCTCAAAAGTGGAGGGAAAGTGTTCACAGGTCTCTCTTCTCTCAGACAGAATGGATCTGACCCGGAAGATCCTGCAGAAGGGGAGACCCTGGTCCACAGATACATGATTACGCTTGGAAAGGTCTAGCATGTTTAAGGGCTCAAGTGACCATAGTGAACTCCTGTGTCTTGTAGTCTGAAAAAATGCTAAGATAATGAAAGCTTGTTCTCTTCTTATTATATTGAAAATTTGTGCTCACTCCAAGAATGATAACCATCAGAGGAAACTCATGAACAGTTAGATTTGTGCGCTCCTCTAAGCTTTATAGATGGAGTGATCAAAAAACACAGTGAGTCATTATTTAAATTTTTAAAACTTATCACAGCTGTCAATCACCCACTGCTGTCAATCACCCTCCTAACACTCCCCATCACTGCAAATGCACACATCCCATCATGCTTGACGTTGCTGAAGCAGTTCTGGATGTCCTCTGTTGTGGGTGTTTTTAATCACTCTGCTGACGATGCTTTGATACCCTGGCTCAATTCACACTTACCATTCTGGGTCATCTTGACTGTAAGGAAGAGCCAGAGTGGCAGATCTGATGAAGTGACTGAGGACAAATCATCCTCCCTTATGCACCTGCCCATTGGGCAGTACTCAGCAGCTGGCTCCCTTCATTTCTTCTATTACATCTTGCAAAGACACTCACGAAAGAGGAACTTCAGAACTGCTCCAAAAGAGGCCAGAGCAGTGGGATAAGTGTGTTTCGTGTGTGTGTGTGTGTGTGTGTGGTGTATCTTGAGGGGCATTAACAGCAATCTTTTTTACTGTAATAACATTTTACACATTCACCATATACGCTGACCATCCCTTCTACCTCAAAACATTGTGCTGAATATAAAATGCACACAATTTTATGTCAATTAAAAATAAATTTGGGAAAGTAAATGTAGAGGTGGGGCCTGTCTAAGGAGTGGAGAGAATAATTCCCCACGAAATAAACTCAGGGCAAAGACATTTGTGTTCTCAGCAAGAGAACCAGAGGCCATGGCCATGGGAGGAGTCCGGGCAGCCTTGAGGCAGCGCGACTGAGCATGGATGGAGAATGATACGCAGAAAGCAAGCGTCATTGCCAAACTGCAAACCCCATCAGGGGCTCCGGATACCACAGAAATGTAAATCAGAGTTGGAGAACATGAGGTTGAGAAATTCTCCCAGAGCCCAAAAGGAAAATAAAAACATTATGAGGCTAGTGTAATAGCAAGAAATATTGTTTCAAAAACAGTTTGAGGAATAGAAGGTGAAATGAAAGCAAAAAGGTTAGGCAGAGCGGCTCTGAATGGCTGGAGTTTTGTTTGTAAATGGGGTGGGAAGAGGCTTTTCCTAGAAAGAGTGAATTCAGACTTTACCAGGCAGCAAGTACCTGTTTTCCACGAATGGGTAGAGATGAGGCTTACTATAAGCAGACTGAACCGCCCTGCGTCTGTCCCCTCAGGCCACCAGGGTCTGGGCAGCAGTGTGAGCCAGTGACTGAGAGCTTGTGCCCTTCATCTGCTAAGAAGTACCCAAGCCATTGCTGTGAGAGGTGCAGCTACTGCAGGTCATCGAAGAACTCTTCTCCTTGCTGGCGGACATTGAATGTACCTTCGTAACTTGCTCTTCCAATGTAAGTGACAGGCATGTTCACTCCCTGAGCACAGCAGAGTTGGTGGCAACCCTCTGATTTTCACCAAGACAGTGGTGTTAGCTCTGCTCTGGGCCAGGGTGCAGGAAGGATGCTCCTCTGCTGCAGGTCCCATGCTGGGCTGAGAAGTGGCATTGTCATCACGTTTTTCCATCTCTTCAGGGTCCTTGTTCTCCGTCAGCTTTAAATACAGGCTCCATACCAGGGCTGTTGTCATCTGCCCACCTGTTCCTGCTACTTGCAGCCCAGCGTGTGCTCTTGGCATTCTCCCCTGTGTCTGCTTGCTTTGGGGCTCAGTACAAAGCCCTGAACAGTGGCTGTCCACTGTGGCATTAGGAAGGGCTACTTCCGCCTTATTCTAATTCAAACATGAGATGAAAACATGTCCCCAGGTGGCAGAAAAGCCTCAAACAGCTTCCTGGTTGCTCTGGTTCCTGGGTCACCCCCTGAGTAACCTCATTCTTATGCTCATGTGGGCCCAGAAGCATGGCTCAGTGCTGTGCAGTCATCAGGGCCATTTGTCACCAGCCCCAGAGAATCAGCTCCAGGGTAAGGGAGGTGACCCTGATGGAGAGCTCTGGAGCTCACAAACACATACTTCAGAGCCAGCTGGGAGGGATTAAGTGGAGGACTGCAGAGCGCTGTAGGGATCGGGAGCTCACTCCATTCCTGCCACTTTCGCAGAACCGCAGACCCACAGACCCGAAAAATTCCTGTAGCTTTGAAGTCCTGCATGGAAACTGAGAGGACTTGGGAGCTCAGATAATGTGGAACTGTCTTCAGTAGAAAAATCCTAAGGAGAAGATTATGAAGAGGGAGTGGAACTTTTTCTTTTAATTGTTTATGTACTATGTATATCTTCTACCAGGCCTAGATTTCACTTTGCTATATTTTTAAGGTGGTTAAAAAAAAAAAACCCAACAGACTAGGCTTGCTGGCCAGGAACACAAAGGTGTGAGGCTCAGTCTAGCAGTCGGGGCTTCTGCATGTTTAGGGTGCCTGATGGACCCAAGATTGATGTGCGGGTGCAGCAACCAGGAAGTCATGCAAGAATCGCGAGGGCAGAGCCTGTGGGCTGGAAGGCATCCTGACCTGGAGAGAGTGAGTGGGTGGTGGATGGTCATTATTCCCAGCGAATTCTTCCCCTGTGCCCTTGGTAATTCGCACCCCTTGGTGACTCTGGGTCTGGCTGTGTGACTCACTTTGACCAGTGGGATGCCATCAACACGACATTAGAAGCAGTTTGTGAACCGTGAACTGTGAGTTGGATCTTGGCCTTTCAGAATGTTGACTCCATGTGAAGAAACACACGGCCCCCCTGATAGCCAGCACCAGCCTCCAGATGTGTGTGAGGCTCTAGGAGATCCCCGCCGGGGCCATCATGCTGCTGGATAGGCGGCTTCCACAGCACGCGTGCCACATAACCAGCAGAAGTGCTGCTAGCCAAGCCAAGCCCAATCTCCTGCCCGCAGAACCCTGAGCAAACAGTAGCTGTCACTTGAAACCACTGAAGTTTTGGTGTGGTTTTATTCTGCCAATAAAAGTAGTGCACCTTTTCAAATGCCTCCCTTTACCTTTGCAGCAAGCACTTTGCCCTACACATACTATATGGTCAGTAAATGAATTTCCTATAGCTGCTATTTGAGGAGGTACAGAATCAAATGCAAATAGTATAGAATAGCTAGATGGTGCCGCGATTTGAGGTTAGTCGTTTTATCTCCCAGGGACTCCAGTTTATCTCTGCTTTTGAGTTTTCATCTTATAGAATCACGTGTAGGGAAATAATGGATGTTAATGAGTTTTGATTTCCTTCAATCGCATCAGGTGATTTTCAGCATTCAAATGAGACAGTTTCCCAGTTCTCAATCTACGTTTCTCTCTCCAGCGAGATGGCAGGAGAGCTGGAGGGAGAAGTCAGCTGCCAGCTGAGCCTCTGTGTCGCTAACCCCTGGATACTGGGCTGAGGTCCTTCCTTGGGGACCTTCCCGCCGAGCAGCACCACCCACCAGGCACAACTGATAAAAGGAGACAGCAAATTCCATCCCCAGATACCACCAAGGAGGATGCGCACATTTGTCTCCCATCCCCCGCTTCCGTGCAGAATCTCGTGAGGCACGTAGGGCTTTACGATTCCAAGGTATTTTCTTCAGTGACTCTAAGAGTAGTTCGCCTTTTGGCCCTCGGTTTGCAAGTTACAGTCAATTATGTAAATAATCTGTTAATGATTACTCTGACAGATAAGTATAATTTGGAAATGAAACAAACAGTCCCTGTATTAACTAGGGACCTTTCTTTCAGAATGATTTGTTTAATGAGTCATATCGTTTTTATCTCTGCTCCAGGGAAAGGTCAACCTGGCTGCATTTCAGTTACCATTTTTCTCAAAAATAGCTGTCTTGTTTGCGCCCAAGAAATGCTGCGCATGCGCAGAATTGTCTGGCCTCTGAGGAAGGCTCATTTCTTCTCTCCCACAGCCCAGCGCGCAGAGGAAGGTGCGGCAGTCATTAGAGGTAATGTATTTCACAGGTGCTGCTTCCAAAACTCCTTCAGCAGCTGCTGCTACCTCAAGGTCAGATCTCCAGGACAAGCCATTCGGCGCAGGGTACCACTGCCTGGCAGCCCAGATGGAGTGCTTTTCCCTGGGGCATCCTAGGGCAGCCATCTAGGGGCGTGCTGTTGGGTACCTGTGGCTTTCTAGGGGCATGTGGGGCTTTGTAATGAATGGATATCAAAGACATGACCTTACAGGCCTTACATGTAAAATCTCCCTAGTGATGTGCTACACCCAACAGGGGCTGTCATCAGTTTTCAATCAAAGAAGCAACTCCTACTGCTTAATGATGAATAGTCCAGTAAGCTAGCAAAGAAGTATTCAATGAAATCTCTGGTCAAGAACACTAATGTCATGCTGGCCCCGCCCCTGGGGTGTGCTGAGATGGAGATTGAGACTGGGCATGGAGGCAGGTGCCTGTAATCCCAGCTCTTGGGAGGCTGAATGCAGGCGGATCACTATGAGTCCGATCTATGTAGTGAGACCCTGTAGACTCTGTACTAAAATACAACCAAACCAAACCAAAACAACCCATGAATGTTCTACATAGAAAAAAAATAAAGTCAAAAGAAAAAGATACAGGGCTGGCCAGATAGCTCAGTGGATTAAAGCACTTGCTTAGGCAGGTACAGGGACTGGGATTTGACCGCTGGTGTGACGTGCTGGCCCCACTCCCAAGGCGCGCTGAGACGGCAATTGAGATTGGATGTGGTGGGCGCTTGCCTGTAATCCCAGTACTTGAGAGGCTGAGAACAGGAGGATCACTACGAGTCTGATCTGTGTAGTGAGACCCTGTACTAAATAAATAAATATAATATAAAATAAAAAAGATACATTGAAAGAATGTTAATAACACAATAGAAACCAAAAGATCCAACAACATTGCAAAAGAATAGCGGTACAGGGGCAAGGAGAGATCCAAGCGTTTTTTCAACACAGTACTTTTACTCGGATCTCAATCCGGGGGGGAAAACTCGCTCAGCCCTGAGCTCTGAGTAGGTTCCTTCCGTGCGGTGGCTTGAAGGTGGCAATAGCTATTAGAGGCCTGAGCAAATGTGGACGTTATGGAGGCCGGAGCCCCCTCGCTGGGGAGGAGGGGCGCGCAAGCGCAGAAGGGAAGGAGTCAGAGCCCCTGCTGGACCAGACGGAACTGGGGGTGACAGTGCCATTTAGGATTTCTACCTTCGTCCTCTGAACTGAAGTTATCACCCTTTGGCACCTGGGTCCCCCCTCCCCATACTCGTGTGGGTTAAAACCAGAACTTTGTCATTGAGTTACATCCTCAGCCTTTTTTACTTAATTTAAAAAAAAAAAAAATTGACACAGGTTCTTACTGAGTGGCGTAGGCTGGCCTCAAATTTGGAATCGTCTGCCTCAGCTTCCTGAAGTGCTGGGACACAACGCATGTGCCATCATGTCTGGCTTATTCCTGGCTTCTGTCTCTCTCCCTATTCTTCCCATTCTCTGAGAATGCCTTTGCCTGCCTCTCTTCTGTGGGGCCTCCTAGCCTCTGAGCAATTTCTCTTTCTCTGAACTTCCATAGCACTGTGCTCCCAATCCATGAAAAACACATCCTTAATGTGAAGTCTCACCTTACCTCTTACCTATTGGTCCAATTACAGACCAATATCTTGATTCTTTTTTTATCACTAGATGCCAAGGCTTTCAATGATGACTTGTTGAAGCCAGACGTGGTGGCCCCCACCTGTAATCCCAGCACTTGAGAGGCTGAGGCAGGAGGACTCTCTTGAGTTCAAGGTCATCCTGGGCTACATAGTGAGTTCAAAGCCAGCCTGAGCTACACAGCAAACGTCTGTCTCAAAAAGACAAAAAGCGAAACAAAGGAACAGTAAACAATTATTTGTTGTGTGGAAAAGGGAAGATGTTATTTTTACTAATGAGAAATATCAGCATTCTGCAAAAGTATGAAACTATAACTACGTGAGCACTAGGCAGGGAACATGAAGCTTGTATTAGTCAGTAGAGTCAGATGCAGAATAGTGCAGGAGATCTAACCATGAGCTAGAGACCCAGAGAATCCAGCCAAAGGCATGAACCCCACAGCAGTGGCCCGCAGGAGTCCAGCTGGAGGCCCAGAGCCCACAGCAATGCCGCGTGCAAGTCTATATCAAGGATCTGTGCCAGAAAGGTCCAAGGGCCAGTGGTGGAAGCTGGAGAATCTCTGATGGTCTGGAGAAGGATCTGCGCCAGAAGGCACTGGAGCCAGGAAGGGACATTCAAGATGAGGATCAAGGAAGGGAACCGCTGCCATCTCCGGTGACAGGGAAGACCCAAGCGCCTTCTCCAATGAGAACAGACAAGTTCATATCAGAAGAGCAGCCCGGGCAAGCTTCTCCAGGAAAACCAACAGCATGCAACCTTCCCTTCCAGTTCTCCTTTTGCGCTCACTGTTTGCAACAGTCCTCAGGCGGGCCTTCCACACCCAGCACCAGGCTGACTCAGTTCAGTACTGTGTTCACATTTGGGGGTCATGATTTAAGAGCGGCATATCAGGGTGCTCAAGCCATGTCATGGGCAGCATTGGATAAATGGGACAATGTAGACTAGAAAGATTCCAGGAAAAGAGAAGGAGCTAAGAGAAGGGAGGATGCAGACAAATTATCTTTACAAATCTCAAAAGATTTTATATGGAAGAGGGATTTGATATATTCAGAGCCATTTAAGGGGGCAGAAGTGATCAATTCTGTAGGAGATTGGTGGGAACAACGGTTTGGTCTCAACCTAAGGAAGGCTGTCTGACTGGCAAGTGGAGTTGTCTAACTTGAAAAGAGTAATCTGAGCTCAATCATTAAGGTTGCTGGGTTCCTGGGAGAGTGGAGAGCAGTGGGCTCAGGCCAACCCTGTACAGACGTGGACCGATCTGGCCTACTTCTAGATGCCATCTACCTCTCAAAGGCCTGAAAACGTGAGGCTCATTAAGAAGTCGGCCTGAAACACGAGTGAACAAAACAGCCTGTGACTGAACGCTGACCGTGACAGCAGAGGACCGTGTGTGCAGAGGGACCCAGGCAAAGAGCGTTCGAGTCCTTCGGCTGAGTGTCATGGAGAAGCAGGCTGGGAGCAGGGGCCCCCGGGCAGGTTTCTGTGCCCTGGTGAGGAGGAACAGGGTGTTCACATGGACAGCAGGCGATCTGTACTGATGCGGAGGTCATAGGGTGCCCTGAAAGTTTGCCAGAGGAATCAAAGTAGCAAAACCAAAGCCAGATCACGTGCAGAGTTTGGAGTTTTGGCTCTTATTTCCATCCCTTACTAGCGAATGACCACGAGGAACCCGACCTTTCTGGACTTTAGCTTCCCCATATTGTGAATGGGGTCTGGTGACACAGCTGAGATTCATTCTCCTTGGGGAGGCACCGGCTCTTTGAGTTGGATTATTAGCTGCACGGTAGATTCAGGAGTGCAGGGGTGCTCTGAGAGGAGTATTTGGGGAAGATTAATTTAGTAGGCAGGCTAGATGGAAGTCAGAAGATAGTTGGAAAGAGTGGCTGAATGGCAGCTCCAGGAACTGCCTCAAGTGGTGTCATTCAACTTTAATGTTGTTTGCGCAGAGTTCTATGTCAAAGTGTCAGGAAACACCAAATTTGTGCTTCTATGTGACAACTTTGCTTCTAGGATGAAGTCATTTCTCCTCCTCCTCTCCTTCCTTTTCTCTTTCCCTCTCCCTCTTTCTCTTTCGCCTTTTCTTCTCCCTCTGTGTCTCCTGCTAGTTTTTGCTTGTGTGTGCACACATGTGTGTGTCTGTGTGTGTGTGAGCATTTGTGCATGTGTGTGCAAGCGTGCATGTGTTGGTGCATGTAAACAGGATCTCCCTGTGTAGTCCTGGCTGGCCTGGAACTCACGAGCCTCCAGCTTACACCTTCCATAAGGCTGAGGTTGTAGACATGTGCCACCTCACTCGAGTCTTCTGGCCATTTGAGTAATTTTAAAAACACAAGGATGATTACGATTATTTATTTATTTATTTATTTATTGTATTTTAGGGAAGGATCTACAGGGTGTTCAGGGTATCACTACTAGATCGGGCTCATAGTGATCTGCCTGTTTACAACCTCCCAAGAGCTGGGATTACAGGGCAGGGCCGGCACAGTAAGCCCAGGGAGCAAATTACCCGTCCCTGAGCCTGCTTGCAGGCGCTTTAATCCACTGAGCTATTTGGCCAGCCCTTACAATCATTTAAAACAGTATATCTGTAACCTAAATCTGGCAAATACTTGTTTCCTGTCCTTTTGTGAGGACAGTTGAAATAATAGCTCACTTAGCAGAGCATGTCTCTGCTACTGTGTCCTGAAAAATATTCAGCGCTATTCTCTAAGGATTGAGACATACCCCAGAATGTCCATGTGGCATTTTTTTTTCTTGGCAGACCTGGCTGGCCATAAAGTTGAGAAGCTGACCTCGTCCTCGTGTCTTCTTCGGGTAGGCGCTCTGCTTTATGGTACTGTCATCACGCACGCTGTAGAATGAGTTCTTGCCATGACAGTTTGCCCTGTTTTTTAAAATAAAATGTTTTCCACAGAGAAGCTGAATGCCCGGGGCTGCTCATGGAAGGCAGTGACTCTTCTCTAGGTCACTGGTTTGCAGTAGGACACAGATGGAGTGGGAAAGAAAATCATGTCTGACTGCCTTTTAGTAACCGGGGCCGCCAGGGGCTGTGGGGGAAGGCCGGGGGGTGGGGAGGGCCCTTTGGTAGCCTTAAACTGGAAGGTTTGACAAACTAGAGATTCTAACCAGAGAACCACTAGTGGTAGATTGGTGGCTGAATAGCCCTCTGAGTGGCCAACTGTGACACTATAGGACTAGACCAATACTACCCAGTGGCTAGTGAGGGAGGCATGGGAACCTACAGCCTAGAGAGAGGTTAGGGGGTGAGAAAACATGCAGTGGCTGGAAGGTGGTGGCTGGAGGTCAGCCACCCCTTGATCAGTTCCCTGGGAATGGGTTGTAGCCACTCCAGCACCTCACACCTACCTTGCTTCTTTCTTCTTTCATTTCTTTTTTCATCCAATGATTGGGTAGAAAATAGATGTTAGAGAAACACCACTGAGAGGTGAGCTCCCATCTTAGGGGCTGGGGCTGAGGGTAGGGTGTCTCTGAGATCAGTTTAGTTTCTTATCTGCACTGGGCTCTGGGCTCAGTGAGTGGACCGAGTGAGAACTGTGGGTACACACCCCCCCACCCTGCAGGCTCGGCATGCCCTCTTCCCACCACTGACTTGTGTTCTGTGGCTCACGCTGGCCTGGGGTCATTTTGATTATTAGGTACAATGAAATAACCACAGAAATTGAGAGAAAGCATGGAAAAACTTGCAAAACTATTTGCCATGGTTGTGACATCAAGCCTATTTGTACTGTATTTTACCAAGGCATTGATCCCCAGTGGATTAGCCTTTTCACAAAGATCCTCCCCTACAGAGAGTTCTGGAAAGCGCTATACTCCAGTAGTTCATCCACAAAGTGTTTATGTAGGACCTACTATGTGCAAGTGTCAGCTCTAGGAACAAAGCCTTGCAAAGCTAACAATCCAAGCTTTGTCAATGTTCGGCTAACAGCCTGAGGATTTAGGGGTGGTTTGCCTAATTCTTCCTGGTGCCAAGACAGGCTCTGAAGAACAGATGTCACATCTTGATCATCTTTTATTTTCCCAAAGTCTCTGGAACAGTGCTGAGAATAGACACACTGCAATCACTCCGAGAGTGAAGTTGTTCATCTGCATTGTGGTAAAGAAAAACGAGGAGAGAATTTTAGAGCAGTATTGACTCAAGCAACAGGCGGTTGCTGGTCCTTCCACTCCTCTGCTCTTTCTCTGTGCATCTGGAAGATAAACTTCTGGGATCACAAACACAGACTGGAGATGCTCTATTTCTGACCTTAAACAGAACTTAAATAATTGGACTCGAACGAATTGTCACAGGAAGCCATATTCTTCATAGAGAAATTGTGTTTTTGTTTGCCTGTTAACTACTTCTTAAAATTTATTTCTGGAGTGTCTGGAGGTCAGGAATGGCAAGTAAATATATGCCTTTGGTGCCAACAAATGGCTCATGAGTGATTTCACTGTGTTGTTGGGTAACACGGTGGCACTCACAGGTCTCTATAGGAAGGAAGCAGCACCTGTGAGACCCTCAAGTGGCCTGAGCCACCAGCCATCCTTTTTCTTCATCTCTTATTTGACAGCCAAGGTCTGAGATACAGGAAGTGTTTCTATTACCCAGCCTCTTGGGTAACAGATTATCGCCCTTTCCAAGGATGTACGATGCAAACATGACTTACTTTGGGCTGAAATTGGACATCACAAAGTCTCACCACTAAATGAACTTGATCACAAAGGAAAACATCAACAAAGTGACACTGATTCCTATTAAATACAGGGCCAAATACCCATGTCAGCCATAGCACAAATCTAAACCTGAGAAAAGAGAGACAGAGAGAGAGAGAGAGAGAGAGAGAGAGAGAGAGAGAGAGAGAGAGAG
>NW_004524618.1:14528537-14562377 GCF_000260255.1 Octodon degus | reverse complement strand
AGAGAGAGAGAGAGAGAGAGAGAGAGAGAGAGAGAGAGAGAGAGAGAGATTATCTTGGAGAGTAATAGCTGAGGGCTATAAACTTAGTGCACACTGAAAGTTCAAAACAAGTTTAATAACCACTTAACTGTTTTCTAGGCCCATTTTTATTTAGTATAAATGTGGTGTAACACACAGAGCTCTTATAATCTTCAAGGGCCCATGTCTTGAATTTTTCTAAGTTTCTTGGCTTTGATATTGTTGACCTTTTGGCATGGGTGACTTTGTAGTTTGGCTGTCTTGTGCCCTGTGGAATGCTTAGTAGAATCCTTGATTTCTGTCCACTCCATGCTAGCAGCATGCTCCTGATTGTGCCAACTGAAAATGTCTCCAGACAACCCCACGTGTCCCCTGGACAGTCACATAATTTCTGGTTGAGAAGCACTGCTGCAGTGGAATGTTTCCTTACAGTTGTGATCATGTTTAAAACTTACCAATTTGAGGAAAATATGCTCAACATTATATAAGCTAAATCAGCCATGAGATCTCTCCCACTGAATTGGCTACACTCTAAAAAGTGCCCGCTCAAGGGCTGGCAAGGGTGCTCAGAAGCCGGAAATCCTGTGCACCATTTCTGGAGGGAAGGCAAAATATGATGCCTGAAGAATTGCTTAGCAGTTTTTAGATGAAATTAAGCATGTATTTGTTATACTGTATGAGTTGGCAATTATATAGTTAGGAGTAACACTCAGTCTACCCACCTACACAAGTGAAATGAAATCATAGGTTCACACAAAAACCTGGGTGTTGATGCTTATGGCAACTTTATAACAGCCAAAGAAGTTTCTATGGTTTGTGTCTAGCTGTCCCTCCAAAGCCTCCCGCAGTCATGGGGCAGCTTCGGAGTTTGTGAATGATCACTGTGGGTGTGAGTGCTGCACCCATCCTGGGGTGGGTGATCTGCATTGCAATGTAAGGAAGGGAAAGAGGCTGGCTGACTGCAGGTGCTGCTGCCCCACCTTTGCTTTTGCTCTTTGCCGCCCGCCATGAAAGGCTGCTCTGTGCCACCATGGGCCAGGCTGCCTTGGAGCCAGCTGAGTATGGACTGAACCTCCACTACCTGTGAGCTCAATAAACCTTTCCTTCCTTCATTGTAGCTGTCTGGTTTTTGTCCCAGCAACAAGGGAAGAAAGAGTAACTGAGACAGGGGTAGAATTATCTAGATGTTCTTCAACTCCTGCATAGATAAGCAATGTAGAAATATACCCGTATAGTGGGATGCTACTCAGCAGCAAAATGTAATGATTTACAATACATGTAACAAGATCAACAAATCTTGAGTGCATTATGCTACGTGGAAAGAACTATTAAAAAACCACAGGAAGTATGAGCCCATTTATGTGACATGTGGGAAAGGGGAAACTGCACAGACTGCAAGTGGATCTGACGTTGCCACAGACTAGAAATGGAGGGAAGGAGCTGCCTACAGAGACCACAGGAGAACTTTTTGAGTGATGAAACTCTGATATTTTGATTATAGTTGCAGTTATGTGACAGTATTCATTTGTCATAATTTCCTCGATAGTGTGCTAAAAAGGGTGACTTTCCCTGTATTATATTCCTTCCTAACATAGAGTGATGTCCCCTATTCCTGTACGTATGGATTTTAAAATATGAAAAAAATGCAGCAGTGTTACCAGAATAAGCAAGAATCAGTGATCTGAATAAATGTGCTTCTTGCTTTTTTTCCTGAGTTATAAACAGTGCTGTCAGCAACCTGGGGAGAAGATAAGAGGTAAATTTTGTTTCCTTGGCCAACCCCTAGAGGTTGCTGTCCAGCCTGAAGGAAGGATCTACTTTTGTCTGCTTTGAATTTTTAAAAAGCCACATTGCAGGGCTGGCAAGATGGAGAAAGTTAAGCCAATGAGAAATCAAGAATTTTAATTGCTAAGCTTGCTGGTCTGGAGATAAGAGAGCGTTACGGGCTTCACGGGGACATCCTTGGGGCTGGGCTACAGCTCCCACGAGGGAAGATTTCAGCATCTATCGCCACTGAACTGCCAGGAGTAATGATATTAGGTGTGCGACTACGAACTTCTCCCAGAGGGCTTCACACAGACTTCATCAAGGTGAAGAGAACCTTCTGGAACTGCAATGAGATCTGCTAGTAGGCAGAGAAAGGGCCGGAGGAGGCAGGGCTCACCAAGGGACGACACCTCCGGCCCCTCTTGGGTGAAATTCTTCCACTTATTCTTGCTGTTTTCTGTTCAAAATTTTTATAAAACAGAAATGAAAACAAAACACAAGTAAAATAAATTGCAATAAGAGAAAAAATAATGAGGTAACATTTGAAAAAATATTTGCAATGCAGTAAAAAATGAAAATCTGCTCAGGGTCAAGAGGAAAATTTCCTATTGATTTGGAATGTTCAGAAAATGCCAACAAATGACCCAGGCTGTCATTTCTTCCTGAAGCCAAAGATTCAGGAAGATTCTTCTGAGGAGAAATGTGGCGGCTCAGTACAAGTGCGCTGAGCCCTAGCAGAGGGCTTATCAGAGGGCCTTGTAGGGCCTTTGTGCTTCAGTTTCAGCTGCAGGTAGGTACTAGGGGACACCTAGTGAGATTTCCTTTGGTGTTCCACCCCCAACCTTAAAATCAAACCAAAGTTTTGTAAAGAAAAATTTTAATTCTTATTTATTTATTTGGTACAGGGTCTTGCTGCACAGCTCGGATTCATAGCAATCTTCTTGTCTCGGCCTCCTCAGTGTTGGGATTACAGGTGTACACCACCACACCTGGTTTTGGATCAAACTTGGGAACTTGTGCTTGCCAAGCAGGTCTTTAGACCACCAAGCTGTCTCCACAGCACCAATCAAACCAAATTTAAGTCAATCTCTCTCTCTCTCTCTCTCTCTCTCTCTCTCTCTCTCTCTCTCTCGTCTCCCCCTCTCCTTCAAACCTAAGCAAAGGTAGGGTACCATTCATATTTAAATATTCTCCATATCTTTAATAATCTGTGTCCTCTTTTGGTTGGCATCACCGAAGTACTCCTTGCCTTGGTTGGAAGCTAGAGAGCAAAACAAGAAGTACACCACAGAAGGAGTCGTGAGTGTCACCTAGGAGGGCAAGTTTGGAGTCAGCCCCCAAAACATTCATCTCACTTGAGTTCTCTCTAGGGTGCTTCCTCAGCGATCAAGTTCATCAAAACTCAGGGTTCTTCTTTCCCCCAAAGTGGATGACACACTCACACTGTTTACTCAGAAGGAAAATGAGGAAGTCCCTCTTGGAGTTCCAGCACTTTCCAAAGTTCAAAGTGGCAAAGTGACACATTGGAGTTCAGGCCCACAGATCCGTACTTACATGTGACTGGTCACTAATAGATAACAAGGGCTCAAATCTCATGTTTTGGAAAATATGTAAATATGTATATTTATGCAGTGGATTATGAAAAGCTTTTAAAAACAAATGGGGTATTTACATGACAGACCTTGAGACTCCAAAAGAGTTGTTATGCTCCGTCGTGTCAACTTGCATTTGCCAGCACGAGGTCTTTTAAGAAATACTGCCTCGCAGTGACATAATGAATAGCAGAGGGAAACCACAGAAAAAAATAAGGTCCCTGAGCTCTCGTCTCAGCCCAGCGCTCTGCACGACTTAAGAGTGGAAAGAGCGTGTCTCTGTGCAGGGAGGTTACACACTGTGGCAAAAAAATCAGGACAGAAAATTGGAGCAAGCCCCAACACAAGTAAACTGAAACCCCAGAACAAGGGAGGAGCAGAAGTATTTACTCTTTTCTACTTGAGTGAACTCTGGGATGAAGGACGGGATGATTTAATCCGAGGAGGGGGAAAATCCTGTGACTTCATCGTTAGAGCACTCTCGTTTGAATAAAATAGCGCCATGAAGTAAAAATAAAAGTATCTAGACTGACAGTCTTCACTGCAGCTTTTGAAAATGTGATTTTTAATTTGATAAATCAAACATCCTCATGGCATTTTGTAGGCAGAGTTGAGCACCTTTAATGTCTTCCTTTTATTCATAATATCCGTCCCCTTAGTCTTTAGTTATCTAATGGGGACATTTACCCTCCAGGAATCATCTTTTTTGAAACACTACTTTTTGAAACTACTCACAGCGACTCTCAGATTTCAAAGTGGATTGCTGACCATAGCCAGAAGGAGTCCACATCTATGCAGACTGTTACATTGTTATAATAGAGTGAGTAATTAATTTTAAAAATAAGACTATGTATGGTATATCTCTATGTTTAAATAGATGGTATAAGTGTAATACTTTGGTAAAGGCTACTTACAGAATTCATGATAAAGACCGACTCCAGGGAGGAAGAAAGGCAAATGATCCCAGGTAGGACACCATGAGGCTTCAACTTCATCATTTTACACATATATAAATATTCATATGTAAAATATATATGTACATATGTAAGATACATAAATGTACATATTTTAGCAAATATGGCCAAGTGCTAAATTAGTCAATTGTAGCAGGAAATGGCAAAGAAACGCCTGTTTGTGGTGATGTCATTTTGGTCCCTCTTCCTATTTAATAAAATGTGAAACATTAAGGAAAAGGAAAATCCAGTTAAATTCATTGAAACTAAATAATGATTATGCCAACTGTAAATGAAAAAGCTGTCACCAGAGGGCAAGCAGAAATTCCAGCGGCAGAAAATAAAATCTATTGTTGTACAAGGTCTGTTTAATTTTCAGATGGACATAATCAGGTGCCTCTGGACAGATACCTAGTGTTGCTGTTGATAACTTCAGATTCTCACTAGGCACGAGCCTATCTTTCCTTCTCTATTTCTGGAATCCCTGTTCCATGTGTTTTCTATAAAATAGAATCATAATCCCTACCTCTGTCTGTCTATCTATCATCTATCTATCTATCTATCTATCTATCATCTATCTATCTATCTATCTATCTATCAATCATCTATCTATCTATCTATCATGTATCTACTTATTGTGCTATGTGTAAGATTTGTGAATATGAATAAAAAGGTACATGACAAATAAGGTTCCGCCATTGATTCAGCTGAATTTGTTGATCAGGTCTGTGTTCTGGAGCCAGAGGTTTTTCCCCTTGCTCTGTTGGCAGCCTAAGCCAGAGCTCAACTCTCTTGGTCACTGGGTAGGTACGAGCTTTCTTTCCGGCCAGACTGTACACCAGGTGCTTACTGGACACCGCAAGTCTGAATCCTCCCTTGTCTGCTCCAACTTGCGGCACTCACCCTGAGGCAGCTTGCCTTTCTCTGAGCGCCTATCTGCTAGCACAGATTGGCAGACTTGGCGGCGGCTGCTCCTGATGTTTGCGCTTCATGCCCAGCTGTGCCATGGCCAGCTCATGCATTTTCTCTGTTCTGGCTGATTTTCCAGCCCTGTGACTTGAAACGGATCATCCTATTTCATGGGTGGCTGGCAGAGGGACTTTTCAATTTTGCATATCCTTAGTGGAGATTTAAAATAAAAATATGAACACTAAATTTTTCAGAAGTATAGACTTTTACAGGGAAAAAGTCTACAGAGGAATAGGTACTCAACTAGTTAGCAATTGGGTGACAAAAAAAAAATCAGTTTCTAATTCTCTATATTAAGAATCTGTTTTAATCCATTTAAAATGGCTAGTCTCTACCGCTGTCTGTCTTTCTTTTTTTTTTTTGTCTGTCTTTCTTTCTTTCTTTCTTTCTTTCTTTCTTTTTTTCTTTTTTTCTTTTTTTTTTTTTTTTTTTTTTTTTTTTTTTTTTTTTTTTCTCTCTCTCTCTCTCTCTCTCTCTCTCTCTCTCTCTCTCTCTCTCTCTCTGTCTCTCTCTTTCTCTCTTTCTTTGTATTTCAGGGAAGGGTTTACCGGGTGTTCAGGGTCTCACTACTAGATCAGACTCATAGTGATCCACCTATTTACAGCCTCCCAAGAGCTGGGATTACAGGTGTGCACCACCATGCCCAGTCTCAGTTGCTGTCTCAGTATGCCTTGCGGGCGGGGCCGGCATGGCAGGCCTGGGGATCAAACCCCTGGGCCCTGTGCCTGCTTGTAGGTGCTTTAATCCGCTGAGCTATTTGGATGGCCTTCTGCTTTTCTTTCTTGAGTTGGGTAAAATATTCCAGCAGTGTGGGGCTGAACACTCTGGTACATATCCATAGTCCCAGCGTTCTAGAAGACTGAGGCAAGAGGATCTCAAGTTTGATTGCAGCATGGGCAACTAAGTAATTTAGTGAAATCATGTCTTTTAAAAATTCTGTCACGGGGCTGGAGAGATGGCTCAGTGGTCTAAAGCACCTACTTGGAACAAGCTTAGCAAAGCACAGGGTCCGGGGTTCAATCCTCCAGCACCACATGCCGGCCAGCCGCGCCCCCTGGTGGGCTGAGCTGGCCACACACACACACACACACACACACACACACACACACACAAAATAAATGTTAAAAAAAAAATTCTATCACTGTGTACAGCATAAAGAAGGATGGTGGGACTTGGAAACCCAACCAGCCTGGATTCAACTCTGCCTCAGCCTCAGAATTGCTGAATGGAAGTAGAAATAACAACACTGGCATAGTTCTTTAAATACAAAATTTTTTTAAAAAATAAACAAGTCTTTACTTTTCTTACCACTCAGAATGTGGCCACCGTCCAGCAAGAAAAATTGCCAGTGAAATGGCACCTCTTCTGATCAACCCTGATGGGCTGGGAGGACACTCAGGCCGTGGGAGTCTGGGACCACAGGAAAGCTGCTTGGGAATCAGACTTCTTTAGAAATGAACAACTGAAGTGTGAGACTGGTGTTTGGACTGGGAGACCGCTAAGGTCCTTCCAACTCTGGGATTCCATAGTTCTATGACTGTAAATTGTTTTCTAGGAAGAAGTTAACGTGTCAAGTTGAATCTGCACCTAGTTATACAGAGACACCAGACTTGACAGAAGTTCCATTTAGTTTACTGATTGTTTAAAAATAAAAAAACAGGTCTTGCAGCTACAGGGGTTGGACGGCCCCATGGAAAAACTTATCTGCAGCTTGGCAAACTGAAAAAGGAATTCAGAAGTCCTCTGTGCAGGCCGCTGCACTTGACTCTCTTCTTCCAAGCTGTCTGTTGGCTGCAAGTGTCTGAAGTATTCTTTCTTGAAGGACTCCAGCCTTCATTTTGTAGGACTGGAGCTCCCAACATACATTTCAAAGAAAATGAGGTTTCCCAAAATTGGGTTTCAAAAAGCAAAACCCTCAGAACTATGTCATCCTCGAGAATGCATTTTTGAAATAACTTCTAAAAAACAAATAGGTAATAGGAAAATAATTTTTATTTGCAACCCAAACTCTTAGTGACCATGACAGAATTTTATATTAATTATTTCCAAGATATTTTCTTCCATCAAGCTCAATTAGACTTTGAATTTTCATATTCAACACACGTATGTTACGAGCTTCAATAAACACATAACAATTAACATTTCAGAGATGTTTTATCATCATTTCTGAGTGACTGTCAATTAGCAAGATTCTTGCCCTCCCCCAGGTGGCTGTCACTGTGGAATCCAGTGTGTGAGGCACTGCTATTTAAAGGTCTTCTGCTCGATTGAACATAATAGTCTACTATATCCTAGGGTTCTGTGGATGTTCGGGTTTGAATTTCCCTAAGTCAGGGGAAATAGTGGAAAAATACTCTACGGGTAAGGCCTGCTGCTAAAGAAGAGCACGTATTCTACTGTGCATGAAAGGAGAGAACGAGTTGTTGGGTGAGAACAGAAGCTGTTAATGTTAAAAGTGTGCTCTGGAGCTGGCTGGTGCACATGCACCCTTGGCTTTGCCCCCTTTACATCCTGAGCATCTGCAGTTATCCCAGACATCTCGGCGCCATTGAGTTAGGGTGAGTGGAACTGTAGAACGAACGTTAACCTTCACTTCCCTTGAAGGCGATTTGGAGAGTTTCAGTGTCCACTGAAACCCAGCTTCCACCGCCCTCCTGATCAGGTGTGGCTTCAGCCAGAGTCCCACAGCGGCAAGGAGAGTGGTGCTTCTTTCTTTTCCATATGAAAACATCCTGCTTCCCAGTTGTGAGCAGTCCAAGACAGTGTTCAGCGCATGGGCTCTGGAAGAAACGCTTGCGCTCCCAAAGCCCTATCCTGAAGCCTGTTCGCTGGCTCTGCCTTCTCAGACAACTTATTTGATCTCCCGAGCCTCTGTTTCCTAACCAGCAAAGTGTGGTAATAATCCAGTGTTTATCGCACGGTGTTCCCTCAGGTTAAGTGACACAGAACAGTCAGCGAACTGCTAAGTGAAATAAGAAGCACTACAATAAAAGCTCTTGCTTCAAAGCCTTTTCTATTTGAGTTATGCATCATTCTCAAAATATCCTGCTTCCAATTCCTATGCTGGGACAGTTCTGAGCAAAACAAAAAAGACTGCTCTTTTAGTTTATAAGCAAGAGTCCACAGGTAGATAGGCGCCTGAAGGTCAGTCAACTGCTTCTGTGAAGGGCAATGGCCCCCCATCTCCTCAGGCCTCGCCACTGACTGGCCCTTTCTAAGCTGAGGTTCAGCAACGCATTCTGACATAATTACCATCTTGGGCTGGTGCTTGCTTTTCCTATCCTTTTTGACTTTCTGTTGCTTAATGACTACACATCTGCAATGCTTATTTTTTTAGACTTATTTTTTATAATTTTTAGTACAGGGTTTTACAGGGTCTCTCTACACAGATCAGACTTGTAGTGATTCTCTTGTTTTCAGCCTCCCAAGGGCTGGGATTACAGGCATGCACCACCACACCCAGTCTCATTCCCCACCTTAGCGTGCCCCGGGGGTGAGTCCAGCGTGGCAGAACTGGGGATCAAATCCCAGCCACTGCACTCTGCCTAAACTACCTGGCCGGCCCTGTGATTCCTATTTTTAACAAACATTAAAACCTGACAGGTGGCATCTCTTAGGTAACAACCATTGGCTAATATGAGTCTCAACAGGTATGTGTTTAAAAAAAAAAAAAAAAGGGACACTGACTTATTAGGGAAGATTGCCAGATGGACTGTGATTAGGATGACGTGTACTGAAAATGCTGTGACAGGAACAGAAGATGCCAGGCCCACATAGCACTCTCAATGGAGGGGACCGGGCCCTAGAAGTTGCACAACAGGCATGCATAGCAGCGACCATGCCAAGATTCCGCTTCAGTCGCATGGAGTGACCTTCTTGGAAGTGGGTGAATTTGCCCGGTTATTTCTGGCAGCAGTTCCGGTTCTCAGGCACTTTATGCTACCAGTGGCCTGCTAAAGGAAGAAATATGTTGTCTGCCTGATAACAAGACCTTCATGACGAACACGCTTCTTGAAAGATGGAAGGGAGGGACCTGTGTACATTGCACCGAAGAGGACAAAAAACTAAAGTTCTGCAAGAAAGCAGAGCCTTTGTGCCATGTGCCCCAAAAATGAGAAAGGAGGCGAGTATGTGCACATAGCCACACACCACCATAGTTTTTCTTTTTTGGTACTGGGGATCAAACTCAGGCCCTTGTGCTTAGGCACTTAGGCCATTGAGCTATCTCTCCAGACCGTTATGGCATCGTCTTATTTATCATTATAAGATATCTACATTGACTATGAAGAAGAGCTATTGATCTTTAAAGACACAATATTGTCATTTTGGAGAACAGACTTAGGAAAGACTGTCTCTTCCCTCCCTTGCCTTTCCCCCATTCTTGTTTTCTGACTTATTATGCATTTTTTGTTAATGATGTTAGGGAAATTTCAGCTTTTGGCTTTTCCTTAGAGGCAGGCCAGTGAGTCCCTTGTTTCTGGCTCCACCTCCACTCAGAGCCACAAATTATTTTCCTAGCACTCAGGGCTTTTCTCTCCCGGATGTCTACCTATGCCGGAGAGCTTCAAACCATGGCTGTGAATTTCTGCCGAGGAATCCTGCTCGTAGGCTTGCCATTCGGTTTGTAACTTATGCCTTCTCTCGTCATCTATACCCTCGACTGTTACTGTTTCTCTGTTTTTTGCCCACACGGTTACCTCCCTTCTTACTGTGGGACATGTGCGACAAGCCCCAAATATGGTGTGCTTATTCTTTACCTTAAGACTTCAAGGGAGTAAGTGCTGCGTGGAATGAATCCCAAGGTTCTTGCTAAGATGTACAAACTCTTTCCTACTCTAGCCTTTTCCCGTTTAGCAGGAATCCAGCAGCCCCATGCTCCCGCCCCTTCAATGCTCTTGCCATCTTCAAAACCTACTCTGCTCTTTCTAGCTTTCATGCTCTTGAAAACTTCTTCCTCTGCTGAGAACGCCCTTTTCATCTAGGCCCAAACTACCTATCACCTGAGTTCCGGGTTGTTGATACCCAGTTGGGGGTACTTTCCGGGGAGTTCTGGCCAGCTTTGGAACCTGTGCCCTCTTTGGGTTCAACAATAGACGCTGTGCAATTAAGTGAGGAGCTTATGGCAGTCATTGCTGCCTCCAGCCTCCATCCAGAGTCCCCGAGGCCCAGCACTAACCACTGTTTTCATTACCTGACACAGTTGTGGCCTCTAGTGGCACTTGATAAATGTTTATTGATAGAAAAACAAATTGACTGATTTTTGTAAAAGCTCCTTAGGAAGTAGGTTTGTCTGCAAGAATAGCCTGGACTTTTAAGAATGTATCAGTGGGGAAAAGCAGTTAATTAGAACTAGGACAAGACCCTAGCGGTGACCTGCTTCAATTGATAATCGTATACCTTCAACATTGCAGATATAAAATTTCCCCCTAAACTTACTGGGGGACAGAAGGCATTGGAACCTCTGCAAGCTCTAATCCCAAGTTCCAGGGCTTTTTTTGATGCATCCATCCGAAGTGTCTAAAATAGGAATCATTCACAATATTCTCATACCACTGATGTAACCGCCGTAGGGATGTGGGTAATGCTGCTGGTCAGAAAACTGTGAGTTACTACAACTGAACTCTGACTCTGAAATAAAAACAGTCATACTTGACCTCTAGACAGCAAATCAGTTTGAAAAAGACTGATTACACATGTCAAGAGCACTGCACACGAGAGTACTGGGAGTCACAGGAAATTACAGGAGGCCGGGAGCCACAAGTGGGAATTCAGGGACAATCCTATGCAGATCATCAGAATAAACTTAGGGCTGCTCAGTTTAGCAGTGTGAACCCTGGGAGGCTGAGGCAGGCAGATTGCATGTTGCAGCTCAGCCTGAGCAACTTAACAAGACTCTGTCTCAAGATAAAAAATTAAATAAATAAAATTAAAAAATGAAACACCTCAAACGGGCTCAGGTTGTCACTTACGGCAAAGGCCTGGGTACAATCCCTTGTATCACAAATTGACAACAGCAACAATGACATAATAACACGTAGTCCTTTGGTCTGTCCATGGTTGCCTGTGGCCAGCCTATCCTGTGGGGTCCCCATGTTCTTCCTCTGTGTGGCTCAAGCTTGGGACCACGTAGGAAAGGCTGGTGTCTCAGGATCCTCCGATCTTCCAGCCGGGTCTTCCCAGAGGGCCAGGGACAACTGAAAGCAAATGGAAACAAAATTGTAAAATTCCATTGCTGTCCAATCTTAGGGAAAAAAATTAGAATTTGGGAGTAAAAATATACTTAATTTTAAAAAGATAGATATGGGAAGTAGTGAGTTAGATCTTTTGTAAGAAGGAAGGTCACCTAAGAGATGGAGGTAAGGGGAAGGGCTCAAATAAGAATTAAGACGCGGCACGTCGGTGGGCCAGTTCTCCACGAGGAATCGCTATGAACTGCAGACATGAACCAATGAAAATAAAATGTTACATAGGAAAAAAAGAGATTATCTATGTTATTCTCAGGCTTGAAAGTATTCAAATATTCACTGCTATAATTAAGGAAAGAATTTATTTTCTTAATTTTACAATAAGCTGAGTGCGTATTGCATACTAGGAACATCATTCTGGTTACAGATGAGGAAGCTTGAAGTGGCAAAAATTGGCCCAAGCTCTCAGATGAGGAGACAGGGCCCGAGACCTAGGTTTATGGGCATCGTAATCCCTCTGCTCTGCTCTGGCTTTCCTTAGACTGGTGAAAGCACTCAGGGCTTTTTATGGTAGCAGAATTAATCTGCCCGTGCCAGGAGGAGTGGGAATCCCAGCCGACAGTGGCCGGGGACCGCTCTGCACGAGGCAGAAGGTTCAGTTCTAGTTCTGGCGAAGGCCTGGAAGCATTTCAGTGGGACTGGTGGTGAGAAGGGGAGAAAATGAAGGATTTATTCGCTGCCTGGGCTGTGTGCTTGCTCTTTCCATACGGCGTCTCATCTCTGGGGCTCTCATCCCAGGGCCTGCATCACGGATGGCAGGGATCCCACCTGAACAGAGATGGGCAGGCAGAGTTTCTGTTTATTCTAGGAGACCTTACCTTTGGAGGGGTAAGACTGCACACCAATAAATAGCCTGCGCAATCTGCTGCAGGAATTTCCTGCTGAGTGACTGAGCTGGGACACCAGGCAAACCGCTGGCTATTCAGGCAGCACTGTGTTCACCACGACTTGCTGCAAGACCCTTGCGCTGCTCTGCGGGCCGCTTCTCCGCGACCAGTCGCAGATGCTGCCCATCTCAGCCATCCTGCCTCGAGAAGCCTGCTGGACTCACTGCGCCCACACCCGAAAGCGCGGAGCCATCCCCACGTCCCCCTTCGGAGACACTGTGGGGACTTTCTCAGGACTGCGTTCCCTGGCCAAGCCGCTTGGCTCTGGTGGGTCCACAGACAGGGGATTCGATGGCGGGGAGGGCAGCACTGGGCATTCTCAGTCTCTTAATGTGGAGGCTGAGACTGTGGCAGACTAAGTCACATTGCACTTGTCGACACTGTATGCCAATAAACTTGGCAGAAGCGGAGGCATTAAATCTAGATGTCTGCTCCCAGGACACATTACTGCTGAAGCCTTAAGTTCCTGGCTGGTCACAGCGGGGAACCCACAGGCCTGAGGAAGAGGAGCATTTTGCCTTGCTGGTTTTCACTGATAACAGCAAATGTAGCCATTACTTAAGCCGCAGGATTTTTTTCCTCCCTCTACTTTCTTCTGTCTTATGACTCTAGCTAAATAAATTGCAAGTATAGCAGAAAAGGACCCTGTAAGATCAGTTTTTATTGTATAAAGGCACAGGGTTAAACGCACCACTTAAACCACTCTAAGTACATGATTTGGTGACAATGAGAACGTTACAAGGTCGGGTGAGTGTCATTAAAATCTAGTCCCACACATTTCCATCACCCCAAAAGGAATCCCGGTCCCCACTAAGCAACAACTCTCTATCCCCCCGACTAGTCTCTGGAAACTACTAGCACACATCCCGTCTTTGAGACTCTGCGTGTTCTGACTGTGACACGATGCTGTGGTCACACATACGACCAGTGGGCTCACAAGACCACATCACCTAGTGACATGGTAGCCATCTTACTTTGGGTCATTATCCTCCGGGATGTTCTCATAACCATGAAATTGCCTGAGGACACACTTCAAAGAATGTACCTCAGTTATCTAGAAGTAGGCGGTTGTTTTTCTTATAAATGGAACAATGCAATGTGGGTTCTGGCTTCTTTGACCCAGCAAGCTGTTTTCCAGGTCATATCAGATTCTGTGTCCTGGAATATTTAAGGTATATTTTGGACAGTGATTAGCAACAAAGTAGTAAGCCAAATGCATTAATTATTATGAGTGAGAGTGTTTTCCTACTCTCAGGAGAGAAGTGGTCTCTTGGTAACAAAGAGAGGGGAAAAATCTCGGCATCTTTTGGCCGCTTGCTGTAAGGAGGAGCGCTCGGTCCCTCCCAGCCCGCTCCGGGCCGAGGCCAGCTGGAGCCCGTCTGCAGAGTTGGCATGAACACGGCGTGTGGGGTGAGAAGCCAGGCACCCAGGTTTTTGCAGGCCTACCCAGCCCTGGGATGTACCTGGGGACAGCAGGGTGAGCTGCAGACGCAGTCTAGAGACTGAGTGACGTGAGACTCCGGGTGGATTCCATCATACGGGGAGAAGGGCACGAAGCTGCTGGCGCATTTTCCTGCCCACCTGTGGAGGGAGACCGTGCCCGCTTAACTTCTCCAGCAAGTGGAAGTCGGTCTTTCCAGTGAGACCCTGCAGCTTATGCCCGCCTTCTGTGCTCTGGGGAGACGCTGTTGGTGAGCCTGCGTAGACTGAAAAGGACGCTCTTCCTGAATAGTTCTGATAAGAATGCAGAAAAAAAATGTAGGCTGCAGCTCGCCCACACTTCTGTATCAGATGCCTCAAAATGTCACAAAAATATGCGCCTAATACTATCACATTTAAATTATGATTTGATGCCAGAGATGAACATAACTCTTTTTTTCTAGTGACAGCTCAACACTTAGAAAATTTACTTCATAATTTCCTTTCCCAGTTAACGTCAAATTGAAAATTGATGCTTGATATATTTATGAGTAGGAAGTTTTATGCCTTTTCCTTAGAGAATTTCTTTTTCTTTTTTCCCCTCTCTGGGTTTTGCATGATATGGGAAATACAAATATAAAAAGTAATGCATTCATTTCTTCTCCTCTTCTCAACTTTTACGATGAAGGCAAAGGGTCACAATGAGTTCAAAAGTATTTATCTTATAAATACTGCATAGAAAATCATAAATCGAGATAAATGTCACTGAAGCCACTGAGATATATGATCAGTCAATTTATGAAGCAGCTTAAAATACAGACACTCTCTACAGTATTAAAATTGTTATGAAATTTTAAAACATTCTCTTTCTTTCAAACATCTGAGTGAGGATCTCTTGAAAAATGACTGTGACACTTTTCACGTGGAGATACACGTGTATCAGTTTGAGGTGATGGTTATAATCTTTTTCCTTTTGTAATATTGACAGAGATGGTAACTCAAGAATAAGATGATTCCTTCCTGTAAAAAGTAGATGGGCAACTACAGTGTTTTAAAGGCTTCTTCCATTCCGAGATTACGTGAAACTAGCTCTGTGTTAATCAAGAATTTTTTTTTTCTAAGCTAATAGGTTGACTTTGGTAAACAAAGATTGCCTATATAATTTATTGACTGTTGATGATGAGCAAAAGTTGGCCTACCAAATGTTATCGTGCCTCTGGCTATTAACTTCTCTGAATAGGATGCAACCTGTTTTTCCACAATTTCTTCAGTTTAAAACCCAGGATATAGCTCAGTGGCACAGCACCTGGCGGGGGTTAAGGTCCTGAGTTCGATTTCTGGTACCAAAAAAAGTGTAAGCCTTTATTTGCAGTCTAGCCTTCATTTGCGAATAATAGTATTTTGTGTAATATTACGTGGTAAGTTAAAAAATGTTTAATTATCATCCCTAATCAGTAGGTGACATTCCATAAAGGTGGGTTCCACAACTCAGTCTGCAATTTCATATTCCAAATTCCCCAGTCCAGAAAGCTATGAAGATAGAGATTTTCCATAACTCACTTGGCAGTTAGCCTGACCTTACTTGAACTCATTTGGCAGCAAAATGTGACTTGAACTGGCACAAGGCTATTTTAGTCACTATTTATCTGCGCACTTAGTATTAACAATCATCTATTTTGCAGCAGAGACATTAATGTTTGATCATAGGGTGCTGACCTAGACTGTGCTCAGGTGAGGGCACATAATATCTAGTATACACGATATCACCTCCAGAAAGTTTAAAAAATCTGAATTTCAAAACACGTTTGGGGCTGGAGAGATAGCTCAGTGGACTAAGCTCCTGCCTGGCAAGTGCAAAGACCAGGGTTCGATCCCTGGTACTTCATGTCATGCAGGCCCTGGGTACAGCTGTCCACCAAGACTGGGCATGGTGCACATGCCTGTAATCCCAGCACTGAGGAGGCTGAGACAGGAGGATCACTACAAGTCTGAGTAGTGAAACTCTGTACCAAATGCATAAAAAGAAACAAACAACAACAAAAAAACACATTTGGCCTCTTGGGCCCTTAGATAGAGCTTATAGATCTAGTCCATATATTTTACCTAAAATGATACACTGCATAGGTATATATAATTTCAACTTTAATATTTTCAATACTTGTTGGTGTATGTGGTCACTCTTAAAAAGAAAAAAAAGTCATATAGTAAATTAATTCTGATATTTGAAATAATGAACTTTTAAAAGTATTTTACTTCTTCCCTAGCAATCTTTCAAAAGTCTAGGTAGAAGAAATAAGCAAGAATGGATGCCTACAGGAAGATAAATATGGCATGATCCCACTACAGTGTAAAGTCTAAAAATATCAAACTCTTAGAAGTAGAGAGGGGACTGGAGGGGTCAACAAGGAAAAAGGAGATGTTGGTCAAAGGTACTGAGTAGGTCCAGGGGAGCAAGTTCTAGTGATCTACTGCGCCACATGGCGAATACATTTAGTTACAGTGCAATGTACAATTCAAAATTGCTAAAACAGTAGGTAATAAATGTTCTAATCACCCAGGAAGAGTCAATATATCAAGTGACGGATATGCTAATTATCCCAGTTTAATCATAGTACATGCAAAATATAAAGTACATTGTACTCCATAAGTATATACAATTATTTGTCAACTAAACAATAAAAATAAATGAACACAAAAATAAGCAACAGAAAAGTGTCCCTGCCTGATTTTGAAGATGCTCTACTTCATATACAGCCCAGCACTTGTAGGTAAAATAAGTGAATAGATAACTATATCATAATCACGATAGAGTAAAATGACAATATATTACTACACTGGTTGGAAACAAAAAGTCTTAAGTTAGTATAGTATACTAACATTTTATGACATCAATTTCTAACTTTGCTGTACAACTATGGGCTAAAATGTGTTAGGTTGAACCCAAGTCCTCAGTGCCACCACAAAAGTCCTAACTTTTCTTCCCTGGATAAATATGATTCTACCTTCTGACATCTGACCTTCAGAATTCCAGCTTAGGCTGACCCATGTGGCATTTCTGGAGGGACAGTTAGCTAAGATGGATCAGGCAAATGTACTCAGTGTGCTCAAGTAGGCAAATCAGAGGAAGAAAGATTTGAATGATGGCTAGATATATATGTAGTGTGTTTTAGGAAAAGGACCACTGAATGAAATGCAAGAAATGCTACTTACCTGTTAACAAGACCAACAGAATCAAATACTTGCTCTCATAATGCAGAAAGTAAACTAGGAGCCTTTCAACAGGAAATGTATTTCCATTTCAGAATTATAGGGGAGGCAGTAAAATAGCTTCCTTTCTCCAAGACCTCTATTAACTCAGAAATAATGGATGAGAACAGAGGTACGAGGCCCTCATAAAAGCACAGCCAGGTCAACAAGACTTGACCATGACTTGCAGAGCTGTCTTAATTTCCAAAAAAGGAAAATGTGTCTGTTGGGAAGTTTGGCAGGGTAACAGGTAAACACATAATTATTGGTCATAGTAAAAGGAGAGGGAGAGAATCAAATGTCAGTCCTGCTCACGCAAGCCCTGTCTAGGGGAGAAAGGCATGCTGGTCTCAAAGCCACAGTAGACATGGACGGGCTGGGAAATCCACACACCCAGCTCTTTGTTCTCATCCCGTGCTTGCTAACATCCTTTTCCTTATAATGATCTTTCCTGGATGTGGAGAGAGGATGTCCCAGTATGCTCAAGTGTGTGACACAGGTCTTGTGACAGCTATAATGTGAATTAAGGTGGGTTTCTGATTTGAAATAGCAATCTCGGGAACTGACGCAGAGAAATACATCTGTACCAAACAGCCCGCCTGCAAGGGAGTTCTCCCTAGTGAGCTGCCTTGCTCCCAGCTTCCCAGCCCTGCACTCCATGGGAAGTGTCTCATAAATAACCATCCCCGTAAGGTAATACAATAGCATGCTACTTAAAGTGAATTCTGCTTACTGCTTCACACCTGACAATATGGGTGCATGCAACAGAAAGAGGAAAGAATAACGAATAAAGTTGTAAGGCTTTGTCCAAAGGAATTGTGGCAGTCAAATGTCCCTGGGAATGACGACAGGTTCCACACAAACCCCCCTCTTGCAAAGGGAAGGTAGTGAAGACAATACTTAGGGATCTGGTACAAGTGGAAAAGACCGGAGAGGGATGCACAAATGGTGATAGGGTTGTGCTGTGTTCACTCAGATTACATTGTTAATGGATATATTAAAATTTCTTGCAGTACAGACTAAGGAAATACGATTTAAAGCAGAAATTTACACAGTAGTGAATGGTCATCTGATTCTTATAGACATGCTGACTGTGGGGTTCCAGTGAGAACATCTGGTCTGGTGGCAAGGGCTTTTTCCTCTCTCTCATAGGCAGGGAGAAAGATAGCTCTAGATCTCTGTTCAACAGGATAAAAAGCCCATGTAGAAAAATTACAATAAGTGATGAAAAAATCAATTATTTGTATACATTGATTAATGGCCTAGAACCTAGAACATATGGTTCTTTTTTTTCAGTACCAGGGATTGAACTCAGAATCTGGTGCTTGCAGGCAGGCACTTGTTCTACTGAGCTATCTCCCTGACCCCTGCAGTTCTTATCTAACAGATCTAGTGAAAAGCCTATTTTTCAAGAAAGAGATGGGTAGGCCAGGGAGATGGCTCAGTGGAATAAGTGCTTGCCTGGCAAGCACAAGGGCCTGAGTTTAATCCCCAGTTCTGCAAAAAAAAAAAAAAAAAAAAAAAAAAAAAAAACCTCTTTTGGGGGCCAGGGAGATGGCTCAGTGGAATAAGCGCTTCCCTGGCAAGTGCAAGGGCCTGAGTTCAATCTCCAGTTCCACCAGATAATAAATAAATAAATAAATAAATAAATAAATAAACAAATGAAAAGAAAAAAGAAATGGGTGAGAACCATGTATGACTTTCATACTCATTGAATTAATGTTGCTTAGGTAAAGAATTCCAGCACTGCCATTTCTAGAAATAAACTTATTTCTTAGAACTATTTGGTAAAATCCTCTCCATTTCCTGTGATACCAGCCCCATGTTTATTGAAATTTGAACTTTTGTACTTGCCTTGGAGACACTGCTGTTGGGTAGTGAAACAGTGGATCCACAAAAAAAATGGTGTTAGGTCACATGTTCCTGTAGTGCCCAGCTCTAGTTAAGCCTTGGGGTTGTTCAGATCTAGACTGGCTCCCAAAGCCACGTGTGTGAGGAGCTCAGTCTCCGGCCTGCACTTAGGGAAGGTGGTGGAGCCTAGGTAGAGCCTAGCGGGAGAGCAGCAGGCACTGGGGGGTACGCGCCCTGGGAGCCCGTCTCTTCATCCCTCTCTTCCATTCTTGGTCATGAGGCTAACAGCTCTGCCCCCCCTGCGCTGCCCACCAGCATGCGCTGCCTCTCCACAGGCTCAAAGACCGCAGGGCCAGCTGGTCCTGGACTGGACCTCCTGACTAACTCTGTGGGCCAAAATCAATATTTTTCTTTATAAGTTGATTAGTTCCAGTATTTGATTATTTGAAGCGATGCGGAGCTAATAAAGGCCTGTTGGCGCTATGTACTTAGATTATTGCCGTCACTAGAAATCAAGTTTCTTCAACTCTAATATAATTCAGTGAATGGTTAGAGAATACATAATGAGCCTAGGGAGGTCAGAGAAAGAAAAAGACAAGACCTGCACGCTAAGGGAGCTTCTTGTGCAGCGACAAACAAAGACAGTTTGGTGACATGAACGAGACTAATGTAGGAGTCAGCCACCTAGACCTGATCTCTGCTTCTTTTTGCCCTGAATGAACTGTCAGGGCTCCAATGTCCTCCCTCCATAGGGGGCATAACCCTCGGCCTTATGTATTTAGAAATCTGCTTGGCAAGGATGCCTTTCTCTAGAGCAGCTCCTGACATTGATATAATAAAAAGCACAAAGCCAATTTAGTAATGAGTTCCTATATCAGATTACATAACTATTAGTTTTCTGATTTGTATGATGAGATTATTAAATTTACTCAGAAATATTTTGAAGATTTAGTGAGATGCTGTATCTACCAATCACACCTTCTGGTGACAGACTAATCTTTCTAAAGCACTGCTTTAATCTTGACAGGCTTGTCATAAATCTCTGTGCTTTCAGGAAGGTTAGAGTTCAACATTTTTGCATAGACTTTCTGGTCTGTTGTAAAACCACCTTTCTAGTTTTATTTCTAATAACTGCATCAAAATGAAATACCTGCAAGTGGCTATTCATTATCTGAATATTCATGTCCATCACCAAGACGTCTGTGCTTTTGTTTATGTAATTTGTTTCTTTTGTAACTTCCTGTGGATTAGCTTCTTGCACCATGTCTGCTAGATTATCCAGCCTCTAGATTATGTTGCCCTATCATCTGCGCCTTCTCCTGCCACTGAGTGCTGAGCACTTGCCAACTGAGGTGGACTCTAAGGGTAGGATACACACAACATTTCCAAACTTTCATATATATTTAATACTGTATGTAAAGTGAAGTATCTCATTGATACTTTATACAGATTACATACAGAAACATTAATTTCATCTTTATTTTTATTTTGCTTTAAAAAGAAACAACTAGAAAATAAAAACAAACAAGATAAGAAACTACTAGAAAATATAAAACTAAATACAGAGCCTGTATTCCATCGCCTCTGGATAGCCCTGGTGTAGAGGCCTCACTTCTAGCCCATATGCCCGACATACGACCACCGTTGCCTCTTTTATTTTGGTACCAGGCATCGAACTCACAACCTCTTGCTTGCTACATAGGTGCTGTGCTGCTGAGCTATATCCCTGGCCCACTTTCCTCTTTTTGTCACACCTTAGAGTGACGCCTTGGGGACAGGCTCAGAGCATTAGACTGCAGGTGTCCCATACAGCAGAGGTACTCTGTATGTAGCACCCTCCATTAAGACCAGGTGAACATACGAATGAATCACAGAAGACTAACCACAGCTGTCTTCTAATAGTTAAGCTCCCAATGTGTTTTGTGAGCACATTCACTGCAAAAAGATGTACTTGTCTTTCTAGGAACATGAACGCTCACGAGATTTGAGGGGCCCTGCACACAGATGCCTATTGGTCAAGGGGTTACATTGGTTGCTTGATTTGAGAAAACTTTATATTGACTACTTTGCCCTGTGCTTACACGATGCTTTCTATAGTACTGTGAAGAGTTATTAGTTTCTATACTATGCTTTTTCACCTTGTGCAATACTTCTAGCTGGTCTAGAGTTTTGTGCCTTTGGTGATACTAACAAAAGTTACCAGCCTTACTCTGAGATGATGATATGTTAATGTCAATGAACCAGGTACCAAACTTAACATTCTGTGCAGTGTTGTGTTTGTTTTGGTCTCCAGCAAAAAGAATCCCTGTAACTGGAGATTATTCTTAACAGCAAAAAGAATGAAAGGATTTGAAGTTGTTTAGAAGAACAAACAGAATTACTTAGTACCTATAAAGCTGGTGTGTATGTGTGTGTGTGTGTGTGTGTGTGTCTGTCTGTCTGTCTGTCTGTCTCTGTCTGTGTGTGTATTTCATATACATCCTCAGAAGGATTTTTAAACAGAATATTGGCAAAGCCATCAGTTTTCAGATGTCACTGATACCAGCTAAGAATCAAAACTCCAAGAAGGTTTTGGATTTGATATTAAAAAAAAAATTACTGATAGACCTACTATCTGTTAGAGCAAATATTTACATTATCAGTCTTGGGGGGTCTGCATGGATCTAAGGATAGCCCTGAGTGAAGACTATGAGACAGATCACGAGCTTTTGTGTGCCAGAAACTGGAATTATATTGCATGTCTCACTTCTACTTAGGGGTGTCTATTCTTAAACAAAAGGAAAAAAAAAAAAAGAATTACCTGGATTAATCATAAAAATCATTTAAGCACAATGAGTTCTTTAAAAAGGACATCTTACTAAAATATTGCCTACAAAGGCTTTTAAAAAGACCTCAGAGTGCAGAAAATATTATCGGAACATCTATTAGTGTTTATTCTTTAAAAGCATTTTTAACAAGGACCTTAAGATTGCAGGTGAGTTCCTGTACTTCATATAACAGATATTTTAAGTCAGTAAAGTTCCTGTAGTTTTGTTACCATTTATGATATGGAGAACAAAGAAACCCTGTACCCTGAAAGCTACAAAAAGAAAGGTAAGCAAAAATACAAACTCCTGTGGCTTTCAACGCTTTTCATCTCTGAACTGCTATTCCCAGAAAAGAGAACAACCTAGATGGTTGCTATTAGCTTTTACAACTCAGCGCAAAAATTGTAGAGTTGGGGAACTTTTCGATTGACTTACTTTTCTCAAAGCGGCTGTGGGTTGCGAATCATTAAACCACCTTGTTTGCAAAGTACATAGCAAACAGGTTTTTAATCTCCTGTTTGGAAAGAAGATTATTTGATTCAGTTGTGGTTTCTGTGGAATTTTAAGTGCAATAAAAAAGAAGGACCATTTGTTTGGATGCATAGGGTATTATATATATTCCTGCAATTCTTATTTGTCGCTTTGCAGTTTAAAAATTCAGGGATTTTTGTAGGTAGAGCTGCTAGGAAGGGGAAGAGAAGGTGGGGGGAAGAATTGAAATGATAGATGCAGTAAAGCAAAGAACTCCTTCTGTAAGAGCGCCTCAAAGGGATTTACAGGCAAGGGTTACTGATCAGACTTGGGGGAAGTGAACCCGAATCCTAACAGCAGGCACAACGGGACTACAGACAGAGAAGGAGCCACAGTGGCCAAAGTTTTTTCAAAAAATTTTGTCCTTTCAGAGGTATACACAATTCTTACAAGTGAGCTAGTCTAATAATAACTAGTAAAACTACTTTAATTTACAGAGAGTTGAAGGAGGAACAACTAACATTATCCTTTGAGACTGCAATACAGATGGACTGACAAGGTTAAGAAGAGATAGGGCCAGAAAAATAAAGTCTATTAAGGAAACCCCTTGCCCCCAATCTTAAACCCATCACGAAGAACTTTCATGAGAAAAGCACAAACAATAATTTCATTTTTTTTTCTGCTTGGAGTTGCCACGTAATTATGAGCAATACTAAAATGGTCAGGCAGAAATGCAAACCTGAGAGTTAAAATGCATCCGAGGTGTATAAACTTTGTGCCATACGTAGAAAGAGTGTGACACTGGTGCTGCCAGTTAGCAGTTATGGGCGCGGCAACGTGGAGAGGAAAGGAAAAAGATCACAGGAGCTGAAAGATGAGAAAATGCAGAACTTTAGGAAGCCATTCATGAGAAGAGACTTTATGTAGATGTTCTAGATGTTTCAAGGTCATTCAAGAACAGAGAAATAAATGTTCAAAAAAAAAAAAATGCTAGGGAGCACAGTGCGCCCCAGACAAGAACTGTGTCCAGGTGCAGGGGGGAAATGCGATCTCTCTCTGAGACCAAGTGACCAAGCGACCAAGCGACCAAGCGACCAAGCGACCAAGCGACCAAGCGACCAAGCGACCAAGCGAAGAGGAAAGTTTTAAGGCAACTACCGACCGCGCTTTCTCAGGCACTGCTAACAGCGCTGCAAAGAACGTGGTCTAACCAGCAGCCTTGGGTGAGCTTTTCAAGACTATTATATTTTTCCAGTCTGTCATTAAAGCAATTGGCTTTCGAACTCCCTTATCTGCTCCCAGATCAAATAACTGAATCTGACAGATTCTGAACCGATCTCTCTCTCTCCTCCCACAAAAGGAAAAAAAAAAAAAAAGATGATTGATGTGGTGAATTAATCCACAAAGCATCTATTTATAGAAATAATACTTCTATGATTACATCATAATCATAGAAGAGACTGTCTAGGTGAAAGGAGGGTGAATGTAGGTATTTCAGGGGAGGGACAGGCCCTGCAAAGTGGTTAAATGGAGTTTGGCTCAAGACCGCGGCATTGTAGCTGCGCTATTTGGGACACACTAAGTCTAAAACCAGGAGATTCAGGAGTGATATTCTAGATGGAAATTTAAATAACATGTCGGGGGTGTGTGAAGGGAAAGAAAGAGAAATTAATTTAATCCCGTTTGCTGATGTGACCGGAGCACTATTTTTAGGTATAATCCAAACAGTGCATATCTTCTCCATTTTGATTAGTAGAAAATTGGCAGAGAGTCAAAAGAATTAGTATTTCTCAGCACATTATGCCAGAAATGTACAAATAAAACTACATTCTCTGTGCCAATGTGTTTAAATTTAAGTTACTGCTGAGGTTTTAATTTTTTTTTTTCCTTCAGAAGAATGAACGGGCCTGGCTTTGTCGAAGACATTTAAGAGAAAATGAGTCTTTTACAATGAGCAGCAAAAGTTACAGAATAATTTTTCTCTAGACTTTCCCTTAGAAGCACTTACTAAAAAAACTTCAATGTTAGTACTACACAGATACTTTGGGTGCAGAATTTCCACCAGGAAATTGTACATATTGTCAGAGGAGGTCAGCACATCAACAAAATATGAAATTAAAATATGCTAGGAAAATATGCTGAACAAGGAAGGTTTCACAATCGCCACATAGAAATTAGTACCAGTTCCAAAGAAAGCACAGGCCAGAAATCACACTTGATTGCAAAGTTTCATATTGACAAGTTTACCACGAGACCAAGCTATACGCTCTATCAAGTTCCCATCTGTACGTGGGAAGAGGAATTTATACAGCCTGGAAACTTTTGATCAGTTCACGTTAGAGGACATCACAATGCTCAACCGAATTTCCAGCGAATAGCAAATCAATGAGCCTTGATTACATTTTAGTTCACTGCTGTGACTTTAAGTTTTATGCTTTTGGTTCTTTGACACACACAAACCCCCAGGTAGGGGTGACTTCGTACCTCTTGTGCTCCTCCTGCCATTTCTGTGGTTTACTATTTATTTCACAAGGCGACATGGGATTGGTAACTTTCTCTTCCCACTGCCATAGTTTTTGACACTGGCAGACCGCCTTTTACATTTCCTATTACAAATCAATGGCTACTTTCCTCAGAAAATGAAAAAGACTAGTTTTTATGGGTATTTGGAATCACTGACATGGCCTTTTCCTGAATCCTTGTAAGCCCCACTTACAGAATACAGTTCACACAAAAGCCTTTTTCTATTTCTCACTAATATATACAGACTGGCCCCAAGATTATGGTGATTTCCCCTAAATCACTAAAGAAATTCAACCTGTCTACTAAGCAGTTAAATTATATACATTTGTTCTAATAGTTATAAGGATGTTCTTGATTTTAAAACTGGGCCTGTAATATGCTTTTACATGGGAATATTTCTTTTTATTTAAATGTGAAGAGTTATCTAAACAGAGTAAGTGAAATAATCAGTGGTAACCCAGTGTTCTTCAGATAAAACTGAAGATACTAAATCTATTAGGATCAAATAAAGAGGAGGTAAAACTCACAACCAAATGCATCTTACACACACAAAAGGAAACAAAATTAGAAATGACTTTAAGTCAAAGAAAATTCTTGTAACGTTTCATCCGGAGACTGATTTCACATTCTCTAAAGTAAGTGTTTATCTTTGTTTTCTACCTTTGTCATCCTGATCTTCCACCCACCTTTCTCTTTTTGCTGAGAAAGGGATTCAACTTGGGGGCAGCCTTTGCCGACAGTGCGTCAGTGCGGCTGTTCCTGTCATCTCCTGCTGGACCCTCCCAGCAGGACTCGATTAACCTTTCCAGAACACTGTCCCCTGGGTTTCAGGATATGCCATTGTGAAAAGGGATGACCAGTCCTAACTTTCCCTGGAACAAAAAAAAAAAAAAAAAAACTCTATTCCTGCTAAAGGGCAGCGTGAGCACAAACTTTATATCTTCATTTGATATTTTTACTGTTTGATTATAAAAAGAAAAGCTGTTTAAGAACATAAACATAACTTATTTTGAAGAATATCCAATTAACCTCAGGATGGAATTTCACTGTACTTTCCTTAGGAACTAATTGTGTGAAAACATTGTGTTCATTTCATATGTCAATTACTAGGAAATGAAATGACTGTATATCTGCTTTTTTACCTTGACCTACCCACCCAAAACTCCTGCTGAGGTCATCTACTGAATTACACAAGAGAAATATTTACTTTAAAAGCCCTTTGATAAATTTTTGCTTGGACATAAGAATTTTTTTTTTTAATTCTAAACAATCACTACAGAATCGGCACATATGGATCATCTGTAGGCTGTGATTTTTCAATTGGAAACAAAAATAAACTGTGGAAGCCACTTACCACACTTTGCAAACCGGCTGTTCAGGGACAGTCTCCTTTCCTGTTCTTCCGAGCAAACTTGCAGCAGAGTTACCTGGTTCCATCACTTCCCCCCAGTAGACACAACTCCAACAGTCACTTCGTAAGTCAAGTGCAGCACATGGGATCCCGAAAAGCACCTGCGAGTAGTCTGGAATACCTTGCATCCGGCTGTGAAAATTGAAGGCAAATCTGCAGCTCCCGGTAGGTGAGCATCATATTTGGTCTAGAGGCATTTTGCTGTGGTATGGAGTCATGCAAAGCTATTGAGAGGGGTCTGTGAGAAATACAGTCTAATGAAAAGGCAAATGATCTCTTTCATTGTCACTGACTCTACAGACACAAGGGTACGTAAATCTTGATTGTGCTTCATTGGTATTTATTGCACATGGACCAATTCCTCACACAGTAGTTAGTGGCACCAGAGTAAAAATACTTCGTGAAACATACAAGAGGAAATAGAATTTACACACAAGTGCTAAAACTTTACCAGCAGATTCACATGGGCACTTGGACATAAAAAAATAATAAAAAAAATCCATACGATAATTATATTTATAATATGGATAGTTACAGTACCATGATAAAAGAGTATAAAAAGATATTTTCCCAGTAAACCATTATTAGCTCAATAACGTAATAGACAACAGAAGCTGAGTTTGAATTTTATTTTAGCTTTTAAGATCTGCCCCCTTCCCACCCCTTTAAAAATATTTCATTTCTTTTTGTGCAAGTAACATCCGTGAACTTCACAATTCCTAACACTGTGCAAAAATGGCATTTGGAACCACTCCTGTTTAATGTGTCTTGTTTGTTTTGACGCAGGTGTGCAGTTATCTGAACTGTTGCCTTTTTTTTTTTCCTGTCCTGTCTTCAATTGACAGAGTCACATGTCACAGAGAGAGGCTCAGCGCCTGGTCCTTCCGACTAATATTGATAAATAAGCTGTTTAATATAAACAAGTCTTTCTATCTTTCTGTGCAATGTGCACAGGGTGAGGTAGAAAACCCTCAGCAGGACCACCGAGGCGCACAGGGGCAGGGTTAGCCCTGCAGAAGGAAAGCAAGGTGAAGCTTGTTCTAAGAAGAGCTTAAAAGTTCTCGAAACTAGATTATTTTGCATCCATCCTTTCCCTTTGCTTCAAGAACAGGAGAAACCATTACTCAGGGATTAAAATGCAATTTGTCAAGAAAGCGTAAAGAAACACGTCCTGGTAAGTTGCCCACCCCCGTTTGACGGCTCCTGTTCTCCGGAATGAGATGGAAGCCAAACTGATGGAATTAGCTCCCTTTCCCTACCACCCAGTCTCCACTGGGATACTCTCAGAAAGTACCCACCTGGGGGGAGGGGCGAGGGGATCGAAAGATGCAGCACAGGCACACACAAAGCTAGGCGCCCAGCCACAAACAGAAAAGAACCGAAGAAAGATCAGCAAGCCACTCTCCCAACCCCTCCTCAAACTTTCCTTTGCGTGCAATGGTCCGTGGCTTTTCTGTTTGTCTCGGATGATTCAGACGAGGTTGTGGGCTTCGAGTTCACCTGCTTTCGGTCTTGAGTAAACAGAGCTTCCCTCTTTCCCCTGGGAGGCCGTGCAAGGTCGTCCGGCGGGGCGCAGGGTCCGCGTCCAGGCGGTGGGGACAGCAGGGTCGCCTACACCTTGGACTCCGAGGCGAAGCCCACGCGGCCCGGCTCGTCCAGGCTCGAGTCGCTGTCCGCCGCCGCCCCGCCGTTGCAGCCGGCCCAGGGCTCCAGCAGGCGCGCGGGCGGCGCGGCCCCGACGTCCTCGTCCTCGTCCGAGGCTGCCCCGGGCGACGGCGGCGGCCCAGCCCGAGCCAGGCAGCCCGGGGCGCGCGGGCGGTCGCCGTGGGCCGTGTGGCGCCTGCGGGCTGCCCGGCGCGCGCAGCAGAGCAGGCGCTGGAAGGCCTTGCGGAAGTCGGGGCTGCGGCAGTAGATGATGGGGTTGAAGGCCGAGTTGGCGTAGCCCAGCCAGTTGAAGAAGACGAAGAGGCGGTCGGGCACCAGGTCGCGGTGGAAGGCCTTGACCACATTGGCCAGGAAGAAGGGCAGCCAGCAGAGCGTGAACACGCCCATGATGATGCCCAGGGTCTTCAGCGCCTTCTGCTCGCGCAGGGCCACGAGGCGCGAGGGTCGCCGCTTGCTGGGGCGCCCGTTGGCCAGCGGGTCGGCGGCGGGGCGCGGAGACCCAGGCGCGGGCGCGGGAGAGGGCGAGGGCGAGGGCGGGCGCCCCGGGCCGCCGAGGAAGCGGCGCTCGCAGCTGTCGATCTTCTTCACCTGCTTCTGGGCCTCGCGGAACACCCGCAGGTACACGAAGGCCATGATGCACAGGGGCACGTAGAAGGATACGACGGACGAGGCGATGGCATAGGCCCGGTTTGTGACGAAGTCGCAGCACTTGGGGTCGTTGTAGCAGCGGCGTGCCTCGTCGCCCTCAGCCCGCCACCAGTGCATAAGGATGGGCAGGAAGGACACCAGGGCCGAGATGGCCCACACGGTGCACACGAGGACCCGCGCCCGAGAGCGCGTCAGCAGGCTCTGGTAGCGGAAGGGCGAGGTGATGGCGAGGTAGCGGTCCAGGGCGATGACACAGAGGGTCTCGATGCTGGCCGTCACACACAGCACATCCACCGAGGTCCAGAGCTCGCAGAAGAAGGAGCCGTACTCCCAGCGGCCCCACACCACTATCGTGGCCCCGAACGGCACCACGAGGAGCCCCATGACCAGGTCAGCGCTGGCCAGGGACATGATGAAGAGGTTGGTGAGCGTCTGCAGTCGCGGCGTCTTGGCGATGGCTACGATCACCAGCACGTTGCCCGCCACGATAAGCAGCACAATGAGGGTCATCAGCAGGCCCATGCCGGCCGTCCACTGCGGCGACAGCGGCTCGGAGCCCTCGCTGGCCGGGGGCAGCAGGGAGGCGGGCGGCGAGGCGGGCACCAGCAGTCGCGCCGCAGTGGCCGCGCCGTCGGGGAGCGACGCGGTGGCCGACAGGTTGCAGGGCTCGGAGGCGCCCAGGGCGAGCGCCCCCGCGCCCATGCCTAGCTGCGGAGGCCGGGGGCGGGGTGTGTGGCGGGGCTGGGCCGTAGTTGGGGAACACCCCAGGAATCGGGGTGGCCGGGCGCGCGCGGGGAGGTCGCGGCTGGGTCAGGGCAGCCACGGCGCGGGGCCGGCAGCATGGGCGCCGGGCGCCTTCCCCGCCGGAGCCGAGCGCTGTCGCCACCGCCGACGCCGCCGCTGTTGGAGCCGCTGCCGCTGCTGGAAGAGCTGCCGGGACCTCAGCATGTTTCTGAGCGCGCCGGCCCCGCAGCTCCGGCACCCAACACCCACCCCACCCAGCTCCCCCACTCCCCAAGCCAGCCCCCGGCTCGCGTCAGGCTCCGGCAGCCAATGGCTGCAAAGACACGCCCCCGCCCCCGCCTCTGCTCCGCGTCCCCCCGCCCCCCGCCCCCCTCAGTGGAGCGGCGTTGAAGAGTCCCGGGGAGGAGAGAGCCAGCGCTTCCCCGGCACCCGCCGGTCGCCGCGAGCGCGCCCCTTTCCGCGCTGGCTAGCTCCGGCGCGCGCTTCCCTGCGCCCCCGGCTGCGCCCTCCCCCTCCCCCGCACTCGCGCCTGCATTCCGGTTCTCTTGTGCCCCTTTGCCTTGTTCCTGCGTTAGCCGGCTCTCTTCTGCGTGCTTGCGCTCCCCGCACTCCTCTACGCCCAGTGCCCGCGCGCCTGCAACGCACAGCGCGTGCTTTTCTAGCGCAGAGGGACCTCAGGGTTCCTGAAGCCTTGGACAGTCTGTTCGCTGGGGTGGAGGAATTTGACTGTGAGACTAGGTCTCAGGGTGCGTGCGAAACGCTTCCCTAGCACCAGTCCTGAGAGCTGGGGGAAGCGCAGGTGGATCTAAGTGGTTAGGAGGAAACTTCCCAGCCGAGCTGGTTGCTGGAGCAAATGGCACATCTGTCAGGGACTCTTAGGGTGCGGTTCTTGCAAGGGACTGTATTGTGCTTCCGTGCGGTAGACTCAGGAAGGAAAGGCTTGTGCCTGTAATAGCCAACGCACAGGACCAGCTGGAAACACACACACGCACACACACACACACACACACACACACGCATGCACGCTTCAGCCCCAGCGAGTGTGTGTATGATGCAACGGTGTGTTCCAAGTGTGAAAAGAGAAACAAACTTGTTAGCTTCCGGAGTAAATAACAGAACGCGTTTGTTGACATTTTAGATTTCTCTCACTCGGCACCAACACCCCTATTTTGTGTTTTATTTTTCATAGGATTTTGTAATGTGAGCTGGGTTCATACATATAACAAGGTACTATCATCTTTTTGGTTGACTTCATGCAACTGAGATTTCCAATTTCTTGGAACAGTGTGGCTGTTGCCCCTTTGCTCAAGTTCTCAGTTTCTCGAACTCCTGGGATTAGCTTTGAAGGGAGAATAGCGGAAAAATACAAGCACGTGGGTTAAAGCTGAAGACATATGAAGTTATGTAGAGGTTTTTATTTTGTTTTGTTTCGTTTTAAGTTGGCAAGTAATGTGGTTTGAAATGAGTGGTTAATGGTTACCCTAGCTGTAGCTGGCCACATGGTGATGACGGTGCGACAGCCCTGAGGACCGCAGGGCCCTCTTTCCTTTGGTCCTGCTACTATATTCTCTCATACCTGAAAATAATCTGTGATTAAGTCCTTGTGAGGTAAATAGCTTTCTGTCAGTGCAATAGAAAGGTGCAAGATGGCGTTACATAATACTTACACATCTTTTTTTAAAAAATTGGTATAAAAAGAATTACATCTGGAAGGAATATCAACAAGTGGACTGAACGCGGGTTCTCACCCTCCAAAGACCAACTTTCACAGCTGGCTTGGCCACTCGCCAAAAGTAAGCTTCCTAGTTTATACAGTGGGGCGGTTTTAGCCACTGAGCCTCACACCAGTCCACACATATGAATTTGCTTTAGGCCTAAACTTGACCATTAGAGTGTTACAACTGGGAAGTGATTTATTTGTTTATTCACCCCTGCCCTGGACTTACCAGCCTAGTCTGCCAACTTGGGGAGGGTGAAGAGGGGGAGCCAGGAAACAGGAGCTAAAAAGGGAAAAAGACTGTACCCTCAGTCACCCCAACCCTGCCTGGGTTAGTCTCCCCTTCCTTTCTCCTTTTTCCCCTCAGGCTTCTTTGGGGGTTCTGGGTAGGGTCAAGGAGCAGCCATGAAGTAGCTGAGGCATTTGGAAAGAACTGACCTGGACGCTGCCCAGGAAAGGGCTCTGAGCAGCGCTGGAAAGGGAAGATGCGGGAGGCTCTCTATCTGACACCATCTTTCTGTCAAGTGGTGCTACTGGAATGGAGTGTGTAGACCTTACGTGCCCCGGTAGGCACCACGTTTCTGTCAGTGAAAAGGCCAGTAGGGCTTAGTTGTAGAGGTTCAGGGAGGAAACGGGATGCCAATAACTGTAACACAGCATAAGCAGCATAGCAGGCAGCAGGACCATGATGCTGGCATTGTTGGGAAAATTCTCCAGCTCATTCAGAGACTCCTCAAGTCTCTGAACTTATGGAAATAAGTAGGTACATTACATTATAAATGTTCAAAATGACAAGGGTCTTCTAACAGGAGCACCAACCTAAGTCCACGGGCAGAAAAGGATCCCAGAAATTCTTGGGGATTTCCCACAGTTGTCCTGACACCACCTTCCTCAAACAAACAAAAGACAGAACAAGAAGCTTAGACTCTTTAACTGGAGTTAACTGTCTGATAAAATAAAATGTTCTCAGTTCTCCTCTAATTCCTCCACTTCATGGGCCTTGTTTGTTTTTCCATTTTTTAGCTAAGACTTTTTATACTTAGATAAGGATACAAAATCAAGATGGAGAAAAAAAGATTCAACATGTCAACTGCCCGAGTCTGTTTTCTGTTGCCATAACAGAATACTTTAGGTAATACGGGAAGAGGTTTATTTTGGCTCACTGTTCTGAAGGTCGAGATGTTCAAGATCAGCCGGCCACATCTGATGAGGGCCTCACGATGTGTCATAACGTGGCTGATGGCTCCACAAGGCAGGAAGGAGAGAACATGAGTGATAGCCTCGCCATGTAACAATCCCGTCTCAAGACGATTGACCTGCTGTGTGGTAAATGCATTCCTCCTCCCATGAGAGCCGAGCCACCGCACCCCAACCATCGCTGCAAGGTTCTGCTGGCTCTTAATGACTATTACCTGGTCAGTTAAATATCTCAATATGAGTTTGGGTAGGGTCAAGCCATACTTAAGGTAGCATAACTTAGATAGGTTTTTATAAATTGAAAGTTCAAGATGTGTAACTCCTGCATTTCTTCATTAGGAAATCTACTCTTGAGAAACGATAGGTTCGACAGTGCTTTTGAAAATACCAGACAGCTCCGACAATAAGGGTTAAGCAGCACATGTGTGTGGCAGTGTGCTTGGTCCTCCGATTTCCTGTTCCCATCCCTTCCTTTCTTGGACCATGCTTACCCCACACCCAGTCTTGACCATCGTTCTATTTAATCTTCCTGCTCCTAATTCTCCCTGCTACATTTAATGCAACACAACTGAAATCAAATCAATATGTCTACAATGCTACTGTGACCAGGGTCCTTTTTGGTGCAGCACCTTAACTTCTCAACTTGACATTCAAAGGCCCCAGCAGTGCAGTTCCTAGGGCCTTTCCAGCGCAGTCTCCAGAGAGCTCTGTGAGTGTCCCACCCAAGTGTGAAGCTTGGTCTTCCTTTTCCTTTGTGGAACTGCACTCTCTTCGTGCTCGAATGTGTTCCTGGCACCAAGAATCCTCTCCTCCACCTCCCTGTACTTATTCAGCCTCAGCCTGAATTCAGACCTCACTGAGGTCTTTCTTCTCTTACAGTCTTACCAGCCCACTGCTTCTGGAAGCCTCTCCTCCCCCTGACCTGTCCTAGTTACTCACTAATTGCACTTCCAGGGGCAATTAGCAACAGATTGGCCTTGGCATCTCTTACGTTGTTATTTAATTTTCATATTCTTTTCTCCCTTGTTCCCTTACAGGTTGTAAACTCACTGACAGCCAGGACTGGCTTAACTTTTTAAAAAACTTTCCATGTTTACTATAATTATTTGATATTAATTAATATTTCACTTCCATTTACACATATATGATATTTAATTTGTTAACATTCTTATTTTACATATGAGAAATAATCAAGTGTTTGGAGATTTTTTACACATATTTATAATTCACAAAATAACCCATAACATTTCATAGAAGTATTTCAAAACATTACAAATACAGGGTAGGCTCATGAGGTACACAGATTTATATGACATCTCTTCATTAATAAAGTAGAATACAGGTAAGAGATTTTCCAAAGGAGCCATGAAAGTCCTTATCAATAAAAATACTGCATACTTTTTACAAATGACCAAAGCAATTGACTTTTTCTTTAGCCCTCCTTTATGAAACTACACATCGAGCCATTTCTTTCTCAGGAGAGTTGCCAACTAGAGTCAGATTCCAGTTCTAGATCAAATTAAAGATACACAGAGTGAGATGAACAGGCATCTAACCAAGCCACAGTCATACGCTATGGACCTGACAATGACATTTTAATTCTTGAGTTGGCTTTGCTAGAAAATAAGTTAAAAATAAAAGTAACCAGCCCAACTGGACAACTGCTGGGAGATAGGCCAAAGAGATCTGAGAGTTGTTTCCCAGAAAAAA
>NW_004524618.1:14526276-14528430 GCF_000260255.1 Octodon degus | reverse complement strand
ATCCAATCTCAAATTTAACCTGACTTCAAAAGTGCTGGTCTCATTCAGTTGTGCAATTAATAAAAATTGATCTTCAGAAATCTTAATGCATCGCCGAGTGTAGTCCAACTTTTTGGCTTACCTGTGTTGTGTTGAGTGAAGAGTAATAGTCTTTGGGCTGTGTATAAAATATGCAATATAGTGAATAACAAAAAAAATATTTTGTTTGTTAACAAAATTTACCTTCAGGCTGATGGTAGCATCAATCTATTTGAAATCAGGCTCAAATAAATTAAAGAATTTATTAATCAGAACTCAAATGGCTGCGGAAAGATACACAAATTTTCCACATAAAACAACACAACCGCTACACTGATCACTTGGCACTAACTAACCAAAGAAGAGCCTGTACTAGGCTGGTACTTAAGGTCATGTACTGGTTGTGTAGCTACAGTTACACAGATACAAGCAACTCCAGGCCTTAAGCACCCAGAGGAAAGTATCCAGTAATCACAGCAAAGTGTGGCTCACTGGAAAATTCTAAAGCGTTCTCCTCTCCCCAGCCCCCTTCGTCTCTCCTTGCTTCCTTTTCTTCCTTGTGCGTCTAACAAGTACACTGAACAATGATAGAGCCAATAATAATATTTTTCAAAATTCAGATGTACTGGAAAGTGTTCAGAACCAGGAGGCAGAAGGTCCAAGATTGTGTCCTGTCTTTGTCAGTTTTTTCTATTTGACCTTCTATAGTGGCTTTGCCTTTAAAGTAGACTCTCCATGTGATCTCTCAGAGTTGTAGATGAAGTAAATGAGATAATGTATGTGAAATCTTCTTGAAATCTTAGCACCTTGTTTCTTAAAGCATTAAATACTCTATTACCCAATCACCATGCCATTCAAACCACAAGAGACAGTGAGACTTGCTTTTATGAAATGCATCAATTCACTTAGAGGAGTAGCTCTTGATTAGACTCCTTTAGGCCCTGATAGGAACTTAGAGGGTTGATGATATTGGATTGGATGATATTGAGCTATTTTTAGGTGCCCTTGTCACTGGCAAATCATCTTTTAATTTTTTTTCTTTTTTATGCCCTTCCTTGGGATAGAACTCATTCTTCTGAAAAGTATTTGCTTATGTGATTCTCTGAAGTAAATTCCTTTTACATTATTCCAGTAGTGAAATACTAGCAGCAGGAAAAGGATTTCTTTTTACCAAGCCAACTATTTATTGACTGTTAAGTTAAACAGTGTGAGGGGGAAGGAAGGCAATCCAATGCCAAATTTAACCTGACTTCAAAAGTGCTGGTCTCATTCAATTGCACAACTAATAAAAATTGATCTGCAGAAATCTTATCTTAATGCATAGACAAGTGTAGTCCAACTTTTTGGCTTACCTGTGTTGCATTGAGTGAAGAAGAACAGTCTTTGGGCTGTGTATAAAATATGCAATATAGTAAATAATAAAATTATGAAATTTCCTTTAAATATTCTTACAGTATTAAAAAAGAGCAACATAAATATATAATTAGTGGCATATTTGAGCCTGTTTTTGTGAAATGAATACATCACTGCTGTTTTGATGGAAGTAAAAAAAAATCCTTTTGCCATTTTAGGGGGCCTGCCCATTAGCTCAGGTGTTTAAGTGCCTGCTGAAACAAAGCAGTCAGGCTCAGGATGCTGTGGTTCGATCCCCTCATCCTCAAGCCAAACCAGACTTGCCCTGAAGGCATCCTGAGGGCCTCCCCCCATAAAAAAAAATCCTTCTGCTGTTTTGATGGAAGTGGTTGCGATTCTTTGTGAGTTCTTAAGGTGCATGTCAGAAATTTTTACCTGATTTTACTTTTTGGGCCTTACCGTAGAAAACAGTTATTCACAAATGCACATATTGCTGAAAGGTGATGATTTGGATAACATATGGCTGTGAACTGAGAGATACTTTTCTCTGGGAAGTCTGATCATACAAAAATGTTGGAAAGACACATGGCCACATTTTATTTGAGTTGAATATCTGATTGCAACTCTAGTTTTAAAAAAACAAATAATGGGCTGGGGAGGTAACTCAGCGGCATAAGCCTCTGCCTGGCAAGCGCGACTCCGGTACCATGAGTCTCTGCCTGGCAAGTGCGAGGTCCTGAGTTTGACTCCAGTGAGAGAGAGAGAGAGAGAGAGAGAGAGAGA
>NW_004524618.1:14492685-14526126 GCF_000260255.1 Octodon degus | reverse complement strand
AGAGAGAGAGAGAGAGAGAGAGAGAGAGAGAGGAGAGAGGAGAGGGGAGAGGGGAGAGGGGAAAGGGGAGAGAGAAAAGAAACCATTGATTTTTCTAGTATATTAATGATGTAGATATAATTGAAACAGCATCACAAGCTAAAAGCTCATACAGATTTTGTATTTCCCTATCACAGGGGCTACAAGAAACCTATTTTATTTTAACTTATTAAAGTATTTAAGAAAATAACACAATCCTCAGTTGAATAAGCAACTTTACATGGCTGCTTAATAATAATAATAAACACCTGTCTTCCTGGGCACACACTTGCTTGGGTGAGTTGAGACACCAGGATTGATAATTGCCATGCTTCACTCAGCCACACAAGGGTGTGTAATGTCTGATATGCAAGGATTTCAATTGTATTGTGGGTGGCAGGCTCAGGAGGGGAGGCGACACTGTAGTTCTCCTTTTCCCTCCACTGAGTTCTCTTGTCACCTTGGGTCTGTGCTCGAGTACCACGCAGTGCCAAGAATCACATAATAATGGTAAAAGCTTATGATCTCGCGGGGCTGCCTTACTGGCTATGGGATTAGATTTGCCTGCCTTTGTATTAGTGGCAACAGGAATATTATCACTATCTGTGATAAGAATTTTGGCTACGAGTTGTCCTTTAATCTACCCAGGTCCAGGGCTTGTGACAACAAACTGTGTTAATTATTGAAAACCTAGGTTTTATTTCAACAATCTTGCAGTGTCCCAGATAAAACAATTATGTTTAAGAAGCTGTGGAGTTTATAGTAATGAGTCCCCAAGTGTTTCGTTGTAAGTTTCTCAAAGGAGAACCGATACCTTTTCATCATTTCCCTTGCGTATGTCTCGGCCCGCATCTCAGGTACTTAATGAATTCTGCGGAGTAGAGGAACCCTCAAAATGTAATGCCCACTACATTCTCTATAAGAAGAGAAGACACTGTGCTTTCCAGCCAGCCACGGAAGACGTCATCTGAGTGGCTAACTGAAGGGATGTGCCCGGAGGAGTCAGAGGGAGAGGCTGCAGTCTGCTTGGCCTCAGGGTGACAGAGCAAATCACTGGCATTTCTTTCCTTTTACTCCCTACTCTAAAGAAGCCAAACAGGTGTCTTCTTTCATATGGTTTTCTACTTCTTTGTATTGTATAGATATTTTTGTAGTTAACTTGCTCATTATTTACGTATGTGAAGAGGCTCATCCAGACCTCAGGAGCAAGCGGAGGCCTGCCAAGTCACTTGCCTTGGAAGGGCACCATCTAAAGACTACTTTGGTTTTGATAACCACTGCGGTCAGTCTTCTTGCTTTGAAAATAAATATCAAACCTTTGACATGACATTTATTTTCCGTGATGCCTTAGCTCTGCAGCTCCTTGAATAAAACCTGTTGGAGACCTTTATGCTATGACAGCTTTTTATTTTCTAGAACATTATTCCTTAATTAAATGTTAAGAGGGGCAAGCCTTTCTTTGCAGACTTCTTCTAAATTTAAATTACTTTTCACAGTGGTGGAGAAAAATCTTCCCCCTCTCTCTTCATTTTAATGTGGAAAACTGAAGCATAAGGAGAAAGATGTGTAAGATTTCAAGGCAAAGGCAGGAGAGGTCTTGACTTTCTTCCTGAGCAAATCTTTAATGACCAGAATCTGTATCCTTAAAAGAGATTGACCCACCAATTACCACTTGTCAGAATAATTCTGCTGTGTGTTATATTTAGGGGGCTGGAGCAAGTTGATGAGTAATTTTTTTTAAATAAATTGCTTTGGATCTGAGCCAGTCTAGAGATTCTATCATGCAAAACGTTTATTTGTGTTTTTCAATTAGTTAGATGTAATACATTCAGAACACCAGTTGTGTGCATCTACACAAATGAACATGAAATTCTCGTTGTGAATTTCCAGAAGCGCTACAAGAATACTAACTATGGAGATGAAGAGCCCCGAAGAAAAGACAAGCAATTATGTGATTTCGTTTTCAGGTTGTTTTTTTTGAAAGTTGCGACGACCTTAGAGATTTTATTTAAGAGCCCTTGGGGAATTCGGAACAGAAAATAAAAAAGCAAGCTCTATTCTTGTCATTTCCACATCCTAGTAAGTACTGTTCCCAACCAGGTGTTGAGTGCTGTGTGCATGGAGCTCGGAGGCTCTCTGAAAAGCCCTGGAAATGCACTCAAATGGTTTGGCACTGGTATTGATGGAGTCCTGGGCCTTTTTCTTATTCAGAAAATGTCTAAAGTGATCCTTGTACTCTGACTTGTGGCCATTGGCCCTGCCTGCCTTCCTCCTTCTGTTGTCAGCAGGTGTGCCTGACATTTCTCCTGCTCCTCACTAAAGGAGGCTGTTCGCCCTCTCCTAGCTTCACGTTTAGGAGAATGAGCTTGGTTTAAAAATGCCCACAGAGCTGGGAAGACAGCTCAGCGGTATAGCGTCAGCTTACCTGAGAGGTCCTGAGATTGAGATCCAGTACCTAAACAATGCAAAATACAAGCAAACCAGCTAAATAACTAACTAAATAAAATGCCCATGCATCTATGCTCCTGCCTATTGCTTTCGTCAGTACCCATCTGGGAGACAAAAAGTTAAAATAAAAGTTTCTTACTAATCAAATAAAAGAACCTACAGTTAGCTCTCCAGAAAGAAAAACATCGGTATTTTAGAACATAATCTGTGTCCATAGGTGATTTTGAAAACATCCTGGAGCTCCATTGTTTTGTGTTAAGTAGTTTTTCAAGGTAATTTCAAATAATAACATTTTTGGCATGATAACATAATTTTAGTAATTAATTTTGAAATTTATCTATATATAGTATACACACATATTGTCTCACATATACATATTTACCTCCATATATATACATATACATTTTAATCACTAAGAGATAGGCTCCTCTACTAGACTACTTGGGACAAAACCCAGATTGTGCCAGTTTGTAGCTGGTTGACTCAAAACCAGTTATTTGAGTGCCACAGGCCTGTGCTTTGTCATCTGTTAAATGGGAACAATATCTCTGCATATTTGGGACATTCAGTAAGATAAGGCACACAAGACATCTAGCGGAGTGATCAATTCAAAATCGGTATTGAAACACTAGCCTTTATTTTACTTGCTTGCATTTGATATAACAGTGGCAGCAGACCAGTAACAACTGATCAGGGACATGGACAGGAAAATCTTCACTCTGTATGGGACCCAGAGTTGCAGAAGGAACAGCTTTCAGTCCGTGGAACATTAATAACTGAGTTCATGCAATCTTTTTCAAAGTGACACAATGTAGTTAAGAATCTAATCTGGCAAATAGTTTTTATTTCGAAGGTAAATTTATTCTTTTATGGCCATTTCATCCGATTAGTGTTTCCTTTTTGAAGAGTTAGAATATCCCAAACTAATTTTGCATCATAGAAAGGTCATTCCAGAGAGTTCTGTCCTATGGTATAGCCATATTCCAAATACATGAAATAACAAAAATGATAAAACAAAAAGAAGTTGCTGGGCTCATAATTATGTATAATCCCTAGTCATCTGTATTTTGTATATGCTGTATTCATTATGTCTTTTAGGACAGAGGCTACATCTAATGACTTCTCCAATTTCACACTAAGGATAGCTACCCATGTAAACGTTATCCAGTTCCTGGAGACCATAATTCATTTCCTATAAGGTTGCAGTATGCTACAAAATCAAGAAGAGCACAGATTGATTGTTGATCAATCATTGATCCCAATTCCTTTGTAAATTTAAGTGTATGAGATCTCAAGGAGGCCAGAGAACTCTTGTGACATGCCTGGGGTCAAGGTAGCATAACATTGCATTATCTTCAGTCCCAGGGACCTGACATTCTCATTGCTGAGAACAAGAAGTAAATGTGTAGGCAACCAAAGAAAAGAGCAGCTTAGCCCCAAGGACAGTCTTTCAGGTTGTAACTCAGAAGTATTAAATTTACTTCAGAAACAATCGTCATGTTTGTCTGGTTTCTGTTCTTTCACAACTGATTAGGATAAGCGAACTAGGGTGAAAGAGTGGGAGGGATGCAAGCATTGGAGAGGACATCTGGGCACTTCAGATCCGAGGAGAAAACAGGGAGACCAGGGAGGCCATGTGCATGAGAACAGAGGGCTCTCTGCCCCAGATACGGCCAAACCCATGTCACCAGGTGAGGACTAGAAATGCTCAACATTTCTTGGTTCAATAATGTAGAAATTGTGTTTTACAAACATTTTCATTTAAAAAAAATCATGGAATGAGAATTTTGGACTTACTTCCCAGAAGACTTCAGTCATCTACAAAGTAAATTTATACAGACTCCCCATTCTCTAGGGATGCTGGATCAATGAGGAATGAATTAGTTTTTTCCAGAAGTCCATACTGGAAGTGTTGGCCAAGCTGCTTCTCTCTGATGGTTGTGGAAAGAAGGATTATTCAAGACCTCCATCTTGGCTGGTAGAGGAGAGGACTTCTTCTCTTTCATGTCTATCTCTGTGCCCAAATTTCTCTTTTTTAAAGAAGAACACCTGTCATACTGGATCAAGTTCAGCTCTAATAATTGCATTTTTATTGACTACCTCTGTAAAACTCTATATTCAAATAAGTTCACATTCTGATATGCTAGGGGGACACATTTCAACATTGTGTTAATAATACATATGAGAAAACTTATGTATAATCCCTAGTCATTTGTATTTTGTATATGCTGTATTCATTATGTCTTTTAGGACAGAGGATACATCTAATGACTTCTCCAATTTCACACTAAGGATAGCTACCCATGTAAACGGTATCCAGATCCTGGAGACCATAATTCATTTCCTATAAGGTTGCAGTATGCTACAAAATCAAGAAGAGCACAGATTGATTGTAGTTGGACCAAGTTCACAAACACTTTGGGCAAGAGCTTGGGTCTTAGCAATGGGGAAAAGGATAGAGTGCATCCTGAGGCATGTGCTGAAGATGGGGATGGAACTCAACTATTTTCTTATAAGTTCAAATTCAAAAAAAGCTAATTTCACTTTACTGACTTGAATTTGAGGAGAAAACTTGGCCGATCCAGTTGGATGATTTAGTGTAGACTACTTTTCAGCAGGCTGTTTGACCTTGAGTAGACACATTCAAGATCTTTCCTCCTAGCTGAAACATGGCTGTTATTTTTCCCAAGTAAGCATTAGTATAACAGACAGCAAATAACTGGGCAGGAAAGATACAACAAACCTTTATAAATGAAGAACAAAGCTAGCCTTTGAGGCAAGATAAAATCAGATGCTCATAAAGAATTTACTGAAAAACAGTATTTTTATGACCTTGAAATCATGATTTTGATTGAGAAAGTGCTTCAGATTCTAAAATATTGACTAACAGAGGTTTGACTAAGAAATAGCTATTTCCAATATATTAAGTTAGACTTACATATTGTGAAGCTCCATGGCTATCTTAGTCTTGAGTTCCTAAGCTATTCATTTAATTGTCTTTTGTTCTGTTTGTGTACCAGTGGCAAAGTTAATAAAATTTAACCTTCTTATGGCTATGGACCAAGTGAATCTGACTTTTTTGCCAAAGAACAATCCTCCCCTCACCTCCCTAAACGTCACTGGACCAAGAGCGAACTCACACTGATGACTTGTCTCGCCGCTTGATACTAAGTATGGCTCAAGCTGTCCTGGTTCCTTCCATGGCAGAAGCTGAATGTGCAAGCAGATGCCCTTGCTTACCAAGTAGGAAAAATCCGGGAATCACGCTAGCATAGTATGCCATTCAATATGTACCAATGCCAGCTCTTCCTCACAGATAGATCTGCTATCTCTGTGTTACATAAACAGCACGGATTTAGATGTATATGAATCTCTATTTTAAAAAATGTCATAGCTGAGTTTTTTTTTAATGGCTTGGCTAGTTCAGTTGAACAATCTTATATAAGACAGCTCTTAAAAGCTTGAATCTGTGGGTCTGAGTATTATTTAGTCATCTGTTTGTGCAACTGTATTTTTAACTTAATTTATGATGAGCAAATAGTTTTTCTGAACTCCCAAGCTGTGTTTCCATACTTCAGTTTGGTTTATTTTCCTCTTGACTTCCTTCAGAACACATTACAGAGCACCATCACCAGAAAATTCATGATGCACTCATGAAGGTAAGTAGCACCCCTCAGAAGACACCCAAGCAAATGGCCAAACTTGAGACTTACGATAGGGTCACCGAACAACGTGTTCTTCCCAGTGTAGTCAAAGAGAAACACAGATATATGCCATATTCCCTCTCAAACCTCATACGACAAAGTAGGAGCTACTGTGCTAAGGATGTCGATGACAATATCTTCTTTAATTCTTGCAATAGTTTTGTCAGATATTTTTACTTTACAAGGGAGGAAAGCAAAGCTTTGAGAAGTTAATCTGCCTTAAGTTTCGTAACTAATGAATGTCAGAACTGTGCGACTCCAAAGCCTGAGCCCTTCATGGAGAAGAAGTCTTCATATAATTTTCTCTCTTTTTGAAATTATGTATTTGTTAGAAACTAAGATCCACGTTCAATAGACATTAAAAATCGTACGTGGTGACTGTGCAGCCTCATCATATAGATTTCTGCCTCTGCTTATCTTTTATAAGCTCTTCATTTGTAAGTTGGATGCACTGTAAGGATGTTCTCCATGAGCGCATAAAGCTGGCCTACTATATTCTGTCTGTTTGGCATTTCATTTTCTACTCTTGCTATATGAAGTCTTCCTCTCAACTTCCAGAAAAATCAACAGCTATGTCCTTTCAGCACCTTCAAGATCTTGTTCCAACTTTCCATGAGGACCTGATTCCTACCTGAAAGCCACACATCAGGATCACTGTGGTAAAAACCACACTCTGGCCCTGCAACCCTATCCTTACTCTGCTCCCTGGGACACAAGCCGGCCTCCTCCTGGCTTTGGAAAACCAAAGTTTTCCCAGAACAGGTCATGTACCAATTTCTGTGTCCCCTCAACTCTTCCAGATGCAGGGCAGACTCATCAAAAGATCCTCTTAAAGGCCACTGCTTGGTTTGAGGGGAAGGAGAGAGAGCCACAGAATTCCCACAACGCTGCAAAAAATGCATACTCAATTCTCCAGCCTCTTTAGAGCCATTAAGCATGAGGTCAGGTGCATCTAGGCAGCTTTGGGGGGTCAACTTCCGGACTGCCTTTGCAGATGTTCTATTACTTCTATTTAGAGTGTGTGGGTGCCATCTGACACTCCTTGTTCTTAGCTTTGAGGTATCCATTTGAACCAAGACATCAGAAAGGCCTATTTTAACATCCAGTTATATATGGATCTGGTAGCTGAGCACACAATTGTAATGAGAAATGCTGGGGAGGAAGTGGTGGGAGGGGAGGGATGCCGCAGAATGGTGTTCAGGGAAAGGGAGCGGCCAGAGGCAGGCAATGTCAACCCTTAAACGGTACAAAGGGAAGAGTGCCCACATCCTCAGGTGAAAAAGAAATTCCAAAGTGCAGAGATGAGACCCTGGGAAGCAAGAAGACCTAGGACAAAATCTGGGGACAGGAGCAAGCAGGAAAGAATTTCAAGAAGGGGATGAGATATCACACAAGACCAACTCCTTGATGCTTAAAGAGAGTTCCCAGAAATCAAAAGTTAAAAGACCAAGAACATAGCAGAGAGTGGGCAAAGACTAGGAGCAGCTAGCTCTCAACAAAAGAAAGAGAAATGAACTTTGAATATTTGATTCTCAGCCCTTCTTTCCATAAAGAAATTGAGAGCAAGAACAACACTGAGATCCATTTTTCACTTTTGAGCTCAGCAAATGCCTTGACCGTACTTTGTGTTGGCAGTACTGGAGGGAACAAAGCCATCACATCACACCTTGCCAAGCAGAGTGCGACAGGGTTCCAGGCCTGGCGGGAAACCTGGTCATGCCTGCTTGAGCCACGCGTGTATTTGCTCTTTAACAGAGGTGGTCACTCTACTTTGCTTGAAGAATTTTCTTTCTGCTTCTAGGACAATAACTCCCCTGGTTTTCTTCTTTTGTCATGACTAGCTCCTTTTGAACCTCTTATATCAGCCTTGGCACAATTGCCCAGCCTCAAGTAGTAGAGTGCCCTGGATCTACTTCTCTACCTCGACACTCTCACTAGATCATTTTGTTCAGTCTCATTGCCTATTTGTGTGTGTGTGTGTGTGTGTGTGTGTATTGTAATAGTAGTAGTAGTAGCAGTAGTAGTAGTAGTAAATTACAAATAACATACATTCTGCTGTTTGAAAGTGTACAAGTCAGTGGCATTTTGTCCGTCCACAAAGTTGTAAAGCCATCATCACTACTGAATTCCAGAACATTCTCGTCACCCAGGAGGAAATCCTACACTTGCTGGGCAGTCATTGCCCATGCCTCCTTTCCCTTGCTCTCTGGCAATGACAACACTGCTTTCTGTCTCCACAGATTGGCTTACTCTGTCAAAGTGGAATCACTGGTGAGTGTAAAGTCTTCAAGGTCCGTGCGTGTTATAACGTGCGTCGGTGCGCCCTTATTTTGTACAGCTCGTATTTCCTGGAGTGGCGGCACCATACTGTGTTTATCCCACTTGATTATTCTGAAAAGTTCTGCTAAAACATTCATGAGCAAGTCTTTGTTTGAAAACCCCTCTTCAGTTCATTTGGTTCCATACCCAGGAGTGGAACCGCTGAGTAGTATGGTATTTCTATGTTCTCTGAGTCCATTCGGGCTGTCATAATAAATCTCCTTATTATTTATAAACGACCTTAGCCTGGGTGATTTATAAATAATAAAATTTTCTTTCTGACAGTTCTGGAGGCTGGAAAGTTCCTGATGCCAGCAGATTTGGTGTCTTGTAAAAGTTTGTTCTCTGCTTTAAACAAGGGCCTTTCTTCCAGCACGCCGTTTGGCAGGAGGACAGAGCCGGGGCTCCTTCAGGCCTCGCTCGCAAGGCTGCTGCCCCTTTGTGATCTAGATGCCTGTGACAGGGCATTCTAAAGTCCTGATGCTACCACACTGGGGAGGAAGTTCCAACATACGAATTGGGGGGAGGGTCCCCAACACTCAGACCATTACTTACGTTTGTTTGAAAACTCAACTGCTTTTCTTTAAATTTTACTATGGAGTGTACAAGATCTCACTATGCAGATCGGACGCATAGTGGGCCTCCTGCTTTCAGCCTCCCAAGCACTGGGATTACAGGCGCGCCACCACGCCCAGTCTCAGTCGCCATCTCAGTGTGCCCCAGGTGCGGGGCCAGCTCAGCATGCTGGGGGTGAACCCTGGTCCCTGCATCTGCCTAAGCAGGCACTTTAGTCTGCTGAGCTATCTGGCTGGCCCTCAACTGCTTTTTAACATGTGTAAGCTAGAATCTCTATCCCTGGCCTGACCGGTCCTAACTGTCACCTTCAATTTTTCTCTGGCCTCCTGGCTTAACAAAGTTAACCTGTTCGGAACAGAGGTTTTTACTCCCAGCTCCCCGCAAACTCCTCCACTTGTCTTCTCATCTTACTTCGTAAACGACACCATTCTGTACCCCGATACTCAGGAAGAGACCACAAAGGGTTATCCTAGCTGTCTCCCTGCTGCTCTCTCTGCATCCAGCCCACTGACTAGCTATGGGGCCATAATATTCCCACCTTCTCCATGGCTGCTGCCTTAATCTGAGCTCTACCCCCCTACCCACATCATATACAACCAGAATTTAATCTCAATTAATTTCTGTGAGGCAGGGTCTGGATCCAGTTTCCCTTGCCCTTCTCCCTTGATTCGCATGTTTTGCCTGACTGGTCATAGTTATATTTTATAAAATATATTTATTTGATGGCCAGGCAATATTTATACAATTTTATGAGGACAGTGCATATTTCCGTATCACTTACACATTGTGTGCATGGTATACATTTTGTACACTGTGTATTGGCCAACTCAGAATATTTTGATGACACATCATCTCAAATACTTAGCATGTCTTTGCAATGAGGACATTTGAAACCCTTTCTCCTGGCTATTTTGAATTTCACAATGCCCTACATCATTGACTACCATCACCCCTCTGTAGAGTTCAACCTGCAGCTTTTTCTTACTGGGTCGTGATTCTGTATCTGCTAAAGATACCATAACCCCTTTCTCTTCTGCTGCTCAGCCTCCAAGAGCCAATATTCTTCTTTCTACTTCTATGAGTACAACTTTTGTAGATTTCACACGTGAGCAGAATCAGGCAGTATTTATTTTCCTGTGCCTGGCTTAGTTCCATCAAGCTCATGACAGCCAGGTCAATGCATGTTTTGGCAAAGGACAGGATTTCATCTTTATTTTTATGGCTGAATAGTATTCCACTGGAATATGTTTTACATGTTTTCTTTCTCTACCTATCACTTGATAGACACTTAGGCTGCTCCATATCTGGGCTATTACGAGCAGTGCTCCAATAAATACAGGAGTGTAGGAGTCTCTGCAATGTACCTTCATTTTGCTTTCTACCCTGTAGGGGGATCTCTGGGCCCTAAAGTAATTCTGTTTAATATTTTGGTGGAAGCTTCCTACTGCTGTATGCAGTGGTGGTACTAGTTTCATTCCCACAAACTGTGTGTATGATTTCTCCTTTTCTGTACCGTGTCTAGCATTCCCCCCTCCTTTTGAAACAGAATCTTACTGTCTAGTTCAGGCTGCCCCTGAACTCATTATGTAGCCCAGGTTGGCCTACAACTTGGGACAATCCTCCTGCCTCAGCCTCCCATGTTCTGGGATTACAGACACGCACCACGACACCCAGCTCTCCTTAGTATAACCTTTCTTACGGGGATGTTTATTTTTATGTTTGCTGTCTCCCTTTCCAATTCCCTTGCCCGATATAAGCTGCTAAAGGGTAGGAATTTTGTCCATTGTGTTCATGTCCAGAGCCTAAGACAGCACCTGGAATAAAAAAGGCATTTTTAATTTTTTTTTTTATTGGGGGAGGAGAAAATGTTTGTGTCTCTCACCTGACCTTACACAAACCCTCCTAACCCTCTACTGCCTCTTGTTTCCCTTCTCTTACCACCAGCATACTTCTAGAAAGAGTACATAATGCCTAGTGTGTTTATCCACTGCTCCTTCTCTATGTAATCTCAAATCATCCAGTGTTTGCCATGGCTACCATTCAAAACACTTCCCAAAGATGCCCAGTAACTCCATGAAAGCCAAAACTACCATCTTTCTACTAACAGAAAGATAGATGCTGTCTTCCTGTAGCATCTGACACTGTCACCATTGATCACACTCATGAATCTTCTCCAGCATGTTGTCTGTCTTACTATGAGGCCTGGGTCAACATAGCGGTCCTAGGAATCCATTGTGAAAACTCCAGAGAGTGCTGGCGACTTCAGAATGGCCCGGGGCTTCCCAGACACTTTTCCTCAGCAGACAGACTGGCATTTGCCATAGTCCAGAGTAGCTGGCCAGTCCTGACCAGTGGCATAAGCCACCTGTGTAGAGTATAAAGGGGCTGCTCAGAGCTGGCTCAGGTGGTACTTTTGCGCAAGGGGCATAGGCTCTGGGACGGCCCCCTCTCTCAGCTGCTAGCTGCATGCCCCTGCACACCTTAAGCTCTCCAGTTCCTTATCTAGGGACTGAGTAAACCCCCTGTGACTTCTCAAAACCTGCAAGGGTGCAGTCAGCACATGCCCAGAACACGATTTCAAAAGCTGTGTCCTTTTTTTTGCGGTACCGGACATTGAACTTAGGACCCAAAAGCTATGTCCATAAGCTCTGTGTCACTCACTGTCCTGGGAATGGCCACTACATTTTTTTTTAAAAAAAAAGCTCTCCTGGAGCTTATGATACTTAGCTTTGAGATAACAAAGACAGGTGTATATGGAGACGTAACACTAACAGATAACCAATTGTCATAAAACTCAAAGTTGTAAACTGTCTGAGAGCATAATCTTGTTTTTCATTCATCCAGGTATTTCCAGGTATTTGATGACTGATGCCTATCAAACTGTCTTACTCATGGTTTAGATAAATATTTGTTTAATGGAATTGCTGGTCAATGCATGTAAAAACAATGAGGACTCACTGGCCTTGTCTCTTGTGAGGAGAATAGGCATAGCCCGTGTAGTTCACCAGATTAACTGATAAAAGCTTTGTTCTCTGGCTGTAGAGAGCCCATTTAGTACCTGTCCCTTTCCACATCCAGCAGTTCAGCGACACTTGAATGAATGAATGAATGAATGAATGAATGAATAACAGCATCAGTTATGATGGTGTCTTAATTCATATTTGTATATTTATTTTGCCATGTTCACCCATGAAAGATACTTGAGATACTTTATAAGGGGCATATTCTGCAAGGGTTGTGGAGCCACCCTGCATTCCATCCTCAGCGCAGAACAGTAATTGCAAAGGAATGTTTGTCCCAGGCAGACACTTCATATCAAGGTTTGCAACCAATCACGGGTCTGCAGTTGACTCCAGTTTTATCTATCTCTTATTTCTGTGGGGACAGTTTATTTATTATTATTTTTTTAAATTTAAATTTAAATTTTTTATTTTTTTGCAGTACCAGGAATTGAACTCAGGACCCTGCGCTTGCCAGGCAAGTACTTATTCTACTGAGCTATCTCCCTGGGCCCTATGGGGACAATTTAACTCTGAGATGAATTGTGTCTCACAAGTTTTCAATTCCCTGTAAGGTTTATAAGGGAAAGCTGAGAATTATTGTTCTCTTTTAATCTCACTGGTAGAAATGGAAAGCTGTATAAGACAAATTAGCTCCTGCTCACTTGATCATCTGTTTGAATTTTTTGTTTTCTTTAGACACAAGCCAAAAATTCTTGTTACATTTTTAATATTTTGGACCATCTCGAGCAGCCTTCTCTAGTTACCTTCTGATAGTGCACAAGTCTATATAAATTAAAGCAGTTCCTAGCTAAAAGGAACTTATAATTTAAAGCAATATAGAAGCCAGCAGTTCTTAACAAGGAGATTTTTTTTTTTTTGGTACTGGGGATTGAACTCAGGACCCTGCACTTGCCAGGAAAGTGCTTACTCTACTGAGTTATCTCCCTGGCCCCAACAGGGAGAAATTTTGCATCCCCAGAGCACAGATGCTGATGTTAGGAGGGATTTTTTGTGATCAGGACTGGGAAAGAGGATGGAGGATAGAGCTCAATGGTACAGCGTTTGCCTAGGATGTGGCCCCCTGGGTTTGCTCTTCAGTGCTGCAGTCAATCAATCCATTAATCAATTAATCATCACCAAACCAAAACAACAATAGCAACTAAACAGGGTGGGATGTATTGCTAGAATCTAGTGGGCAGATACAGGAACACTGCTGGATAACCTGTCAAGCATCGGCCCCTATAGCAAAGAATTATTTGGCCTAAAATGTCAGCCGTGGTTTCTCTTATGTGAGACTCAGAATAAAAATAAAGAAGAAAATAAAAGATATATAATAGGAGATAGGAAGATAGATCTTTCTCAAAGGGGAAGGGAACCAAGGGATGGAGAGAGGTGGGATAGGAGATGAAAAAGAAATAGGATTGGGGATGAACAATGAATACGCACCAACTCCACACAAGCAAGGGGAACACTGTGTACAAAAAATAAAAAAGGAAAGGAATGAAGAGTTGGGTGGGGGAGGGAGAGAAGGGAATGGAGGTGAAAAAAGGAATTAGGGTTGCTGTGTCCCCACACCGCCTTCCCTTGAGCAATGTAAACGTTGTGTACTACGTACATGCACAAGTAAATGGAACCAGACTAAAATTTTAAAAATTATGGTTCCATGTATTTCACCACATATTTTTACGAAGTTGATTATTTTTCTCTAATTCTTTAAAAAATGTCGTTAGTGCTTAGATTAGGAAAGTCTGATGCAAACATATGGATTTAAATGTACAAATAGTTTTAAAAAGATGGATTTACGAAGTGTCTGTGCTACATGGCAGGTGGGAGGGATTGCAGGGCCAGGTGGCAGAGTTATCTTTCTTCTAGTATTAGAGCGATAAAAAGATCTATTAGATCGCTTCAGATTCAAAAGGCCTTCAATTATCCAGAAGATGCATTAAAATCCTTCTGATTTTTTTTTTTTTATTCAACAGATTTTATTATTCATCTGACCTCAGGACCTGGAAGGCCCAATCCAAATAAGAGACCCAGCCGCCCAGCCACCCTCTTCGCGGCTCAACCTGGAATGAGGCCGCTCACTGTGCCGCGGGCGTGTCCGGCTGTGTGGACTCCAGACTGAACAGGGCGCCTTCTCCACACAGCGCCTTCTGATTTTTGACATCAGGATCAATGTCTGGTAAAAATGCCAGGACTTCAGGGACAATCGCCACTAATCGGCACTTCCACTTAGAAGACATGGACTTTGTTTTATGATTATGAAATTACTCACAGAAGCCAGAAACAACTTAAAGTTCAGAGGCATATTAACTCGAAGGCTGAAAAAGAGGAACCATTCAGCCAGCTCAAAGAAATCATTGCATCATTTCCTTGTATGTGGTTCAGGTTAAAAATAACCTCTAATCCTTGTCAAGAGTCGAGTGTCTTGTCAAAGAGAATTAGGAAATTACCTCAGAGCCAGGTTATAGGGTGAAGTAGAGAAAGAGCAATTCATCAGGGAAGAAATGGCTTGCGGGATCTGAGGATTAAAATTTCTGAGTGACTGGAGGGAAAGTGGGGCTAAGGGTTTCAGACTGGAGCAGGAGAGGGGGGAGGCGGGTCCTAGGTGGGGGCTTCTGGGATTGTGAGCTGGAGGAGGAGGAGGGGCCCCAGGCCCAGCAGGGCACCTGCGCCCGCGTCTGCCAGTGCTGGGCAGCTGGGTGCTCTCTAGTGCACGTCTTGGGCAGCTGCCTCGGCCTTCTGTGCTCTCGGAGACAGGGTGTAAACCTCAAGCTCTGTGCCCAGTGGGCCACGAAGAAATCATGGGGAAGACTGAAATTAGATTGAGCTCCGCACCGTCTTAGCACCTCAGTGTCTCCACTGCGCTCCAAGGACAAGAATGGTTTCTTTACACGACCATGGCTGCACACAGTAAAGAGCAGTGGAGAGGGACAGCATATGTCAGGCAAAAGTGGCTTTTTGACCTTCAGAGTAACTGGAAATTCCAGCCAGCTGGCAGCTTCCTTGTGTTTGCCACTGTGTTAAAAATCCCATAAAGCAAAAACCAAACAGAGGGTCTGTGACCGTGCCCTACGTTCTCATTCGAGGCACTCAGATACTGGCAAACCTGACCAACAGTTGTGACATCCGAGCCACTGTCCTTCCAGCTCTGTATAATTTTATTTTGTGGTTTCCTTGCAAATCGGGACAAACCTTATTCCTCTGGAAACAATCAATTAGGCCTGTTCTACTCAATCATTTAAGGGTGCCTGGGAGCGCTTACATTGTGGAAATCAGTATGCAAAGATTAAGGATAGTGATGTTTGATTTTATTTGATTTTATTTTTTTGAGTTACATTGTACTGAAGTTGAGGAGAGTCTACACAGCTGACCTTGTCTTGTTTTGACTAAAAGCCACAGTCATTCAGAGCATGCCTTGCAGTGCATGAGCTACACCGCAGTCCCGTGTGATAAGTGACAGAAATGTGTTTTTCTTAGAACAATCTAGCTCATGTGGCAGAGTGGAAAGAACACTGGCTGGACGTCGCGTTAGACCCTAACTTGCCAGTTGCTAGTGATACGGCCTTGAATAGTCCCTCCAGGAATTCTGTCAGCAGAATGGAAATATTCTTCCTTCCTTTCTGTAAATATAATGTGAAAAGAGTGAATGAATATTTGCATAGTAACTGCTATCAGTGGATGCTTAATAAATAGTATTATTTATTATCAGATTTTTTTTATGTCAGGTATGTTTTGTATTAGAAAATATTATCTCTGAGAGACAACGTTCCATCCATTATTACATGAAATTATATAATATGCCACAAACCATACAGCTACCTATAGTGATTTTAACAAAACAAATACATTTATCTCTAGTATAATGATAAAAAGTTTCTGTGACGCCTTCACTAGGTAGAGTTAAAACATCCTCACATGCTTGCGAGTTCTGTAAGAGTCAAGGTAGGTATGCCCACGTCAGTGCAACCACCTTGTTAGAAAAATGAACTCTAAAGAGGATGACATCATTTGGCTTGAAGGCCAAAGAGATTTGGTCAGCAGAAGTATGCAGTAGCTCAAGGGAAATCCTGGGACTCCAGCCAATAACTTCTGACCTACAGGCAGAGAAGGAACTCTGGGAACGGAAAGGTCTCTTATCATATTTTAATTCAAAAAAATAAAATCTTACCCTCTAGATCTAGAACCTATAAATGGAATGAGATATCAGGAAGAGTAGTTCTCAGGTGATAAATAGCACATTTGGCAAAGTGCGTTCCACATGTGGCATGCTGCAACAAGAAACTCTGTCTAAGGATTTCCACCAGGTTTATCATAAAAACAGATGGAAGACAGGAACTTAGCGATAATGTTATGTACTTATATAACAATCACAATGCCAGGGCACCTTGTTATACAGGAGCTTAAAAGTGGGGAGAATTATTGAGTGGTTGTCTTTCCATCCACCGATCCATCCACTAGCCATCCATCCATCCATTCCTTCATCCACCCATCTATCCATCATCCATCCACCCATCCACCCATCCACCCATCCATCCACTCATTTATCTATTCATCTATCCATCCTCCCATTCACCTGTTCTCTCATCCATTCATCAATTTCTTTCTACCCATTCATTAATTCATCCATTTAGTCAATAAAAGCATTCAATCCCACTCCCCAAAGATTTTACAAAACACAAAGGAAAATAGTTAAAAAAAAAAAAGGATTTCATAATTCATTCAGTTACATATGGGTTGGGCATACAGCAGACTTTTAATAAATAGTATAGGAAAACAAAATAAATCACATTTATACGACAAGAGATGCCACTGATATATTTCCTCTCACTTTTAATTTGCGAACAAAGGAGTTGGAGCCCAGTTTTGGGCATTTTAGGGGAAACAATTGCACCACGTAGGTGGCGGTTGCCTTTCCTCCTAGTTCATGCTCATTAACTCCAGAGGAAACGACCTCTGTGCCTTGGCGTCTTCCGTGGAGCCAGTGCTCCCCTGCAGGCTGTCTTCACCTCAAGTGAGGAGGGTTATTTACTGCATGCCTGTGCGCTGACCGTCCCTGTGGGGGGGAGTGAGGAATCATATTCACTTGCCACCGCTGAGTGGGCTGGAAGGGAGCCATCTGTGTGTCTTCTCCCTTTATCTAATACGTCTGGAGGAGTGGAGTGAATTTTTAAAAGAAATACTCAACAAAAAATTCTTCAAAATCCACACATGCAATTCCCATGTTGCAGTTATTGATATCAAATTGCTATTTATTGTTCATTTTACTTTGTATTTAGTGTGTTGTGCCAAGGAGTTAGCCCTGAATGCTTTGACTTTTTGGAGTTAGAATTATAAACTACTTTGGAAACTCTAGTGCTATTTTTTAAAAACAAACAATCAAAAGATGGAATGCAGTGTCTCATCCATTTTAAACACTGCCAAAACTGAAATTAGGTTTCATGTTATTGTGAGTTATAATAACTTTCACCTACTTGGATTTGATTTGTAGTTTTGACATGGACTGATGGGAACTAGAGGGCCAATAGGCTCCCATTCCCGGTCCCCCTCCTGGTTTGAATCAGAGAGGTTCTAGAGATCTGAGATTCAAAAGTAATCATGGTAAAACACCCCATCGTTAATCACATTACTGAGGCCATGGTGCACAGGGTGTTCCATTCCATCCCAGACTCATGGAATCATCTCATCAATTCTAATTTGGCCATTGTCATTGGGGTAGACAAAGAATCAATCAAATCAACAAGTGCTTCTCTAGGGCTTATTACACTCTCAGCACACTTCCAGGGTACTATGTAGATGGGGAAGAGGGTGAGGGAGAAAGTTGTCTAAGACACATTCTTCTTTATATGAACAAGGAGAGGAATGGTGGTTGTCGCCTTCAAACAGTACCCGTCCGCCTTGGTGGTGAGTGTTGAACAGCACCCTGAGTCTTGGCTACAGAGTTGGCACTATTATCACTGCTTCGCATTTTCAAAGTGACATGAATTATCTGGGGGAGAGAAAGCCTTCAAATTTATTGTAGCAGCCTGGTGTTTTCTCCTTACAATGGCTGATTGATTTTGGCAGCAGAGAGAGGATGCTACATCCTGTCCCTGGGGAGCACAACGGTGCACAAAGGGCTTCATGGGAATTATTTCTTCCATGGTATCTCCACGGCTGAGTGGCCGAGCAAAGGACACGCCGAGCCACGCTTGCCAAGTGGGACTGTGCCACCTAAAGCTGACAAGGAGGCAGATACGTAGACTCGGATGTTCTGTCCATATTCCTGGAAAAGGGGGACGTGCCAACGTTACATAATAGTCTGAGTTTATGAGAAGTCCAGACTCTTTTCCTATAAATAAAGCCACAACTGAGAGCGATTTTTCTCTTGTCCTGCCAGGCTACAGAGGCATTTCAAAACATCTAGAATTTTCTAAAACTTCATTGAGGTATAATCCATATAGCATTAAATTCATTGCTTCCAAGCGTGGCTCAAGAAGTTCTCATAATTCACTGAGCTTATCACTACCGTCCACTTTTAGAACACGTCCAATAGCCCCGAAGTCCCTCCTTCAGTTAAATCCATCACTCAGGCCCAGCCAACCATGGATCTGCTTTTTGTCTAGACATTTTCTATGAATGGAATCACAAAATATGTCACCTTTTATGCTTGGCTCCTTTCACTCAGCATAATGTTTTCAAGGTTCATTCATACTGTGTGTCAGTACTTCATCCCACTTTATTTCTAATAGTTCCATTGTACGGACGCTTTTGTGAATTCATTCATCAGTTGAAGGATGTTTAGGTCTCTTCTAGATTTTACTGTAACATCCAATGCCACTGGTAATTTCAATAGAGGACACTAACATTTCAAGGGCAATTTAGCCGCTTCTAATTTTGAGTTGATTGCATCACTGCACCAGTTCTGAAAGATCCTTATATTACATTCATGCAATATAAAGTACAATGAAAAGCAGGAAGCTACCAAGTAGATACTGTGTCCAGTTCAGACTTCACCTAAGCCAGATGAGCCAGACCCTGAGGGCTTGGAAAGAGCCAGCGAGCCCTCACAGTAAAGGAAATCCACCCAAAGACACTTACTGCTTTCTGTTGTCGCACCTGTTTTCTCACCTTTGAAGCATTTCTGTACTCTGGGTAACAGCTTGCTTGTTCCTATCCATTTCACAAATATGTCGTGGACATTTCCTCTGTGTTTAGGTGTGGTGCCAGGTGCGAACACAGATCTGAAGGGAAAAAAAGAAATAAAAATATTGTAACTGGTATTCCAAAGTACCTGTCACCTTTTAAGACATTTTTTACTGAAACTCACCATAAAAAGTACATGTGACCTACACCTGCATGACCAAGATGCAAGTCTCCTAAGAGGGTGCCCAACATTATTGCATGTGATGTGGTATTATTTTCTATTTCATTTTTAAAAAATAGTTGCTTAAACCCACTGGATGAATATTACCAACCGCACATAGGTTGCATCTTGAAATTTTAAGTTTCACAAAATTTTAATGTTTTAAGATCACACTTATGCTTTAGAGGATTAAGCTATAATGGAGAGTAGCACGGGGGGTGTGCATGTGCATGCGTACCCACGTTGGTGTGTAGTACACGCAGGTGATACGAGACTATTTGTGATATAAATGACCTCTCCTAAGCCCTCTTTAGTCTGGTTTCTGCCAGACTTTGACCACTACTACCCTGTAGTAAATACGGGTGTTGGAGAAGCCGGAGTTGCTAAAGAGGTGGTGCTCGCCTCCGTGGGCTAAAGAGGTGGTGCTCGCCTCCGTGGCTTGAAGGAGAATCTTCCTTCCTTGTCCCAGCTAATAGTAACAGCCGAACTCTGTAAAACAAGTCTTATCCTAAATGTCCTTGGATTCCATCATTCTCTCTGAGCTGCTGAAACATCCAAGAATGGAACTGATCTTATGCTAAAAATGTTGGCTGACCGTCATTTTTCTGAATCAATAGCTTTCTTTGGTTCACCACCCACCTTAGTGCAATCCTTTAAAAATTCCTGTTGTCATCTGTTTATTCGCAACTATCTTTCTTTTTTTCTTTTTTTGGTACCAGCAATCGAACTCAGGACCTTGTGCTTGCCAGGCAGGTGCTCTGCCGCTGAGCTATCTCCCCAGCCCTCAACTGTCTTAAGAAATATCTAAAACTGAACACCAGAGCTGAGAGTTCTTTTCAGTAAATGCTCAAAATTCTACTTTGGTGGCCCTTCTTTGCCCCTATAGCTGAGATCATCTAACTCCATGGCAGGGTCTTGGGACACAGTAGCTTTGCCAGAGGCTGTGAGTGTGAGAGAGAGAGAGAGAGAGAGAGAGAGAGAGAGAGAGAGAGAGAGAGCGTGAGCGCATGCGCTTAGTATTTAGTAAGAGTTTATCACTGACTGAGCCTCGTACACAATTTGTTCTATTCTTTTCTCACAACAGTCCCTGGAGCAGGCACCCTTACCCCGGTTTCCTGATGCAGATTGAGCAACCCAAACTGCAAATCTTAAACACAAAATGCTCCAGAATCCAGTTTTTTTGAGCACCAATCTGCAAGTGAAAAATCCCAAATCTGACTTCATATGATAGGTGATAGCCCAAACATAGGTAAAAATAATGTAGAAAATTAACTGCTGGCTACATGTACAAGGTAAATGTGACACAAACTCAGTAAGTGAGTGACTTGGGTCCCATTCTTAAGGAACTCCTTATTAACATGGGAAAATTTAAAAATCTGAAAAAAATCCAACAAAATACTTGTGCTTCCAAATGTTTCAGATAAAGGATATTGAGCCTGTAAAGAAAATAGGAAATATAACAACCATTGTTGAATTCCTATCATTTTGTTTAGTGAAATTCTGTATTTTTTTTCTTTTTTTTTTCCCCTATCTTTATTCTCCTTAAAAAAATAAAATAAAATGAAGAAGAAAAGAAGAAGAAGAAGAAGAAGAAGAAGAAGAAGAAGAAGAAGAAGAAGAAGAAGAAGAAGAAGAAGAAGAAGAAGAAGAAGAATCTCAGCGCCATTAAGCAGCTTACAGACGCGCCCAAAGATAGTACACGGAGGAGCTGCGGTCCAGTCCATGTCTTCTGCCCCCAGGATGCGGATTAACTTTAAGTCAGGATGCAGCATACACTGAGGAGATGCTGTTACACACAGCAGCTGGGGCCACAAGGACCAAGACAGAGACGCCACCCCGTCCAGAGGGGTGCACGAGGATGCCGACCGGAAGAGCTGCCGGCTACGCTAAGTTGCTCGGTGGCGTAGGGTCTGTTCTGTGGAAAGCGGGGAGCCCCTGGAGCTGTCTGGGCGGGAGCGGCCCCTGCCAGCGGAGGCAGGCTGGGCTCTGCAGGCAGGAGGTGCAGCGCCTCTGGCTCAGGAAGGCGGTGGGGGGAAGGGAGCGAGGAATGCTGAGAATGTGGGCGGAAGCAAGACCCGACGTGGCGGCTGGCTCAGCCCAGGCACCGCGCTTATTCTTCCGCCCCGCTGGCTGCAAGAGTGACCGTCCGGGGCCACCCAACGTAACCCTCTCGGCGAGGTCCCTGAGCTCCTCCTCTCTGCCTCTAGGGGAACCCTGGTGCTTCTGGCCTCCGCGGCTGCTGCACGGGGCTGGAGATCTAGTCCCCTGGGCATCCTGAACTCCTTGGTCCGCGGGACAAGGCGAGCTGCTCTCCACCACAACGCACTACTTCACATTTTCCTCCGCCGCACTGAAGCTGTTTTGGAGCCTGTGATTTTCCTCACGTTGGTCCAAGTTCCACGGCGCCGTGGGTTGTGTGGTCCAATCCCTGCAATATGCTCCCCCCATCTGCCACCACTTCCCAGACTGTTTAGCTTCGGAGAGCTGCAGGGAAGCCTTCCGCGCCCTGGACTCCCATGTGCCGCGCTTCCGCCTCGCTTCACAGCTTCCCTCACCCGAGGCCTCCGCGCACCGGAGGAGGACGCTTAGCGCTGCCCACCGATCTGACCGTGGGGGCTTCGCTCTGCCCACGTGCGGGGACTCAGCGTTCCAGCTGCAGCGGTTTCAGAGTTCTAAGAGAGCGCTGAAATGGCGTGATTAGGAATAATCGGGATTTTAAAGCTAAAAAATAGGCTCTAGACTTTAGACCACATTTGCCCCTGAGAAATGGCCTAATGAGGAGAGACGTCTGTCGGCTTCCCAAGGATGACAGAGAAGCCACTGAAGAGTCCAGCGAGAGACAGGACTGGGGAGCTGGAATGGAATTCCCTGTTTGCCCAGTCTGGGGAAGCTGCCTGCACAGTCTCTTGGGGTTCATGTCCTCGGTCTGTAAAATGGGGTCACAAATCTCAGCTGCCTTTGCAAATTCAATTCGTTAGTCCCTCACTTTCTTGGAGGCAGAGCGGCAGAGTAGGTACGAACGCGGCCTCCAGACTGTCCAGGGTTCTACTGCTGTCCCTGCTTCGGCGCGCTGCGAACCTCTAGGCAAGTCAAGCTCTCATCCAAGTGGCCCACAGCTCAGTCTGCCCACAGGGAAAGTGGGGTTGTTGTGACCATCGAAGGGGCTGATACTTGCAATTCTCAGGAGAATCAAGGGCGCAGGCCTTCGCTCAACGCCAGTCTCCTTCCTGGAGAAAGCCTCTCGTACCACTGGGCCTGGGCTGCTGTGCGATCTGAGGTTGTTGCTCTTCGATTCTACTTTGACTTCCGAGCAGGCCACAGAGCAGTTAACTCCAGCTTGAGCCCCCTTGCCTGGCCGATCCGCACAGCAGTACGGCCTTCCCAGCACGCTAGTTCCCTGAGAGGAAAAGAAGTTCATTACCTTCCGGTTTTCTAATCTTGATAAAATATACACAACAAGAAATGCACCGTTCTAGACAAATCCAAGCGTTCATTCAGGACATGAAGTTCAGTAAGTGCAAGACAGAGCTGAGTCTATCCTGTTCGCTTATTTGCCCTATCACCGTGACCACCTCTTAGCTCCAGAACTTTTTAATCTTCCCAAACTGAAACTCAGTACCATTAGGCACTAACTCCACACAGCCTCATGCCTGGGCCTCTTATACCTCTCTGCAAATCTGGCAACTGTAAGTTCCTCGGGTGAGTACACAGTATTTGTTCTTTTGTGACGGGCCTACTTCACTTTGCATAATGCCAGCCAACTTCATCCGTGCCACAGCAGCATGTGTCAAAAATCTCACTGTTTTTGAAGTCTATGTAGTATTTCCTCCGTGTATCTACACCGTTTTTTATTTATCTGTTTATCAACAGAAGGGCATTTGGATTGTTTCCACCTTTTGGCTATTGTGAATCATGCTGCAGCAGGCATTAGTGTATAAATATCTTTTGAGGAGTGGGGGGAAATGGCTCAGTGGAATAAGCGCTTGCCTGGCAAGCGCAAGGGCCTGAGTTCAATCCCCAGTTCCGCTTAAAAAAAAAAAAAAAATCTTTTGAGTCCCTGAGGCAGCTTCATGTTTTATTGTGGTTAAAAAACATGAAACATAAAATTTACAATGATAATCATTTTAAGCATGCAGTTCTGTAACATGAAATATAGTCTCATTGTTGTAAAACAGATATGCAGAACTTTTCTAGCTTGCGAATCCTACATCTCTATCCATTGAACAATCCCCTCCTTTTGCTCTCCCACCCTAACCCCTGTATTTCTACTTTGTTTCTATGAGTTTTCCTACTTCAGATACCTCATGTGCGTCAATTGTACAGTGCTGGTATTTTTGTGACTGTTTATTTCTCTTAGCAGATCTCTCTGGTGCACACGATGGGATTTTCTCCTTTTTACAGGGTGACTGATATTCCAGTGTATATATACCATGTTTACTCAGCTGCTCATCTCAGGTGGGCATACGTGTAGCTGCTCCTACCTCTCGGTTCCCATGACTGCACTGCCATGGGCTTAGGGCTTCAGGACCTACAGTTCTCCGGGTGTGTACACCCAGGAGGGGGAAGCCCCACCTCTGTGGCATAGCCCAGTCCATAATGGACTGGCTCCAAGGCAGGGTGGCTGGGCATCGTAGAGGACAGCTCATGGTGGGCACAAAGTGGAGCTCCGGGGTTGGGGTTTTGAGGGAATGCCGTAGTGTCTTCCAGCTGCACCGTGCTGCAGTGTCACCCACAGTGCACAGGGTGCCAATCTCTCTACGTCCCCATCAATGGTTATTTTTTAATTTAAAAAATAATAGTCATCCTGCTGGTGGGTGGGAGGCACTAACTCATTGTGCTCTCTTTAAATTGCATTACTCTGATGACCAGCGATACCGAGCAGCTTTTGATAGATTGTCAGGCACACAGATATCATCTTTTGAGAGATGTCTGCTTGAGTCTCTGTTTACTTTTTAATTGGGTAACTTTGTGGCTTGGTTTTGCTGTTGAGTTGTCTGTATATTATAGATATTACTCCCTTACCAGATGGATGATTTTCAACTATTTTCTTCCATCCCAAAGGTGGCTGCCTTAGTTACTTCTCTCATTGCTGAGACAAAATTCCCAACAGCCACAGGGTAAGGAGAGAAAGGCTCACAGTTTGCAGAGGTTTTGGTCCATACTCAGCTGACTCCAAGGCAGGGTGGCTTGGCAGGGCACATCACAGAGAATAGCACATGGCGTGCGCAAGGAGGCAAAAGCAACAAGGGAGGGAGAGACAGGCATCTTCTCCTCCCTCATCTTGTGTGCAGGCTGCCTGCCCGGGGTGGGTGTGGCACTCACGCCTTTAATCCTAGCCAGAACTATACCAAAAGGCAATTTAAATTATTTTAATTTATTATTGTTTTTATTAGTGTCTGTTTATATTATAGCATCATGATATTTATTTTGAGAAATTGGTACATGCATGTAATAACTTGCTTATTTTCAATCCCTTTGTCCCTTGCCCCCAATCACCTTTTCTTTCTCTAAGAGTCTATCTTCTAGCTTCCTGTCATTATTTATTTTATTTATATCTTAGGTTTCTCATATAAGAGAAAGTGTGTGACATTTAACTTCCTGAGTCTGGCTTATTTTGCTAGAATAATAGTCTCAAGTTCCACCCATTTTCCTGCAAATGGCGTGATTTCATCCTTCTTTATGGGTGAATAATATTCCACTATACACATATACATCCTTTTCTTTAACCACGTGCTTGTCCACAGGCATCTGGACTGTGTCCAGAGCTTAGTATGTATCACTCTAGTATAAGATTTTAAGTTCTTTTGGGAGTGTATTCAGGAGAGGGATAGCTGGGTCAAGTGGAATTCTATTTTCAGTACCTTTGAAGAATCTGCACACTAATCTCCAGAGTGGGTGTAGCAGTTTATGTTCTCCCTAATGATGCAGGAGGGTTCATTTGGGGGCGTCCTCCCCAGCATTCATCAGTGTTGCCTTCCTGATGACGGCCATTCTAACTGGGGTAAAATGGGTGCTCAGAGGTATTTTCGTTTGCATTTCCCTGATGGCCGAGAGGCCGCGCATTTTTTGTGTGTAGTTATTGGCCATTTGTTTTTCTCTTGAGAATGATCTAGAAAGTTCATTTGCCCACTTGTGATTGGGCAATTTGTTTCTCAGAGTTAGTAATTTTATCTCGAAACAAAAGAAGTGTGGTTATTTTTTCCATGTATAGGTTTTAGTCTAAATAAATATTTGGATTTTTTTTTTTTTTTTTTTTTTCTCTGAATGCCTTCAGGGCAGGTTTGGCTGGCTTGAGTTGTGGGGATCGAACTGCAGCAACCTGAGCCTGACTGCTTTGTTGAAGCAGCCACTTAAAGAACTGAGCTAAGGGGCAGGCCCCCAAATATTTGGATTTTAAGACCAATGAAATGAATCTGTGCAGATCACAGTAAATCATAGTGCAGTAAGGCAGAGATTCTTTTCATTTGGCTGAGGAGGAGCAGCGGTCATGATGTTGGTTTGGGAAGAGCTAGAAACTGGGGAGGGTGAGTAGTGTAGGCCTAAGGGATGCTCTAGTCAGTCTGCACTCTGACTTGAGGCCCACCCGCTAGGTGGACAACCCAAAGCCTCAAGCCGTAATTTCTTTCTTTAAAATAAAACAACAGGGCTGGAGAGATGGCTCAGTGGTCTAAAGCACCTACTTGAAACAAGCTTGGCAAAGCACAGGGACCGCGGTTCGATCCCCCAGCACCACATGCCAGCCAGCCCCGCCCCCTGGTGGGCTGAGCTGGCCACACACACACACAATAAATAAATGTAATAAATAAAAAAATAAATAAATAAAAAAAAATAAAATAAAACAACAGTAGCTTCTATCCTGTGGTGAAAATCAAGTGAGGTAAGGTGTGTAGAATGCTTAGGGACGTGGTGTTTTTATACAACGGAGTATTACTCAGCTATAAAGAAAGATAGACTCAAGGATTTTATAGGTAAATGCATGCAACTAGAGGCCATAGTCATAAGTGAAATAAATCAGACCAGCATGTGTAAACATCGCATTGTCTGCCTAGTGTAAGAGGCTGGAAGAGTAAATAAAACCCAGAAGGTACAATAAATATTATGAAAGGGAAAGAAACTGCTCAAAAGGAAAGAATAACTGGGATGAGGAAAAGGAAAAAAATAAGGAAGGAAACTATATTTATGTATACAGGATAGCTAAGATAACTGTGCTACTAATTTCTATTGGTTTATTAAAAGGAACAGTTAATGCCTAATTATTTTGAAATTCTGTATTGTTTGTATTGTTTTTCATTCTCTTTAAAATAAAAACATTTTTAAAATTGAAAATGCTTAGAGAGTACCTGGTGCGAAGTCAGGATGTGAACCGAGGCCGTCTGTCTTCTGAGATTGGCCCTCAGGATCTGCGGATGCCACGAGCAGGCGCGCAGCCAACCTCAGATGGCAAGGATTAGGGACAGTGGCTCTGCCCTGGACACGTGCAGATTGTGCTCCTGACTCCCTTATGAATATCTCTAGCCATATGCCTTGTATGGGATGCAAGAAGTAATCTAGAAATAACTTGAAGTGTGTAGGAGGGTTGCATAGGTTATATGTGAATACTCTGCTGTTTTATATGATGAACTTGAGCATCCTTGGATTTTGGTATCTTTGGGGGTCCTAGGACCAGTCACCCACAAATGCCAAGAGGCAATTGTATTCCTTTGCTGACCGGCTTTCACTTCCATTCCAGAAGGTCTTATGAAAAGGCACAATAGCCAAAATTATAAAGACAGTGCAAACATCAGTGACTGCCAGTGATTGCATGGGTGTGTAGGGGCTAAATGGCTGGAGGATGGAGCATTTTTTTAGGGCAGTGTAACTGTTCTGTATGACAAGGGAAGATACATACTGTACATTTGTCAAAACTTGCAAGGTGTACCATTTGAAGAATGAGCCCAGACTCCAGACTTTGGGTAATCATGTATTAATTGTGATTCCCCAGTTGTAAGAAATGTCTTGAACTTCAGGATGTTAGAAATAGGGAAAACTGTGCTACAGATGAGGGACATGGGAATTCTCTGTACCATCTGCCCAGTTCTTCTATAAACCTAAAATTACTCCAAAAGAGAAAGTCTACTGTTTTTTAAAGGCATGGCAATAAACCAAATACAAAGAATCATCCCACCTTCCCCAGATCCCTTCAACCTGGAGAAATCCTTCACTGTGCCCACCATTAGGTGTTCCCTTTCTCTCACCATCTGACTATCTCCCTCTCCATTTTTATTTTTCACCAACTTTTCTTCTGCTGCGTCACAGAATGAAATGGAAACGGGATTTCAGTCAGCTCTATCATTGTTTGGCTGAGAGAGGAATTCCTAGTCCTCTCCTTCTGAGCAGAACACTGGTGACAAGACACTTCCCACCTCTCCTTTCGTGGGAAAAGAACGCAAGCAGCACTGAAATAGATATTTCCAGGGGCTGGGATGAACCGTGAGGAAGTCCACAATATATCCTTGATCCACTTGTCAGATTAAAAACCTTACTTGCGGTGTGTTCTTGTCCTCGTTCCAAGGTATCAGTGCTCATTGTCTTCACCACAGAATGTTAGTTACTTGGAAATATTGAAAATTAGGGTCTTGCGAGTGTGGTTAAGTTCTGTGTAGGCTGACTGTGTGGGATGTGTGCTTAGAAACTGCACATTTGGCTTCTGCAGGCCTTGAGACACTTATGGTAAGAGGGTTGCCTAATCCCTCTGAAGGAAGCACAGTAGAGGAAGAGAGTATCATTTTTACTTAATGCCAGGGAGATCAATAGTGCATTTGTATAGAAATGCTCCGGGTTGAGCAATTTGCTTTTCTTAGGTCCAGAGAATTTGCCCTTTGGAAAAGAAGTGCAATCACACACTTGGAAATTGTTCTCGGCATCGGGCGTGCAGTCTCATCACCTAATAGCACCCTTTGAGCATTTCAGGCAGGCTCCGTGAAGACTGGTACATCAAGCCAAAGGCAAATGCTGTCAGTGTAGAGCGCTCCCAGGTATTGGAGAAATGGGTAGGATAAAGCTGGTGATATTGAGAGTGTTGGAAGCCTTTCAATTCTTCCTTCACACGCTAAGCAGAGCTGTCATTCCTCACCTACCAGATAGATGCCCTTCTTTGTGGTTCTCAGCTCTCTATAGCCCTTGCTAATGGTAGGGCCCATTGTGTTCGCCTTCTGTCATTGGCCTTGTGGCCACAGCTCATTAGGTCAGATCAGGCTTCTGACCTCAGAGGACAAATTCTGAATGAGGAGACGCAGGAGCTGGAGTCCACTGGGCGCCCCTAGGGCCCTAAGGTCGTGTGAAGACAAGGCCTGGGCTTGTATCCTGGGAAGCGAGCAGCCTGGGTAGGGTGAAGAGCAGAGGTCAAGCCCTTGCAGCAGGGAGCAGACGTGCAGGGAGAGACAGGACCACACTGCCCCCGAGAGAGGGGAAGGAACAGAGCAGGGTGCTGATGCTTGTCCAGTTCCCGGGAGGCCCAAACAGCTTCTTGCGTCATGATCCCAGGAGAAGCCCCCTTTCCTCAGATTGACTGCCTCAGAATTGTGCTTGTTTTGGGAATCCATAGTTACTTCCACTGAATGCCCTAGGAGGAAAACACTGAATCTAGGAGTTTGCACATGCAGCTGAAGCAGACTCCACAAGCCAATCAGCTCTAAAATGGGCAAAGGACATGTATCGAGCGCTCTCTGGAGAGGGCATGAAAATGACCAGGAAGCACACAGAAAAGCGGTTATCTGTTTCTCCATCAGGGAAATGGAGACCAGAGCCCCAAGGAGGTACCTCTTCATACCCATTTAGATGCCTGTCACTAGGGCCAGGGAGACAGCTCAGTAGAATAAGCACTTCACTGAGTTCAATCCCTGGTTTCACACACACACACACACACAAAAAAAAAAAAAAAAAAAAAAAAAAAAAAGAAAGAAAGAAAGATGGCTGTCACTAAAAAAAGGACAATAAAAATAGCTTTATGATTTTTTAAGAAACTGGATGTAGAATTACCATGTGACTCCGCAGTCCCACTCTTCTGTGTGTGAGTGAGGGTGTCCCCAAGAGAAGAAAAGGTAGGGTTTCAAACACACGTAGAGAGGAATGGTTGAATGAATAAACTAGATGTGGTTTCTACAAACAGCAGCATATTACTCAGTTCTTAAAAGGAAGGAAATTCTGATATGTGCTCCGACAGTCATCCTTGTGAAATTAGTGAAATAAAATAGACCCAGAGAGACAAGAGAAAGACTCCAGATGGTGGCACCGAATAAGGCAAATGCACAGGGACAGAGACCCAGGTGGCCATTCACGACTGGACTTAGGAGGGAGCGGAGAGGGGAGGTTTCATTTTACAAAGCTTGTATCTGGGATGATGAAGTTTCTAGAGAGAGACCATGGTGATGGCCGCTTGGCACTGGGAGGGGAGTCACTACCGCTGAGCCGGACACTTCAAATCAGAGCAGTGAATGTTGGGGTACATATATTTCCACACTAACTAACTAAATTAAGAGGAGTGATGAAGGCTGGAGAGATAGCTCAGTAGAATAAGCACTTGCCTGGCAAATGCAAGATCCTGAGTTCAATCCCTGGTACTGCAAAAAAAAAATTAAAAAAAAAAAATCCTACTTCTTTGGGCCGGGGAGGTGGCTCAGTGGCATAAGTGCTTCCCTGGCAAGCACAAGGGCCTGAGTTCAATCCCCAGTTCAGAAAAAAAAAAAAAGAGGAGTGATGAGATTAGGTTCCTTTGTTATTATTTTGTCATAGCTGTGACACAAAGGTTCTCTCCTGGGTTGTCAAACACAAGTTAGGGAAGATGCTCATCACTGACTCTTCTGTACTAATGAAAAGCTGAAAGCAGTCTAAATGCCAAAGGTCACCATGTAGTTAATCACGATCTGTGCCTATAAGAGAGTATTATACAGACATTAAAATCATGTTTCTAAGGATATTTTATGCAGTTGGGGAAATCCCACAATACAATATTAAGAGATTTTTATGAAAGAAAAACAGGACACAGAGCTGGATATTCGTCATTGTTCCACTTTTGTTATAACCTTGTCTATACTGAAAACGGTCACAGAAAATGCTAAAATGTTACTGAGAATTATTTCATAATTGAAGATAAGTAATTTGGTTTTTTTTTCTGTCTTTATATGTTGTTCTCTTCTCTAACATATATTCTTATATTCAGGAACATGAAATATTATTACCTTTTTCTTTTTAAAGAAAGCGAGGCAGGTTAGTCGGGCACGTAGAGGAAACGCAAGGCAGCACCCCTGGGGGTGCTGAAGAACGATGACTCCCAGGGCCTTGTCCTCCGGCCACCCTGGGCCTGGGTCTGAGGCTGTCCTTATGCCAAGAGCATCCCTGCATGATAGTTTCCAGAGCCGTGCTCCTCCAGAGACCCAGATTGGCGCCTCATTTATTTTGTTTGTCTCTGACTTGACGTGGAAACGCAGCCACCTGCATCTTTCGCTGGATTCTGTGGCTGAGTTCAATCACTTATCAGCGTGTTCACATTTTTTCTCATTGTTCTGCTTGTCCTGTGTCCCTGCTTCCCCACCAGAGCCTGCCCCTGGCCTGCTGCTGTTTGTTCGCTGTGGGACAGACCCACCTTCCGCTCTGGGCCACTGAGGCCCCATTGTCCACTAAGTTACAGTTCCTTATTTGAGGACAGGAGTGACTCCTGCCTGGGATTCCAGTGCTTGTTTATGATCTGCATACCAGTTCTTCAGGAAACTATAAATTCATGTTGTTTTGAGTTTTATAGAAAAGAAACGATTCCTCTTTCCCCCCAATAAAATGTATTCCCATCTTGCTATTGTATGGAATACCTAAACTTGAAACAAAACAAAAGCTGGTGACATACTTCCTGGTGTTAACCTCGCAGGCATTATTACAAAAGGAAAATTAAATCAACAACTCAAAAAGTGTTTTTTTATGCTACTTATTTTGGCCATTTTCTGGAAAGGCATAGTACTTAGGATTCTGGGGAAATCGTTACACTTGTGTTTCACAACGTAAGTCATCCATGGCTTACGCATTTTATCTTTTGAAAAATTTAAATATGATTTATGTGCCTTTGAATGACAATTATCAAAGTGAGATTATGTAACAACAGTTTAACAGTTTAACTCACTAAGATCTATAATCATGAAGTGAAATAACTCTTGCAATAACTCATGCGTGCAATAGCTTGAGAGAATATTGTTTTGTCTGATTTAGCCCAAATGGCAGCGTGTTTTTTGGCATTCTTTTAAAAAGCCACCATTTCTAGATGGACAGACCACATTCTCTAAAGATTTTGGAAACAGGGCCTTTTCTTTGCCAGAGTGAAAGCAATTGGACCATTAAAATGATTGTGAAAGGGAAAGAATCTGTTCAATGGGAAGGGAAAACTGGGAGGAGGAGAAGGACAAAAGAAAGGGAAAGAGATTTATGCACATATGCAGGAGAATTTAGATAATTGCACTGCTGATGTCTGTTGGTCTTTTGAAAGGAGCAGTTAATGCTTAATTTTTTTCTTTTATTCTTATTTTTTAATTTGAATTTCTTATAACTTTTTGTTGTTGTTGTCTTAAACCAATTTTGCACATTTATATCTGGTAACTTAAACGACTAATTTGAAGATAACTTCATGCAAATCAGCAACCATTGTTGAATTCCTATTGCTTTGTTTAGTGAAGTTTTGTATTGTTTCTGATGCTGGTTTTTTATTACTAATTTGTATTCTTTAAAAATAAATTTTTTTAAGAAATGATTGTCTATTTTTAATACAGAGACATTGAAGGCTGAGACAAAGTACTCCTAACATAACATGTAGAGGAATAAAACCTTAAAACAAACATGAATTCAGAGTACCGAAGCCTGAGCAGCCAGGGTTGCTCCACTTGGTTCCACGAGCACCGTGAACCCGTGCGGGTCTTGTTTGGTGCCACTGAATATTAAGACTGGTTGGACACAGCTGCAGTTGCTGCAGCCACAGCTATGGCATGACATTAAACCAACAATTTGCTTGGGCTGTCTCAACAATGTTAGACCAGACCAGAGAGCTTAGCTGTATCTGCGTGGAGGACAGGAAAGGTCAAGGTCAAGGTCAAGACCATGATGCTGTGGGGCTTGAACTCCTTCACTGTAACAACACATTGACCTTCAGGGACATTTTATTTATAATCAAGAATAAATCTAAATATTGAAAAGTGTGAAAGAAAAGATACTCAATGGCAAGAGGCATTTCATTCCCCTAACAGAACCAGCGCTTGCTCTGAGGGCAGTCAGATAAACCGCAAAGGCAAGGAAAACATCCAGCTTTTGTTATGAATGTTTATGTTGCTCTGATTCATTAGTTGCAATGCTGCGCCCGCCCTCAGTGATGGTATTGGGAGGTGGGGCTTGCGAGAGGTGATTAGGTGCTGAGCATGAAACTCTGCTGAAGGAGATTTCTAACGCTTCTGAAAGAGAGCTCTCCTGCCCACCCCCTTCTTCCATGGAGGGCACAACGAGAACATGGCAGTGTGCTCATTGGCAGAGGACTTCAACAGAATCTCATAATGCGCTCTGATCCTGAAATTCCAGCCCCCAGAACTGTTAGAAATTCATCTTCTGTAGCTTAGAAGCCACCCACTTATGGTGCTTCGTTGTAGCAGCCTGAACAAACTTAAGCCTTGAGGATGCAAACAGCCCGGTCTGTCCTAGAAGCTCCCAAAGGTGGCAGTTACAGATGAACACACGCAACCCGCGGGTGAGGAGCATCAGCTGCTTAATTAACTTCTGTTAATTTTCATAATGTCAAAAATGTAGATATTTATGGTGGCTTTGAGCAGTACAGTATCGATTAACAAAATTAATCTTCTAAAAATGGGAAGAAGAAAGAATCTAAGGGAAATAGCACCTAATTACGGCATGGAGCATCTGCAGTGAGACACAGCACCCGCCACGCAATTGACCCATTTCAGATGTACAAGTTGGTGATTTTTTTTTTTTAATTTTATTTATTTATTTATTTGAGAGAGAGAGAGAGAGA
>NW_004524618.1:14484980-14492585 GCF_000260255.1 Octodon degus | reverse complement strand
GGTGCTGGGGGATTGAACCGGGGTCCCTGATGCTTTTGCCAAGCTTGTTCTAAGTAGGTGCTCTAGACCACTGAGCCATCTCTCCAGCCCTGGTGATTTTTAATATATGCGAAGATTTACACTGTGATCACCAAAAGCAGTGACGCAGTGTCTTAGTGATCCAAGAAGAAATCCCATGTCCCTTAGCCATAACTTCCACACCTCCCATCCCCTCATCCCATAACTTTCAATCTTAAGCAACCACAGATACAATTTCTATCTACATAGGTTTGCCTATTCTGGACATCTCATATAAATTGAAATATCATAATGTATCGTCCTTTGTGGCTGACTTCTTGCCCTTACAAGAACTTTAAGATTTATGAATGTTATAGCATGCATTAGCACTTCATTTATTTTCATGCTAAATAATATTGTATTCTATGAATATCTCACATGTTTTTTCATTCATTGGTTGATATACACACATGTGCATTCTTTCTGATTTGGGGTTATCATGAATAATACTGCTGTGGACACTTGCACGCCAATCTTCATGTAGACATGTGTTGTTTCTTGTGGCACATATGTAGGAGTCAAACTCCTAGATTGCAGGGTAACTCTATTTAAACTTTTGAGCAAAAATAACTTCTAATATGACATTAAAAGTTTATTAATTATTTGGTCTAAAATGGTCTATATTTAACTCAACTAGATAATCTTTAGGACCCGCATTAGAGCTAGAGTCACCCAGTGAAGGAAACTGATTCAGGCCCTCTGGGCTCTTGCCCATTTCTCATTGCTGGGTACCAGAGCTTTTCTCTGTTCTTTGGGATTCATCTAGACAACACTTATCTTCAAAATAATGTGACACCTTAGGAATTATTCTGCTTCTTGTAATAGTAACACTCAGAAGAAAAGAGACAAAGGCAAATGGAGCTCACCCGAAGTGTTGAGCTAGTTATAAAGTCATATAGTGGGTTTGCGGAGCTGCAAAAGATCTTGAACCAATGGTAATAACAATAAGCTTCTCTTCTGAAGGGTTAGCAACCTAAGTTTGCAGACCAAAATTAGAGAAAAAGGAGGGCCGCAAGGAAGGCCAACATTTTGGCCCTAGCCTTCTAAGGTCAATTAAGACTCAGGACATATGAGAACTTGTACTGTAACGTCATGTACCTCGGTAGTGTCCCAAATTTTCTGATCAAGAAGATTATGGGACCAAAGAGGAAAGTGATCGATGACGTAGAGTGTGCCTAAGGAGAGTCACATGGGGAGAAAACACTCTCTCAGGCTTTCACAGAGAGCACATTGGCCAAGCAATGACTATGACTCATCCACATGGCTGACACTGACAAAGGATCTACAATGTGAGGTGCAGGATCTCAGGATGAATCTTGAGGAGATTTCACTGACCTTATCAGACCCAAAAGGTACAACTCTTGTTGTACAGGTCTTGCTTTATCTTGGTCTTAACCATCTAGCAGAAAAGTATAAAAACGAAGTATAAGAAGTAAAGCCATGCTGTTATGTTGAGCTGTCCGGGACTCAGGTCAACAATCTCTGACACTGCCAGTGAAACGGAAGCCCCAATACTATTATGGACTACTGGACTCTTTTAGAATGTTTTGCTGAGTTAACACACCTATAATCAAATAATGGAACTAAACAAAAAAGGGGATACAGATGAATGTCCATTTTGTATCTGTGTATTCAAAATGTTTAGGATAGATACATAGTTACATTCTCTTAATGAATAGAGGGATTTGTTCTAATAGTGTTTGTAAATAAGATATGACGTCTGCATCTTGTACAGCAATTAACCACTAGGAAGAATGTATGCAATGTGTTAATTATTGAAACTGTCTTACCAATTTGGTTTGAAACTGTCTCATTGCTATTTGTTTCTCAATAAAATTATGGAAAAAAAAGAAAAAAGATCTTGAACCACCTGCCACGCCAGTGCCTAGGAGATGCAAAACTTAAATATTCTTTAATTTTTTATGAGAAATAGCTTTCCCTTCTTGGCACAGATACCCCTTACATTTTCCTTTCTTGGAATATTGAAGGTATTTTCTGTGATATCAAAATTGCCTCCAAGTAAGGAGTCCTGAAATTCCTGGGAATCAGTATGGGTATCACCCAAATACTTCTGGGAAAATTGGAAATAAATGTTTTACTAGTTCTAGGATCATGTTCTAACCTTCTGTGTGTTTTTCTGCATAAAAGCTTTCAATACTTTTGAAAATTTTTATATGAAGACTGTACATCAAGGTTTACTTTTATGCATTTTATTCACTCATTCATTCATTCAAAGCCAGTGCTTTGTGTGGTAGGAGGAGCAAGAAGCTTTGCCTGGGTGGGGAGGTGAACAGTGGTGGAGTTTGTGGAGGTCTGAAGGTTCGGTAGCAATGATTTTGGGTTTTGTCTGTTTTCTTTGTGAAGCCATAGTTAGGTCTAAGGAAGGAAATAACGTGAGATGTCTAAAAAAGATACCTCTGGAATGTCAAAGATTCTGGGACTGATGCTACAACCCAGAACAGAGATCTCGGTGGCCAGAGTTGTGGAGGCGAGAGCACGGATGGAGAGAGGAGAAGGGTTGAGGACGTATTTTACGTGTGACCGTAGGAGATGAGACAAAGAGAGAGGGAGAGAATCAATCGTAACTCGGATTTCTTGTTCAGGCCTAGGACGCAGCATCGTTTCCTTCGCTGAAATGTAGAAAACCAGGAAATAACAAGCGTGGAGGGAAAAATCACAAGTTTGTTTTTGGCTGTGTGAAACACGAAATGCTTGTCTGGCTTCCAAGTGGAGGGAGAAAATGAGCATCTGTGCGTGCCTGAAAGGTGTGGCTCGGGCTGGAGAGGCAAATGTGGGCACTTCCAGCCCGCAGATGACGCCGGAAGCTACAGGAGCACTGAGACAGGAGAAACGCGGCGGGAGCCCCAGCCTGCGCGGGCCGTCCCTCACGAGCGGGGAGATTTCACAGGTCAGAGAAGAACGGAAGGAGAAAGTGAATCAGTGCAACAGGCCTGGAGATTCAAGGCTGGGAAAAGAAGACATCTCTGGTTGACTGTTTTAATTTTTTCAAATGCATAGGAGGCAAGATGAACAGCTAAGAACTGTGGTGGAGACAGAACAGAGAGGAAACGACTTGGGAAGATTATTTTGTTCAATGAGGAAATATGCATACTAAAAATCAGGACTGCTAGGGTCTTCTGTTAAAGACCCTGTGAGTCGCCTTTCCATGGCTTGGGTAAAATACTCGACACCTGCACCTTGAAGGGGGAAGGTTTGTTCTGGCTCATGGCTTCAGACTATGGTCGCTGGCTCCAATGCAGAAGCGTCATTGCGGAAGGACCCAGAGGAGGACTGCTGCTCAAGCTGTGACAGCCAGGGAGCAGAGAGCAGGAAAAGCCGAGTGGGACGGCCGGGGACCAGATGAAGACTCTGGGGTTCCTACCTCAGGACCCACCTAGGCATACCTGGGGCTGTGCTTTACTAATCCAGGCATCTCTCCAGCCAGTCAGGTTGACTAGCGTGATTGAGCACCACAATGGCCATTTAAGACAATTAAAATGAAATCAAATCATTCAGTGATTGTAAGATCATCTTTTTGAGATGCAAAACACAGCATTCAATAACAGTGACTCTCAGGGCTGGAATGCCGTATTCTCTCCCAAACGCCAGTTAAGGAAGGAGAAAGTCTCCATGTGGTATAAATGTGTCCGGAACATCTTTCTAACTTTTGTTAATGTCTCTTTTTTAATCGGAGCAAGCTTCAGACCTGGAGCTTTTTCAACTGATGTTACACCAGGCAGTAATTTAGTAACACTGCTTTATTTTCGCTGTACTTGAGGGGTTTTTTGTTTTGTTTTTTGAGAGTTTTTTTGTATTTTTTTAAGGGAAGGGTCTACAGGGTATTCAAGGTCTCACTACTGGATCGGACTCCTAGTGACCCACCTATTTACAGTCTCTCAAGAGCTGAGATTACAGGTGTGCACCACTATTCCCAGCTCAGGTGCCCTCTCAGCATGCCCTGGGGGCAGGGCCAGCAGAGCAGGCCCAGGGATCAAAGCCCCAGCCCCTGCACCTGCGTACAGGTGCTTTAATCCGCTGAGCTATTAGGCCGGCCTGTACTTGATTTTTTAACTCTGGTTAGCTTTCTATCAAGTAATAGTGGTCTTTCATTTATGTTAGTGATACACAATTTTGATGTAGAATAGAATGGTGTGAGTTTAAAGTCTGAGGCCATACGAAGAAAAATCTGGTAAATAACAGAGCAAGATGACGTAGAAAAGACTCAGAATGGGGGTACCCGGTCTCCTCGTGTTCTACTTCCTGATGCTCCTTAGCACAAGTGCAGTTAGCTTCTTTCACTCCTAGGAGTTAGTGTCGCAGCCTCAGAAGGGGGTGGGCAGTGCTGTTGGGTAGGAACCAGTCTGATAAATTCATAGCTCAGTAGCTCAGGAACCACCTCGGGCACATCTGATGACAAGTGGCTGTGCGCTAACGCTGCAATGGGCACCCTGCGGAGGAGCAGGTGGCGGCACCACATGGCACTGTGCCTGCCCTGCACTCCCACCCCAGCTGTGCCTCTGCAACAGTTCCTCCTTGCTGCCATCTGCACCCCCTTCCCTCTGTGACTTTGTCACTCTGCTGCGTACTGTTCTTGTAACCTTCAGCACTCCTGCTGCCCTGCTGCGCAAGAGAAAACTGGGCTCATGTTTCTAACCAGTCTAACTTCAGCGAGGGCCTTTGCCCTCGAGGAGGGCTTGGGCACTGCCGTCGGCTGCATCTGGGGCTGCGGGATTTTCCTGGTTGATGAAGCCTTACACGAACACATCATTTCCTAACTGAGAGTGGCCCTTTCTTGATAGGAGGAGGGGAAAGTCCCTCTTTGTTCTTTTCTGTGTTTCCAGCCATGTAGGCAGACTTCTAGCAACATAGTGTCTCGTAGGGTGACCAGCTCTTCCCGACTAGCCTGGGATTATCTCTGTGTTAGAACTGAAAGCTTCACCTTCTAAATCTCAAGCAAATTGAAATGATTGGTCACCAGTCTTATACCCGGGAATCCTTGGGTGTAACCTATGCTTCCGCGGGGCAGGGTGTTTCTCTTGGACATGAAGGAAGGTTTGGATAATTGTGTCCTGCGAACTGTTTGGACAGAGCTAAAGAGTATTGAATGATTTCCTCATTCCAATTTGGACCACAGTGGAAGTATTAAAACATGCTGTTTTTGTTAATAGAAGTTATGCAATGCACGGAGAGAAGAGTTTGTTGCATCAGCAGTGGCTTTAATTAAGCTGAGCCGGGAGAACCTGCAAAGAGCTATTCTTTTAGCCATGTTTATAAAACCTGCTGTGTCCATAGTGAACCTTCAGCTGCAGTGAGCTTCTGCAGATGGCACAGATCCCGTATACAAAACAGGTCACGCTCACCCAAAATATTTGGGATATGTAGTGTGCAGCTCTAAAATAATGTTAGCTACTATGCTAAATATCCCTTAAAGGCATAACACTTAACACGACAGAATTTAATTTCTCATTGATATGAAGTCAAAACAGGTTCTCCCGATCTGTCGGTAATTCCCCTCCTATTACTAACTCAGGGACCAAGATTCCTTCCATTTTTGGTGCCCTTCACATATGGCTTCCGAGCTTCTTGGGATTGCCTGCATTGGACCAATAGAAGGGCAACACACATGAAATTTCATGCATGGGGAAGTTGGGACAGTGCGACCCAGTTATGACATATGTTGTCTCTGCAAATCTCTCTGGCCACTTTGGTCACAGGCCATACGAAGCTGCAAGGTGACCTGAGAAAAGCTGTCTAGATAGGACCCAGCAAGAAGTTGTGTATTGGAAGAAAGCTAGCAGCATGTCCTGCAGTTTGCTAAATCTGGCAGCCTTATTCTGAAGGCACATGTCCTGAGAGAAAGCCAAGCAGCAGCTGTGTTGCCTTTTATGGCTTAATCCCAGAAGTTGCATAGCATTTTCCTGCTTGCTTAGACAGTGGGCTGTCAAGCTCACATTGCAAGGATAGCATATGGGTGAGACATACATCTGTCTGTCCATTCACCTATCATCTATCTATCATCTATTCATCTTGGAAAAGTATTGTCTTTAGAGAAGTTGCCTTTTGTACAAATGAGACTTAGATACAGATGACTTGGTGAGGTAATAATGACAATGAATAATAAGGCCACCTTCAAATCCACAGTCACTCAGACCCCAAATTCAGCTATGAGCTCATGCTTGACAAGAACAGTGAAAGAGTTAGAGTTAACATGCATTCTAGATTTTATGGAGAAGGATGTCCCAAAGATTAGAGAGAAAAGATAGGCCAGATGTCACAGTCAGGGACTTTCAAATAAATGGCATCTCTAGAGGCTTGGGATGCTCTCAGAAATGTCACTCCGGATCTGCAATCACAAGTGCCTCTGCTACGAAAGGGCGGGGAGAGAGCTAACGAAAGAGGCTGCACAGGAAATTCTCTGATGCTCTTCGGTTTTATAAGGGCAGGAACAAAAGTGGGAAGGAAGAGTACTTAACTGAGGACAAATAGAAATCAGTGGCTGAGAATTGCAGGGATAGCAGCAGGAAGCATGGACACCCCAAAAGATCCGAAGGAGAGTGTGCAGGAAATGAGGGAAGGGCTGGACCCACCGCTTTGGGTCAATGGTGCAATGTCTATGGGGTGGGCAAAAAGGAGTTTTATAAAGAAAATAACCTTGAAACTAAACCAGCCCTGCAAAACTCATGGAAATGATCAGGTCAGTACCTACTGGTAAACGTATGAACTAACAAACAAAAATTTTAAAGAGGGAACTGTAGTCAATCCCAAGAAGTAACAAAGCATTGGAATCTGCCAGTGGATAAGATCTACAGCCAAGCAGGCTGCTGAAGGCATAGACCTTAACAGCAAGGAAGTACAAGGTGCAGACAGCAGGCTAGTAGACAGAAATATGAAGGAATGACAATTGAAATTAGCTACTTGGAAAAATTAGGAGTGCTACTCTATGCAAGGTTGGCAAGAGAGTTTTGTCTAGGAAGTTGATTTGAATTGAAATGGCTGAAATGTGAAATTAGCCACTAGTTCTTAAAAAGAGTGTTTTATTTTAGTATAATTTTTGAAAACTTCTAAATCTGCATCTTCCTGCTGAAGAGAAATCTTGCTGGGGAAGTTTTCAATTTCCCACTAGAATTAGCACCAAATGTTGGTTTCAACTTAGAATCTTTTTGGGGTTCAATATGACATATTGTCTAGAGCATCTTGTAATTGTTTTCAATATTTAACCTAAGAAAGGGCAAACTTTTAAAAATGAAAAATAAACAGGGTGATTAATAAAAGGTACTTTGTTATGTTTTTAAAATTTGTTTATTGACAAAAGTAATTTTGGCAAGGGAAATCAGCAAAAATGGTTTGGTTATTATTTATAGGTTTTATGAAAAAACATTAGAATTTTTCATTAGGCTTTTGGGAGGTTTTGGTTCCAAATGCTTGTAGTGAAACCATTTAAGCAGATTTTAGTATTTCAAAAATCCAGAGCTGGGGAGATGGCTCAGTAGGATAAGCACTTGACTGGCAAACGCAAGGATCTGAGTTCAATCCCTGGTTCCGCAAAAA
>NW_004524618.1:14483031-14484874 GCF_000260255.1 Octodon degus | reverse complement strand
TCAATCCCCAGTTCCACAAAAAAAAAAAAAAAAATCTTGGAAGAAAAAAAAAAAAAAAAAAAAAACTAACGGAGACAGTGCCATAAAAAAATAACCTATGGAATATGAGTGAATGAAGAAAAGGAATATGACGCAGAGTAGATGATAAGGAGCCATTTTTATATAGCAAATAGAATAAAATATTATCCCTGTAATAAATCCTTATCAACACTCATTTCTTTGTATGTCTTAGTCTGCCCAGGACTCAATAACAAAATGCCATATTGGAGGCTTATAACCAGTGAACAGTCAACCAGGTAGGCAGACACCAGACTGAGGGTCTGGTGAGGGCTCCCTCCAGGTTCCTAGATGGCTCTCACTCTGCCTCAGATGGTGGAAGGAGTAGGTGTAGGGGCGCCCTGGGTGCTGGGGCTCAACAGTCACACCCATCTGGGTGGAGCTTTTGAGACTGAATGGCCTCCCCTAGGTCTGCCTTCAGGGCGGAATAGGAAATAAAGCATGCAGACACAGTGACTTAATTATTTTATTTCGCTAGGTCCTTAGTCCATCAGTCAGCTGTGGTCTCTGTCCAGATGTCCCTCCACCAAAGCCTCCTGTAGTCATAGGTGGGCGTTTTCTGGAGGCGGCTGGATCTAGACTGTGTGAATGATTCATGGGCAATGCTAGGATTAGGGTGCTAGAATTTTTTTTTTTAATTTTAATGAGAAAAAAGATAAAATAACAATGAAGCAGTTTCAAAACAGGTTAGTAGGACGGTTACAATAATTAATACGTTGCATATTGTTGTCTTCTTAGTAGTTGTTCAGAGGACATGATATCTTGTCTAAACAATATTAGTACAAACTTTTATTCTCAGTGAACTAAGAGAAAGTAGCTGAATATCTATCCTAACTCTTTTGTGTACAAGCTACCTCACATCCTGTCTGGTTAAGGTTAGCTATCAGTTGCTAGGCAACGTAGTGTCATGTGTTATTAACTTCACAGAAGTGTAAATAAAGGGCTGTTTTGTTGTGAAAAAAAGAGAAAAAAATACATATATATATAGGTTGCTAGAACTAAGGGTAAGCAATCACTAAATTAGTCACCGATTGGCTTGGCACCACCCTAATTCCAGTAGCCTGGATACAACATGAGGGTCAGAAAGAGGCTGTCTTCTCCCTTGCTTACTTGATCGTTCTGTCTTCTGCTTGCCATGAACTGGTTCTCTTCTGTGTTTCCCTTCTGCCATGTGCCACCCTGCCTAGGAGCCAGCCCACTATGGACTGAAACCTCTATGAACTGTGAGTTAAATAAGCCTTTCCCCCTTTAACTTAGAGTGTCAGGTAGTTTGCCTCGCAATGAGAGGAGAGTAACCAAGACCGAGGCCTTTGGCCTCACAGGACAGTGACAGCTTTTCCCTTGTCTGCATGAGGCTGTTGTTCTTGTGTTCAAAGGTAGTAGGGTGGGCAGTTGGTCAGTGAAGATGGGCGTGACAGGAAGACCAGGAGGATGAGGTTGAGCTCACTTGGTCTGCTGTCACCTCCCTGCCTCCAGCCTGGGAGCTGTGGGCTGAGCATGCGTCCAGCAGGAGCGGAAGAGAGAGGGAAGGAACCACGGGAGCCGAGGAGCTGGGGCAGCTGCCATGTGTAAGCGTAGCCAGCAGATGAGCAGCGCCTAGTGCCCTGCCCCAGGTGTCCAAGGAAGGAGAAAGAGAGGACGGAAGAAAGGGAAGGAAGGAAGGAAGGAAGGAAGGAAGGAAGGAAGGAAGGAAGGAGAAGAAAGAAAGAAAGAAGAAAGAAAGAAAGAAAGAAAGAAAGAAAGAAAGAAAGAAAGAAAGAAAGAAAGAAAGAAAGAAGAAAGAAAG
>NW_004524618.1:14433486-14482931 GCF_000260255.1 Octodon degus | reverse complement strand
AGAAAGAAAGAAAGAAAGAAAGAAAGAAAGAAAGAAAGAAAGAAGAAAGAAAGAAAGAAAGAAAGAAAGAAAGAAAGAAAGAAAGAAAGAAAGAAAAAAACAAAAGCAAGTTCTGCCTCTGCCTTCCGCATCCTTGCATGGCTTTTCTTGAGAGTCCCAATAATCTGCAGCTACGCAGGGTCCAGAGCAGCCCTGGCCTATAGCAGCCTTTAATACCTGCCATGGACTGAAAGAAGAAATACGGCCAAAGGAAAGAGAAAGGAAAAGAGAACGAGTCTAGAAAATCCCACTGTGGCCAGGTCGCGTAGCACGTCATACTGAGTGTCATGAGAAGCCTTTAGGAAGGTTCCAGCAAAGAGACAAGTGATGTGTTGGGGATTTTGAAGATGGCTTCGGTGGTGTGCATATGCATGTGACGGGGTGGTGATGGGATTAGGAGGGTGCTGAGCCTGGAAGCAGGAAAACCAGGTGGGAGGTGGTGACTGTAACCGTTCAAGTGGGATGAGAGTGGCTTAGGTTATGGCGACCCAGAGAAGTAGAGGCCTACAGACTGGTGAGCAGATCCAGACTCCCAGCATCCTTCTTTTATTATTATTATTATTTTTCTTTATTTGTGTGTGTGTGTGTGTGTGGCCAGCTCAGCCCACCAGGGGGCGGGGCTGGCTGGCATGTGGGCATGTGGTGCTGAGGATTGAACCCTGGTCCCTGTGCTTTACTAAGCTTGTTCTAAGTAGGTGCTTTAGACCATTGAACCATCTCACCAGCCCCATCCATCATCCTTCTTAGTGGCAGAACTATGCCACATGCTAAAGTTGGACAAAGAGTACCAAGGTAACCCACGATTTTATCCAGAGACACAGGGTGGACTCATTAGCAGAGATAAAAATCAGAATAGAAGTAGACTTGAAGATTGAAATCAAAACTTTTATGCCTTCCTTCAGCAAATATTTACTGGGCCCTATTAAGTTCTGAGAACTATGCTAAGCCTTGAAGATACATTGATGAACAAACTGGCACAGAATTCTTGCCCTCGGGGCTTGTAGTCTTCGTAACCAGAAGAGTCCCAAGGTCAGAAATGGTTAGTGTGCTGAGAGTTGATGAAAGGTAGAAGAGATAGGAGGAGGGTAAAAGGAAGGTGTAACAAAATAAGGTGGGCGAGGAGGAGGGGAACCAGAGAACCATGAGTACACACGGTGAAAGAGCTTTCCAGGCAGATGGAATGAGGCACACCGGTCTACCATCTTCCAGAAATAGCAAGGTGACCAGCATTGCGAGGAGGGTAGCAAGGGGACCAGGCCAGAGAGGAGGAATGCAAATCAGACCATTTTAGAGTTTTTATTTGGTATGAGGTAGGAGGGAAATCATTGGGAAAGGAGACTGGCATGTGTTGACTTGCGTCCCTGAGACACGCCATGGATATCCTGGAGGAGACACGGGATTAGACATCCATGGCAGGGCTTAGAAGCATTCTGCCTGAGAAAAATGATAGGTAGAGAAGAGCGAATGAAGACACAAAAGATACAAGAAGAGAGTGCTATTCGTAGTAGACACTCAAGACACCTGCAGTTATTCCTATGCCTGCTTCCTTCATGATGGGGTGCTGTTAATGGGAACGGTGGCTGATCTACTCCTGATTTACAGCTCTGAGGGTTCACCGCGACATAATTTTGCAAATGCAGTTTGCTTATGCCACACACGTGCATGCCCTAGCCCTCTGTAAGAAACTCCATAACTATAAGTTGTGTCAGGTGTGCAGATGGAGGCCACAAGACCAAGAAGTGATCAAAGATTCCTGGCACACTCAGCAACAGGTAAGTCCAAGTTAGTTCCTGGAATCCTGGGCTGTTATTGGCAGAGGCAGCTATTTTGCACAATAAAGCCACTTAAGGTCACAGCGTCAGACTGGTGCTTAAAAATTGCTCTTGTCTGTTCACAGATGGCCAACGCTTACAATAGTATTGCAGTAAGCAGTTCTCTACATAGGACAAGGTGAGAGAGGGGCTCTGAGGTGTAGCATTCACCAATTTTCATGGCTTAAATACTTCCTCCATGGCCAGTTACAAGCTACCAATTATTTCACAACTGGATCTTGAAATTCCTCCAAGTTTCTTGAATACTTAATACTGGACATAGTATTCCATCCCATTTCTTTCCATGATAGTGGACAGGCTACTTCAAAGCCCTGGGCCCTGTGACTCTCCATTTTCTCCCTTCTTTGTGTCTGCCTATAGTTCATATTGAAGATGGCAGGATGCCCAGTACAATGATATTTATCTCGGTGTTAGGAGTTTTTCCTGTTATGTTCTCCTTTAGCCATGACCATAAGAAGATGTCAGCCAGTGTGTGCTGAACTGAACTCTGTCCTTGTCATTTCCTCCTGTAAGACACTGGTCCTCACTTGGGGAGGGGGGTGTGCATATATTCACTTATATGGGAGACTTTGCATCATTGAATTATTTTGAGCCCTTTACAGAGAGGACCCTGACCTTGATGCTGCTGATAAAAGACACAAATCCACCCTCCAGGGACTTATAAAAGAATTGAAAAAAGAAAGAACACCTGGGAAGGTCATCGTTATTTTTAAATTACTCCAAATGTTCCATGCAAACTGAGACACACAGATAGTGGGTGCTACAGGGGTTCATAACAGACAAGTTAGAGAGGCTTACAAAGCCCTTGTGGAACAGAGTCTGTGCTAACGCATAAGCTGAGCGCCCCTCACAGTTGGCACTGAGATGACATTTTTCAGTTTTGTTTGTCACTTTGCACCAAAGCCTCACCATTCTCCAAAGCACTTTAAACATCAGCAAACTGCTGTGGACTTCAGGGTTTTCTCTGAAACAAATATAGTCTCTCTCTCTCTCTCTCTCTCTCTCTCTCTCTCTCTCTCTCTCTCTCTCTCTCTCTCCCTCCCCCCCACCTCCTACAATCCTCACTCTCCATCTACAATTCCATCCAATTTCTAACTTTCATGTATGAAAACTTCAGCATCCTTTGGAATTCCTTTCTACTAAGATCCTTGAAAGGGACTCTTTGCTAAACTAATTCGCCATGCACAGACCAAATGGGCGAGGCTCAGTAGGGATGGAGGAGGGTGAGAAAGGGGAGGGGAAGGACAAGTAGAATGAATTAAGATGTATTCTGTATGTGTATGAACTACCCACTATGAATGTAATCACTACACACTGCAAATAAAACAGATGAAGTTTTTTAAAATAAAAAAATATAGAGCCCACTGGCATTCATACCACGTGTATATCACGAACAGCAACAAAGAGCAAGCTTGCCTAGCCCTTCAGTGAGTGGGCTGTCAATTCCTATCAAGAGATTTCTGTCTTCGCTTGGAGAGGACCATGTATACTTACATAAGAGATTTTGCATGGCTGATTTTGAGCTTTCCATTGAGGGCTCCCTAGCCTAGATGCTGGTGAGACAAAGGACACAAAGGTTGGTCCCCGAAGCTGTTTGCTCACATGCAGGCTCACACTCACGCTCACGCTCACGTTCATAGTCACACTTATGCTCACGTTTATGAGGCAGCTAGGGCAGGTCACCAAGAAGCCAGACCCAGCTCACTGAAGTGCCACCACCTTGACAGCCCCTGGATGGGAGGAGCTGTGTGGACAGGAAGACGCGGACGTCCACTGTTCCCGGTCATGTACATGTGATGGTGCTCTGGGGGGAAGTGTGTGGGCCGGCGACGCCCCAAGAGTGAGGCCGTGCTTTCGGTGACATTTGTGCTGCATTCCTCCTCCTGGCGAGCCTTGCGACACTGTGGGCTCTGGGAGCCAAGTGCCTGATTGGAAACCCCAGGGGGCCGCACAGAGATCCAGTGTTCAGGGCCACCAGCTCTCTCGACACACCCGCTGGTTAAACGGTGACCTGCAAGCCAAGAGGCAATTTTCCACAGCGCAAGTCTGGATTTTACCTCCTGGAAACGGCTATGAAATCACATGGGTCAGAAAACCCAAAAGGTGTGTTTTTGCTGTTTTGCCTGGAGCACCAGAGGGACCATGCCAAGGTTCCAGATGTGCAGCAGCTGGACAAACTGTGTGTCCACAAGTCTGCACAGCACCTTCAGACAAGGGACCAACTGTTGGAGGCATCCAAAAGCACATCACTGACTTCCTTCGCTTTTTTTTAATCTTTTTTTTTTATTTTTTTATTTTTTAAGCTTATCTGAACCGCTGGACTTACTTGTTTGGAAAGAAATGCAGAGGAAAAAAAAATCCTGTTGGCACTGGTTTTCTTAATTTTCTTGTCAACTGACTCATGACAAAAAAAAATGTCAATTTTGATCAATTTTAATTCCACAGAGGGGAAAAAATAGAGAATTTATAGGCAAGTATTGGAAACAAAAGAACCATGTGGTTTTTAAAATCTAATTTTCCTCTGAAATAGTCCTCTCCAAGTAATAAGATTGTTTACTTTCTGTCACTGTTGCACTGTGAACACTCCCATTTTCCTGTAGAGGCACACAGCCCGCTCAGGTGGGTTTCTCCAGTAGGGCCCCCTGCTAGGATACTACATCTGAGGGCTTTTGGGGTGCCCAGTACCTCTGTCCCTTTAAGCACAAGGGCTTGGCTATCATGGGAAACAGCCTGGGTGACTGGTGGAGGTCATCCAACCCTGGTGATCCCAGTTCATTTGTCATTTTATAGTGACAATTCTCACTTTCATCCAGGAGTCCCTAGGGAGGTTTTACGACATTGTGACTAAAACTCACTCCCCCAGAACATAGAGGGGGTTCCGTGAACTGGGCAGGGTCTCATGTAGTTTTTGTGATGGCTGCCAAGGTACCCAAGTATTTCAGCCTTAGGAATCCTCCTTCTTGTCATAAATATCCACTGGCTTTTGGCCCCAGGCACACAGGGTCATCTGCCCCACCAGCTCTGAGATTCTTGACAGAGCCTCAGTTCCGCTCCCAGTCCAGGCCCCATGGCTTCCCTGTTCTGTTGTTCATTCACTTCTTGGGCCCTGTTTTCCTCCCAGACCCCCTCTCTGTTGTACCTCAAAATGAAATGAAGGTCCCTTTCTACAAGGCAGTGGCGCTCAGTAGATTAGGCATGGAGATGCACGACTGTAATTCCAGTGCTGGGGAGGCTGGGAACAGGAGGATCACTATGAGTCTGAGCTGTGTAGTGAGACCCTGTACCAAATACATAAAAAAACCCACTGCATAATATAAGGGTCAAGAACAACAGGCACTTGAGCTGTAGGGGACTCAGGTCAACAATCTCTGACATTGCCAGTGAAGTGGAAGACCCAATACTATTACGGACTACTGGACTCTGTTAGAATATTTTGCTGAGTTTACACACCTATAATATTCAAATAATGGAACTAAACAAAAAAGGGGATACAGATGAATGTCCATTTTGTATCTGTATTCAAAGTGGTTAGGATAGATATATAGTTACATTCCTTAATGAAGAGCGATTTGTTCTAATGGTGTTTGTAAATAGGATATCATGTCTGCATCTTGTACAGCAATTAACCACTAGGAAGAATGTATGCAATGTGTTAATTATTGAAATTGTCCTACCAATTTGATTTGAAACTTTCTCATTACAGTTTGTTTCTCAATAAAATTATGGGAAAAAAAAAAGAACAACAGGCACACCCAAATCAAAGAGGCCATGAGGGAGACAGCGTTTCTTCTTCCTCTGCTCTTTCCAAGGCTGTAGTTCATGCTCTGTAGCCAGGTCTGAGCTCCTGCTGTTCATGCTCTTCCTTTCCTTTGTGGATTGAAATCACTTCCGCAAGACCCTTTTTAGTCGCAGCAAGAACAACTGGATCTCAATAGAGAATCTAGCTCTTTCTTAACCAATGTTCCATGACCTTCATCTCAGGGAGAAATTGTTCTCTGTCGTGCAGAAGGCCTTACTACAGAGGGCCTGCTTGGTACCTTGTGTATCCCTCACATGAGCCCCCAAGGAGCTTCCTAGCTGTTTTCAGACGGGGAAACTAAGGTTCAGAGGTGAATCGGACAACAAACCCATCATCCTGCACCGGGCCGTTTGCAGAGCTGACTCCGCAGGCCCAGCCCTAGCCACCATGCCTCACTGTCTCTCAGTTACATAGTCATCCAAAAAGCTAGGGACTTGCCTGCTTTCCTATACCCTGACGTCCAGGATGATGACTTAAATTACTACAGAAAAGAGACAGGAAAGGTCATTAAGTTCTATACAAGTCTTATTAAATAGACCAGTGGACTTAACCTAAGGATCTTTTTGAAATTCAATAGTAAAGAAAAGAAAGAACAGAGAATGTTAGTATCCAGATAAATTATTACAACTACAGGAATCTGAGTGTATCTTTCCATTTCACCTCTATTGCATAAAAGAATTGAGGAACACTGATGATTTTAAAGAGAAATGTTTATGCACCACTGAGTCTACATGCAGCCATATTAATGTGATTGTGCACACACAGACAGACAGACAGACAGACAGACACACACACACACACACACACACACACACACACACACACACATTCTAGACCTCAGAAAGTCAATGGCAAAAATGACCTGCCTTCGAAACTTACCTGAAAAAAGGATCAGTCAACTAACTAAAGCAAATTATAGCGGGACAGAGAATGTTTAAGTTATAAGAGTGGCAAACTGTGAAACTAGTTAAGTGTACTGGTCTTCATATTGCTAAAGTATTATCAAATATTTATTTAGATAAACAGTTATTGCTAATGTGGTCACACAATTTAATGAAAAGAAAGTAATTGTTGAAAGAAAAGATACATATTATGAAGTAACATATAGTAGTAATAATTTAAGTTAAAAATTCATATTAAGGGCCGGCCAAATAGCTTGCAGGATAAAGCACCTGCAAGCAGGCACAGGGGCTGGGGGCTCGATCCCCGGGCCTGCTGTGCTGGCCCCCCGCAAAGTGCACTGAGACAGCAACTGAGACTGGGTGTGGTGGCATATGCCTGTAATCCCAGCATTTGGGAGGCTGTAAACAGACAGATCACTACAAGTCCAATCTAGTAATGAGACCCTGAACACCCTGAGACCCTTCCCTAAAATACAGAAAAAAAATTCATATTAAATAAACCAAATCTGGGAAGGGTTGGAAGAGGGAAAAAATACAGTACTACTATACTAAATTTTATATTTTATGTAAGAGAAAGGCAACAGATACTGTTTAATTCTTACCATTGATAATTAAAGAGAAAGAAATTGAAATTAAGGCTGGGGAGATAGCGTGGTGGTCTAAGCGCCTGCCTGGCAAGCACAGTGACCCGAGTTCAATCCCTGGTACCTCATGCTCTGCCAGCCCCAGAACCGTGGGAATGCAGTGCTGGCCACCAAAACCAGGCATGGTGGCACATGCCTGTAATCCCAGTGCTGGGAGGCTGAGACAGGAGAATCACCACAAGTCAGAACTATGCTGAGCGACCCTATAACCAAAATAATAAATAAATAAATAAATAAATTAGAATTTATCTGTCTCAAAGCCTCAAATGTGGGGGTAAAAAAATTGATACATAATTGATATATCTGGAACCTTCTACAGGTATGTCAGGTGTCCATTCCTGAGCAAACTGTATCAGATGAATTAACATTTACTTTACATTGAGAGTTGGTCATTCAAGCACCTGGACACGACCTTCTCTGCTCAACAATTTATCATCAGCTCCTTAAAAGTCACAGATCTGCCTTCTATTGAGTACCTCTCATGAAACTGATAAGTTACACCCAGTCTCATATAAATTCTCACCTCAACTCTACATGATCAAAATCTGTGCCCTGTCTTACAGTGGAGAAGAGAGGCTCAGAGAGGTTTGCTTGCCTGCCTGATGACCTGTGATACAGCGAGACTCAGAGTGACCTTAAAGCAATTATAAGCATATTAATAATGAAAGAGATCCTACCCATTTTGGAGGATTAGGAGAAAGAAAGAAAATGCCCAGTCCCACTCGTCTCACGTTAGCTGGTACAATCAGTAGCCGGTTATATTACTGTCATTTGGTCACTTATTCACTAGACTGTTCAACAAATACATGCTACCCCATTTGAGGAAGTTAGAACTCTAGTAACTGCCCAGACCAAAACAGGTTTCCAGACAAACTCAGGAGAGGAAATAAGGACCCATATAATGCGAGTCAAACGTGGCAAATACTCTATCAGAGACAAATACTGTGAGATTGCCAAGAAATGTCTAGCAGCTGAGGCTGATGAGTGATGGGGTGGGGGCAGAGATGGAAGAGAGTGTTTAGTCGTGTGAAAAAAGGAGTTTATGACCCTGCCGGCCATAGAAAGAGTAACCTACAATAATGTTAAGGTGGTGGGGGTGGGATGGAGTGGACAGCGAGCAGAATGGAATCAAAAGGCGCGTGCATGCTCAGGTGGGGGGTGGGGGGTGGGGGAGGGAGGGGTGTCCTGTAGACTGAATCAGGGGGAGGCCCAGGGGAATCCAGCCCTGAGTTCCAAGCCTGGAGGACCAGAGGCCTCACAAGAGTCCCACAGGCCTGGCTCCCCTTTGCCCAGCGACAGTGGTTTCTTCAAACTTTAAGCACGGGACAACGCAGCCACGGAGTCTCTGCACGGGTTCTCTGACCTGCAAGCTCCTCCCGGATGTTTATGCGTCTGCACCCTCAATCACCCGCTTCGGGTCCTTGCCCCGGGTCAGCTTCTCGCTGAGGGCCCCTAGCTAGCCCTCCGCACACTCCCCGCTCCCTTTATCTTGCTCCAGGAATATTGCTTTCTAACGTACTGTATCGTTTACTGATTGGTTAGGCTTTATTGCGGGACTTCTCTTAGTGCCAGTTCAAGGGATTTGGGTCTGGGGTGTTCCCTGCTGTATTCCTGCAGTTGGAACACCATAGTAAGCGCTCATTAAATATTCGCTCAGATGTCAGGGAAGAGTGCTGGCGTGCGTAGGAGGAGAAAACAGGCGCGATGGCTTATATCTGCATGCGCTCCAAAGCCTGGCGAACTAGTAGGGGTGTGTGTGGGGGGACTTCTGAAAGGTGATTGGAGTATGGGGATGTGTAGGTGACTTGCTGTCAGGAGGTGGGGTCTAGTTAGAAGAGGTGGGTCGCTGGGGAAGGATTCATCTAGCCCCTTCCCTCACCGCTTCCTGTTGGCTATGCTTTGAGCAACCCTCCTCTGCCCCTTCTCTCGCCAAGCTGCCCTTCCTTGGAGCCAGCCAAATAGGTACAGAAACCTGTGGAAATCCAGAGCCAAAATAAACCTCTTTTCCTTTATGCTGCAGTCTCAGGTACTCGGTCTCATTAATGGGAAAGCGACTAAGGCAACGCGCTGCTTAGACACGCTCGGCCATAGGCGCCAGGAAGTCAGGCACGTGGCAGTGTGCACCTGGACATGAGGCGCTGGTTCAGCCTGGAAGCCGGGCTCGGGGACAGAGGGACACCCAGGGGGGACTTGGATTTGGAAGGTGATGAGGGCACTGCGAGTGCCGCGTTGGAGACTCTCATCACAGACGCAGCACAGAATAAGGGGCGAGGGTCTGACGGATGCCTTTGAGGATCAGAGGCGTCCTTTTGGAAACACTTGAAAAGCATGTGGCCTCGAGGACAGCCCTGGGCTGTTTCACAGGCAGCCTCCGATGGCTTAAACACTGGCTGACTTGAGGCGGAGTGTGCTCCAGGTGCCACGGCCAGCCGCGCCGGCCTGCGGAGACAGAACGGGAAAGGATGCAAGGTGCCGTGTTGGTTGTACACTGATCACATGTTATAGCTAGCGGTGGATAAAATATATACGACATATTAAAGAAAACGCGTTAGGTAAATTTAGGATAGATTAGCTTAAACCACATATATTATTCCAAAGCAGTTTCACTTTTTTTTTTGTTTTTTGATGTTATTACCAGAAACTTAAAAACTAAGTGTACCGCTTCTTTCGCCTTTCTATTGGGCAGGGCTGGGCTAGCCCACCAGGGACTGAAAATTAGCAGCCTATAAACTCATTCCTTCTGCCCCTGCTCCTTTCTCTTGCTCCCCGCCTTCCTTTTCCCCTTCCTCCTCCCCTCCTCTTTCTTTCCAGACACAAATATCTTTTAGCAGTCACATTGTTTTCTGAATGGACACCCAAGTAGTTAATCTTCCATTCTCAATAAAAGGTAGATGCTTTTCATAATATCAAATCATCAAATCACTTTAGCATTAAGTTGCCTGGAACTATACTAAAGTTGGTGATACGTAGTCCATTAGCTGTACCAAGCTCTCAGCCTCCCTGGGAGAGAAAGAAACTGCATAAATGAGCTCTACATTAAGCAGCAAATAAAGAAAAACATTTGAAGAAACCACCTACAAGAAGTCCTAGAATTGTAATTACCCAGCTCTCCAATTTGGCAAAGAGAGGGTTTTCTTTTTCTTTTCTTTTTTTTTTCTAATATAACCATCTCCCAAATAATGGTCCTGCCCGGTAGGAGGGAGTGAGAGCTGGGCTTGCATGGGCCCAAGACAAAGACCTTTCTGATTTGGACACTTGAGCTGCTGCTCAAGAAGGAAATTCCCAATGTTCATCTTGGCCGGGGCCAGGAATTGTTCTTGGACTCAGCAAGCTCAGCTCTGAACATTTATATATCTTGGTATAGTGCTGTGACTACGCTTATTTTGAGAAAAATCAAAGGACACTTAATAAAGTTATTTCTATGGTTCCCTGATTTCTATTAAAAACAAAGTTCCAAGTTAGAACACAACCCTATGTGGTGGCATGGACTCCCTCCTGGAGGAGATGAGGACAGCAAGGCCACCAAGGGCTCACGTGGTCATCGTTACCACAGAGGAGGAAATGGCCTCAGAGGTCCTGTGTGCAAAGGTGGTTCCTCGGTCCACAGCAGCAGGAGCCAGAAGTGTCCTCTGTGGAGCTGCCACTGTCTCCTCACAGCTTGCTTCTCCTCTCTCTCCTCAGCTGTGTTAGACCCAGGCCCCTCAGTCTCAGGGGCCCACTCTGCACCACAGATGGAGAGTGTTGCTGTTGTTACTGAAAGAATAGTGATGCTCTCCTTCTGTATCTATTTCAGAACTTGGGGTTTAAGTGGATACCTCTGCAAACCAGTGAGCATTTGCTAAGCGAGGAGCCCTTGAATTAAACCTAGGATTGATTGGTGCTCTTTTTGGTTTTCGATGCTTTAATCTTGTTTGAAAGACAAAGAAGAAATTATATCAAGTCCTCATGTAATAATCTTTTTTTCTGAACAGAAGGAAGTTTTGTTGCAAGCAGTCCCTTAGCTCAGAAGTAAGATTCACCTTGATTTGACAATGGCATGTTTACAGTGAGTCAAAGCAGAGGTCAGGGAACGTTGCTGGTTGCTAATAAGTCTGGCCATGTCAATACGACTGGGTTTCTCTTAGCAGGCCCTAGGAGGAGGATTTATGCACATGCGAATCAGTTCAGATATCCTCTAAGGACTGCGGAGCGGGATGAAGAAGGACAAGACGTGCAGGTCTAGCCTCTGGCCAGCTTCCCCCTTAGCCCACCTCCTCTTGGGGCAGCCCCAAACAGCTCTATGCCTGCACTTGTCCACCCTTGAGCGGGGTAGCTGGCCTTCCGACATTCTGCAGTTACCAGCCATTGCACAAGGACCACCCAGACAAGGCAAGCTCCAGTCACCCCAGGTAACCTGCCAGACAGAATGGGGAAGTGGGCCTGTGAAACAGGAAGGGGTTTAGGGGCTTGGGGTGAGACTAGCAGCACCTTCGGCACCATCATTTGGGCCTGGGCAGACTCGTGACACCCTCTACTGTTCTACTCATCTGTCTCTTGGGGTCCTTACTGGAAGATATGGGTTGTTTTAGGAACATTTGCTATGCCAGGTTACCTGATTAATTTTTCTTCCCTTTAATCACTGTTATTTAATGTTTAAAGAATGTTAGAAATACTAAAGTAATAGAAAGTTCAGGAAATTGTTCTTGGTCTGACTTTTTTGGCAGAGATGCTAACCAAGGCCCTGTGGGTAGGTGTTCCTCTCCCCCTGGCCCAGTGGCTGCTTCTGGGGAAGGCCTTGGCCAGCATCACACACAGGTGAAAGGGACTACCCTGGCAGTTCTCAAACAGAAAGGTATTCAGAGCAGGATGATGGGTACTCAGAAATTCCTGAAGGGCTAAGGACGCAGGGTTTCTGGGAAAGGTGCTCTTTGAACTCCAGGGCTCAAGCAAGAAGGTAGAAAGTGGGGGATGCCCTCTGAACCCCTTGCATTCAATAACATGTGGTTGCTACCATTTAGGGTTCAGAAGCTTCTTACCCACGTAAAGTGACTGGACATTGAAATGACTGCCCTTCAGGAACCAAAGGTGACAGGACAGAAAAATGGTTGAACCTCTCACTGCTGTACCCCACTCCTCATCGGGAGCATCTGGTAGGCCAGACCCAGCTGGATCGCAAAACCTCACTGAGGAGGAGGCTGTGGGTGTGGTTTCAGTTTTCCAGTTGGCCATTTGGGAAGACCCCTGGAGGGAAGCTAGCACGGGCTCTCTGCTCTGGTGCACCACGTCCCTGACTCTAGGAGAGTACGCAGCCGAGCTCACCTCTCAGGAATCCAAGCAGGACTTTGGATTGGATAGCGGTGAAGAGGAAGGAAGCTGCTTTCTCATTTCCTGCTGGATGTGAACAAGAGGGAGAACTAGGTTTGTTACTGCAGGAAGCCGCTGTGACATCTTGTTTGGCCTTAGATGGAAGTCAGTACAAGGTGGGGAGCAGAACCAATCTGAGACAGCTACGGACGCTTTATCTTGATACCACCAGCAGCTCCTGAGCGGGGAGGTGATTTGTTCCAGGTCACAGGACAGCAGTGGGCAAAGGCAGGTCTAGAACATCAGCCACCCGACTCCCAGCGCAGCTGGTCTTCCTATCACAAGGCCCTCCTTCTCTGCTAAGGACCTGTAGTGCCTGCCCTCGCTCTGGCAGTAGCACTCCACCCCTGCTGGAAGGGTCTCACCACTCCTATTTATTGGCCTGTACAGCAGCTGATTGATCTGAGGCCACTGAGCAAGCAGAGCTGCCTGCAGACAGAGCCCTAGCGGCAAAGCACTCAGAACACTTCCTTGTGGCAGACCTGGCGGAGCCGGGTGTATGAATAGCTCAGAACTGGAGCCTGGATAGTGAGGAGTGCGAGCAGCCTTTGCAAACACCCCAGGGCGCAGTGAAATGTGGCCACACCGGTTCGGGCTATTTTAAGCTTCGGAAACCAAGGGAGGTGAGGTGGGGTGAACCAGTGGGTTCCCAGGGCAGATGAGTGCCAGGCTGGCTTGCTCTGTGCCTCCAAGGTCACCTTGGGTCCTTCCCCTGGCACTGTGACTTTGCTCCCCTTTTTCTTGTCCCCTGGGAAGGATGGGAAGGAAAGGCCTTCCGACCTCAGGGAAGTGAGCTAAGGAGCTTGAGAGGAAGAGAAACCTGGCCAGAGGACTCAGCGCAGCCAGAAAACTGAGCAAAAGCATGGACAGATCCTGAGTATTCTGCTTAAGTGTACCAGCTCTACTTATGTAATCTTCCTAACATCCCTTTGAGGTAGGTACCACCATCGTTTCCACTTGACTGGAAGAAACCTGAGAAAGTGCGGCCTGCACCCAAGGTCGCCCAGTGTGCTGGGACTTGAAATAAGTGGGACCGAGCTTCTAGTACCCTGCCGGGTGGCCCCAAATCCCAGCATTTCAGAGCTCCCCTTCACCACACACTGGCCACTTTCCACATATCCTGTGTTAGATCCTCAAGTGCTGGTCAACTGGTAACACTCAGCTGAGCCGAATCAGTGTGGTGCTGGTGTGGGAGGCCACCTGAGGATTGCTGCCTGCAGTGTAAGAGGCAGAACGAGAGAAGAGAAGCTGTAGGGAGCTGTAGGGAGCTATAGGGAGCTGCTGGGAGCTGTTGGACTTCCTGGAGAAGCTTCTCATACTGGCTTTCCTGATGAACTTGGCATCTCTCTTTGTCAAAGGGGCTCAGGACCTCGGTGTCACTGAGAATGGATACAGTTCACTTTGGAGAGCTCTGGTTCTCACTGGGGGCATCACTTTGTGGCTCCAGTGCAGATCCCTCAGCCTGCACAGCTCAGTTTCCTGGAGAAGCTTGCTGCATTGGCCTTCCTGATGGGAACTTGGCTGTCCTCATCATTGGAGAAGCTCGGGACCTCACTTGCTGAGGACAGCTGTGGCACTTTTCAGGGAGCTTTGGTTCTTGCTTTGAGCATTGCTTCTTAGAGCCAATGTAGATCCCTCAGCCTGCTAGCACAGATCCTTCATGCTGTTGGTACAGACTTTCTACTTTCCATCACTGACCCAAAGGTCAACTGGTAACACTGGGTCTTCCCAGTGTAGATCCCTGAAGCAGGCCCATGTGAGACATTGTCATGGGCTCTAGGCCTATAACTGGGGACTCTTGGGAGACATTGTTCTGAGCTCTAGGTCTTCAGCTAGACTCATGCAGGATATTACCATGGGATCTTTGGACTTTAGTGGGTAGACAGATTTCCTGCACTTTCTTTGTAGATGACTACTTGGGTGATTTACCATAAAATAATCTTATAATTAAGTGTCCTGTGCTGTATTGTTTTCCCTTGCATAATCCCAAACTACAACACCTCCCAACTCTGGAAGTTCCATTTGATAATCATTCTTTTTCAGATTAGGAGACTAATGCTTACGGGAGTTCAAAAAATCTGGCCAAGGACATACAAGGGCATACAGATAATGCAGGCCAGCGCTAGGACTGCCCACTTCTTGTCTTTCCATGGCCTAAGTACTTAACTTTATATCATGCACAGATTTGTAAGGCTTTGAAGCAATTTCATGGGCTCTTTCAGGACACTGCTTCAGTCCTCTCTTAATTTTACACTGAGGATATAAGTTCTAAAAGCTTAGGTGACAAGCCCAAGGTTACTCAGCTAATGGATAGATGGAATAGAACCCAGACTCCAGGCACTTTGGCAGAGCATTAGTCAACTTTTATTGCCTGTGAGATGTTTTCTCTTCCTTTGTAGCTGATCTTCATTGAGTAGTACTTTCTGCCACTTTGGCTTTAGGTTTCCCTATCTATTCATCTTATCTTCCATTAAGTAGCAAATGATCTGAAATCCAGAGACATAGTAGGATGCAATAGATACTCCAATGGATACTTCTTAAAGAGAAGATTCTTTTCAAGAAATGAACCTTCCTGTAATTCAGTGTTGATCCCATAATGCTTTGCACCTGAAATACACTGTGGTGCATTGGCTGCATCTGTTCTGTCACCTATAACCCTTAGAGACAGGAATCCTAAGTGCAGCTCTATTCAGGTGCCTCAGTATTTCACTAGGCATTTGCTTATATTCCTTGAAAGACACTTCTTTGAGGGGTTGTGGATGTCATGGTGTTATGGTTTGTGTCTAGGTGTCCCCCCAAAGCTTAATGAAGTCATGGGGCAGCTTCTGGAGTTTGTGATTGATTACTGCGGGTGTGGATGCTGTACCTGCCCTGGGGAAGGTAATTTGCATTTCAATGAAAGGAGGGAAGAGAAGCTAGCTGCCTGAGCTGCTGCTACTCCCATCCCTTTGCTCTTGCTCTTTGCCGCTGCCAGGAAGAGTTGCTTTCTGCTATGTGCTGCTCTGCCTTGGACCCAGCTGAATACAGACTGAAACCTCCAGTAACTGTGAGCTAAATAAACCTTTCCTTCCTTCATTTTGAGTGTCAGCTATTTGTCCCAGCAACGAGAGAAGAGTAACTGAGACACATGGTAAGCACTGAGAGAGACAAACAATCCTAGACTCTAGAATCTAGATTGAAGGGGGAAACGTCTGGAATCTAGAAAAAGTCTAGAACAGTGGTGTACACTTACGGCATGCGTGCTGCAGCAGGATGTTTGTTATCATTGAGACTCAAAAAGGTTTTCTATCACTGTTCTAGAGTCTAGACTCTAGAGACTAATGCAATGGGCATTTCATATGATTTGCTTTTTCTTGAGTTCTTTGAATGATACAGTTTTAATACAACTAAAAGCATGATAGACAGTCATATTTTAATCTGTGATTCATCCTCATCCTTTTGTTAAATCAAATGAGACAAACATTTACCTGGCTTCTTCTCTGTGCCAGGCACTCTAGAAGCCAGATACTTAGGGTTCAGAAATGAACCAAACTGGGTTTTTGCTCTCCCAGCACCTCCACTCCAGTGAGAGAGACAGCCTGGAAATCCAGCTCCAAACCTGAGCGCACCACACAAACACGATGGAGTGTCAGAGGTACGGAAAAGCCGTCAACCTGTCCTTGGGCAGGGATGCTCAGGTGCCTTTGAACTTTATGAAGGCCTGGAGGTCTGCGCAGTAGTTTTCTGAGGCTGTGATGTAGGGAGGAGTTTTGGACACAGAGCGTCACCTATCAGGGGACCTGTGGGTAGGGAAGCTGGGAGAAGCAGCTGAGTATTGCCAGAGAGAGGGGATTCTGAAGAGAGCAGTGTTCAGACAGCAATGAGGAAAGGAATTAAGACACAGTGCATGCAGGAGTGGTGGAGGAAGGAGATATGAAGTCAAGGTAGTTGGCAGGTTGGCTTTGGAGGAGCGCTATGTGCTAGAGAAAGGAATTTGTAGTCTCCTGGAGGCAGCCAAGGACTACTGGAGAGGCTCAGCAGGAATGTGACTGGACCCGGTTTCTGTTTTAGAAAGGTTGTTCCAGCTGCTGTTGGAGAACTCCATTAGCAGGACCCCAAGTAGGAAGCCGCTTAGCAGAGGATGTTAGCGATCAGAAAGAGGAGTAAGAGGGTACTCGGTGAGCCCAGGTGGGGAGAGCTAAGAACCAGGGGTGTGCAGATTGGGATCCTAGCGTGGAACACATGCAGGAGTCATTTTTTAGAATGAATGTTTGAATAGATAACAGCCTAAAAAAAAAAAAAGAGGAGGGGGAGCTCTTAAACAAAACTAACAACATAAGTGATTATGGTGTATAGGGAGTTGGGAAAATAAAGAGAAAAATACTTAGGTATCTCGTTGTCTTAGCACAACTATTATGCTTATTTTCCTTCCAGTATTTCCCCCAGGTCACAACTCAAAGTTCATTCTTAGGTGACACTTTTCCTTGAGCACTGGATGGTTAGCCAGCAACACTGTGCACCTCGAGGCATTTGTGACTCACTTTAGACCCATTGCTGGAGGCGCGGTCTTCATACCTCACCTGCAGGAAAGCCACATTTCTAGTATATTTTTGATCCAGTCAGTTGAACCCGGGACTGTAGCATGAGCATTTTGTACTTGCATTGTTCTGTGTCTTGGTACATCTAATTATTTATTTTCTCCTACCTTCCCATCAGCCATAAAAATGGGCAAGATTATGGAACTCTTTATATTTCTGTGTCCCAGAAAATTCAGCTTGAGATGTTAAGAAATAATAGTGCTTGTATTAATCTTTTTTAAAAATTTTTATTCACTTATTTATTGGATACAGGGTCTCACCATGCAATTCAGACTCATAGTGATACTTTTGTCTCAGCTTCCCCAGCTCTGGGATTACAGGTGTAAGCAAAGCGTACAGTACCAGGGATCGAACCTGGGTCCTGGCACTTGCCAGACAGACATTTAGACCAGTGAGCTATCTACCCAGCCATGTTTGTATTTATCTTTGCAGAGACTATAAGGCCTGCTTGCGGAGAAGTTGGTGGGGAAATAATTGATTTTTCATTTAGCACTCGGGCGTTTTCATGGCCAGGGCTTTCTCGGAGCATGGTGCAGCTGTCTGCCTCGCTCCGTGATGAATGGCCAACGTGGAAAATAGAAACTGATGAAAGGCCCACAGAAAGGCTGTCCTGGAAGGAGCCGGGTCTAGTGTGTCAGAACAGTGTGCTATTGGCTAGATCTGAGTCTCCATAGGCATGAAGAAAAAGCTGAAGCCCTCTTTGGGGAAGGCATTAGGCAGAATGGCAGCAGTCTTGGCTTTGAATGAAAGGTCTCAGGAGGACATCCAGGCAGTGCCCTTATTCTGTGTCATCAGGCCGAAGGGTGATCTTAGGCAAAGTAGACATTGGACAGAGAGAGGCCAGCCTGGAAAAGCAGCCACGCCTGCGTGCTAAAAGGCAGGACAGTCTCAATGGAGCCTTGGCAAGCCCAGGGCCACGGGTTCATTCTTTGGATCTTCCCTGCCCTTATGGCTGTCTTCATCCCGGGCATCCTGGGGGAAGGAATATGGCAACGAGAGAGTCAGTCGGGTGCAGTGCGTTTGAATAAGCGAGGGAGATGAAAAGGGGCAGATGGATGGAGAGGAGCTGGTGTGCGCCGCTGGCCCACCCCAGGAGCTGGAACAGTCTCTATCTGTCACATGGCCTTCTGCGGGGAGAGCAGGAGGACATCCAACGGTATGTTCCCTGGGGCTGAGCCCAGGCTAATTTTACATGACAATGGTTGCTCTATACTTTTGCGGGAGCTGTGGAATGTCTTTGCAGGCCCCGTGTGGCCCTCTGGGCAGACTTGGAAAAGGCTCCCTCTTGGACTTCCGGCTAGCACAGCAGTGGGCAAGAGACTTGGCTGTGAGTTACCCAGGAGGCCAGACAAGCATTTCCCCTGGCCGCTCCTGCCGTTCTCACTGAAGGGAGCCTTCACGGGCCATGGGCAGGCTGTCCAGGGACAGCAGGTGGCTGCCTCGACCCTGGGCTCCTGCGTGCTGGCTCCGGTGCAGGTGGACTTTTCTCTCTCCATTCGGGCACTGAGGGATTTTACAAGCTAGAACATCAGAGTATTTGTTTGACTTCCTGTTCGGCTCACCTTACACAGTCCGTCCACGTGCAAATGCATGGCACAGCTAGAGAGAGAAAGACGCTTGGAAACCGGGGCCAGGCTGGGCCACACTAGCAGGAGCAGACACTTGGTATTCAGTACAGCTGCAAACCGGTTTTGAAGTGTACTGATCTCATAAAAACAGATAATGGGGATCAAGTAGCTTTTTCAAAAGAAAGAAAGATAGATATTGCTGATAAAGGAATCATGATATAACCAAAGAACAATGTAAACACTCTGTACTTTGAGAGCAATAAAGGTAGTGCACAGAAACGCCATAAAGCGTGACTCACAGTGGCCCTGTCTAGCCCCCACTGCTATTCACACACAAAGGGGAGATTCTTATTTTCAAGTCACCTTCATGTAAAAGGTACAACTTCTCATAAGTGAAATAAGTCAGACCCATGTGTGTAAATATCATTTTGTCTCCCTAGTGTAAGAACCTGAAAGATATAATAGATGTAGTAAAAAAGGAAGAAACTGAACTTAAGAATTAAGCAACAAAGAAGAGAGAAAGAAGAGAAGATAGGAAAGGGGCCGGGGAGATGGCTCAGTAGAATAAGTGCTTGCCTGGCAAGCACAAGGGCCTGCGCTCAATCCCTGGTTCCGCAAAAAGATAAAGAAAAAAAAAAAAAAAAAGATAAGACAAAAGGAAGGGGAAAAATCATGCAAGTATACATACAGAATACCTGAGATGATTATATTAATAATTTCCATCAGTTTTTTTTAATATCAGTTAATGTTCAGAACTTTCACCTTGACTAACTCTGTATGCTGATATCTGTGATTTAAGCAGGTACATCAAAGACAGCAATGTGTAATACAAAAATAGTGGTTAAATATCCCTCCTTTTGACCTTCTAAATGTGTGCCATTTCTAAAGTCTTATCAACAATTATTATGCTCTCTTTAAAATAAATTTTTTAAAAAGTAAAAAAGACAAGAAAATAATTCAGGTTTGTTGAAAGCATTAATATTTGTTTGTTCAATCTTGAATAATGATACCTATTAATCTGAGCAACAGATTTGATGATAAAATAGATACTATAACAACCATGGTTTATTAGCTAGTCTTGTTTTGAAAATCTGCAACATATGTATTGTTGTATGTTTCCCTGCTTCTGTCTTTGTTTCTACTTTTGTTTATATCCTTCAAAATAAAGATATAACTTAGCAAGGGAAGTGAGTTATAATTATTGATATCTTTTTCTCTATATATATCTATAGATGTAGAGATCTATAATATATGCATCAAAATAGCTCTTAAGTACAATATCCCAGCACAAATACATCTCCCTGACACCATGCAGCCCTGAAGGCCCACAGCCACACCTAGGCGTAAGCATCTAGGCAGACGCTGTCGTGAGGAAATTCTTCTCTTGCTGACCTCCCTGGGACACTCCGCTCAATGATCTCAAGGCTTCCTTGGCTTCTGTATCCAATACCGAGAGAATTCTGAGAGAAGCTTTCCTAATTTTCTTGGTGGCAGGTAGTGGAAACCAAATTTCAACTCCTACTTTTAAGATCCAAAAATGGATGGAAAGGGTGCCTGGAATTGTTTAGGTGTCGTAACTTGGAAGTTGCAACTCCCACGAGGAAAACCAAATTGTTTCCAGAAGAATAGGGACGAGGAGGAAGTTGGTCAGAAGTAACGGATGTCCACCCTGACGTCCGCCTTGGCGCCCCGAGGGGACAGTGGAAGCCTCTCCTTGCTCTCCTCTGACACTGCAGATGCCTGTTGCTCACCTGTTGTCACCAGGCCGTCTCCCATTCAGGAGTTCTTCTCAATTGCAACTCATCTGTTTGCCTCTGGCACATGGCATACATCCCAGTGAAAATCCTGCTCTATCTGATGCATGGTCTAGGAAGATCAAGGCCCACCACGTAGCTCTGGATTGGCAGTAGTTCAAGAACATCAATGAAAAGGATTTTTCAGTGCTAGAATCTGGCATCAGGCCTGAGGTTGGTGTAGCAAGAAAATTTAATTAAAAGTTCTTCCTTTTCCATCTTGACAACTGGCTTATGCTCAAGACTCCAACGAGTGGACTTCTGACATATATTCAACTTGCACTGCTTCCTGTCACCCAATGTTGACTGTTTGCCATGTTGACTCAGGTAAGTAAGGAGCAGAAGAGGAGCCTCATGATTGCCTGAACAGGGACCTACTCAAGAGAGCTTAGGAAAGATGCCTTCAGGGAGACTGAAGAACAGTGCTGCATGAGTTCAGGACACAGAGACAGGAGATGCTTCTTCATTCATTCCAGGCATGTCAATAATAGCAGTCTACCTGTGTGTACCACTTGCTGAAACTATGGGTATTTGAATGGTTTTCAGCTTTATGCCTTTCTTAGGCTACAAAGAAAGCAGTCATCTTATTTACCCCTCTATCTCAGCATAAAGGAAGTATTCTTCATGTTTTGTTCAGTGAATTCATTGGTCTTCACCTTAAGCTCCTTTCCATGAAAGATCAGTTAACTATCTGCTTGTATCAGGTCTGCTCTCATTTGATTTCTCTGATCCCTTTGACTTTCCCACCAACTCTGAGTCACACCTGACCATCATAGTCTCTTCAATTTCTTGATATATCATAAGATTTGGGACTAGCATCTATCTGCAGCTGACTGATCCTGTTCTACTTTATTGTTCAAATTCTTGAGCATGGTATGTTGTGACATGTGTCTAGATGTCCCCCTAAAGCCTTCTGTGGTCATAGGCGGGGCTTTGTTAGAGATGGCTGGATCTGGAGTATGTGCCTGATTCATGATACAATGCTACTATTAAAGGTGCCATCTTTACCAACAGCATTCCTATTAGAATGCTATAGCTTGTCACTTGTTTCTTGCTTTTGGTGTCATTCTCATGCCATGAGCAGTGTGTGTGTGTGTGTGTGTGTGTGTGTGTGTGTGTGGCCAGCTCAGCCCACCAGGGGGCGGGGCGGGGCTGGCTGGCATGTGGTGCTGGGGAATTGAACCACGGTCCCTGTGCTTTGACTAAGTTTGTTCTAAGTAGGTGCTTTAGACCACTGAGCCATCTCACCAACCCCAATGCCACCCTATCTTGGAGCTAGATAACTGCACTGAAAACTCTATGGACTGCAAGCTAAATACCTTTCCTCCTTTAACTTTGACGGTCAGGTATTTTGTCTCAGCAATAAGAAAGGTAACTAAGACAGAGCAGCAGAGGAAGATAGAGAGAAAGAACCAGGCCACTTATTTGTATCAAGTTATAGATCATGAGCCAACCAATAGATTGGCTGCCCCTGAGGCTGATGCCCACTTTAGTTGTCAGCTGAAGCAGGGGCAAAAGCTACTATCAACTTGTTCAAAACATGAGTTCCTGGGCAGCAGGGTCTGTGGGATCTGTTGCATTGTGCCATTTATTTATTCATTTATTTATTTGGTACAGGGTCTTGCTACACAGCTTGGACTCATAGTGATCCTCGTATCTCAGCCTCTCTAGTGCTGGGATTACAGGCATGGGCCATCACATCTGGTTTTGTTGGCCAGCATGGCATGCCCAGGGTTCCAGGCCTGGCACAGTATGCAGTACTGGGGAATGAACCCAGGTCCTTGTGCTTGCCAGGCAGGCAATTGGACCCCTGAGCCATCTCCCCAGCCTGGAATTAGTACTATTTTTGACACCTAAGATGAAGATGTATTTTTATTTGTATATTTGTGCTTTATTCTGCACAATGATTCTACTAGCCTAGGACTACTTCAAATTAACTTAATGATTTAGGATTACTCTGACTATCCATGTAATATGAATTGGGGATCTTGTGGTGGGCTGGATGGTGGTCCCACCAAATATGCTCACTTCCTGATCTATGTTTCTATTCATAGTGCCTTATTTTGTTTTATTTATTTTTTAAATTATTTTTAAATGTATTTAGTACAGTGTCTACAGGATCTCATTATACAGATTGGACTCATAGTGACCTGCCTGTTTTCAGCCTCTCAAACGATGGGATTACAGGTGTGTGCCACCACACCCAGTCTACACTATCTTATTTTGGAAAAAGAAAAAAGAAAAAAAGTTTCTGCCCATATAATTAAGATGAAGGCTCTTGAGTTGAAATTGTCTTGGATAATCTAGGTGTTATGGCTTGTGACTAGTTATCTCCCCAAAGGCTCATGCGGTCATTGGGGCGGCCTCTAGAGTTTGTGATTAATTCATGACCCAATGCTGGGATTGTGAGTGTGAGTGCTACACCCGCCCTGGGGCAGACAGCCTGAACACAGTGTAAGGAAGCAAGAGAGAGGCTTGCTGGCTGCCCCAGCCACCGCGCCTGCCTTTTGGCTCTTGCTATTTTGCTGTTTTCTGCTGCCATGAGCACCTGCCCTCTTCCATGTGGCTCTCTGCTCTGGAGCCAGCTGAGTATGGACTGAAAGCTTCACTAACTGAGCTAAATAAAATTTGAGTGTCGGGTATTTTATCCCAGCAATGAGAGAAAAGTAACCGAGACACTAGGTACATCCTAAATCCAAGACCAGTTGTGCTTCTGAGGGACACACAGATGAGAAGCACACAAGGAGGAGGCAGCAGAGGCTGGAGTGACACAGCACAAGCCAAGCAGCACCAGCAGTCACCAAAATCTGGATGAGGCAGGTAAGAGAATCCCCCAGAGCCTTTGGAAGGAGCGCAGCCTAGATAGCATCCTGAGGTTAGACTCCTGGCCTCTAGAACTGTCAGAGAGCAGATGGTTTGGAGTAATTTATGAGGCTCCCAGGGCAAATACGGGCTACTCGGTCATTACACCTCCTCTCTGACTCTGTGCCTTTCTTCCCAGCTCAGCACCCAGACAATATTCCTTGCTTTCCTTTGGGACAAAGAATGTCAAAAGCTGTAACGGATATTTTATGTAAGTTAGCCTGACACAGTTTCATGGATGCTGGTGGGAGATTTGTGTCGGTTTCCATCTTCAGTTCCCAAGAGTGGACGCAATCGTGCAGTACCTGCGCATGTGATTGGCGTCCTCATAGGCGAGTGACACAGCCTTGACAGACCTGCATATTCTACATGAGCCGGTGAACTGGTCTTCCTTTGGCACCACAAAGAGGCATTAACTTTGTTAAAGTGGACAGCAAGTTTGTGTGTCTTCTTCTCTGAAGGGAGACATAGTCTCCACTTCCCAGGGCTGTAAGCACAGCTGTTCTTTGCTTTGGATGGACAGACTCTACCTATTAGGGCTGTTCATTATTCCAACATCCTTGAAAAAATAGTGCAGCGTGGAAGGAGTCAGTGTTTTTCTTCCAAGATGCGCAGAAACATTAAGGATCCGTGGGGCACTGCATCTCAGTATAAGTGGGGTTAAGGCTGTAGGAAGAATCAGAGTTTCTTCTACTTCACTCTTGCTTCAAAGGTGTACTAATTGGGGCTGGGGAGATATCTCAGTGGAATAAGTGCTTGCCTGGCAAGCACAAGGTCCTGAGTTCAATCCCTGGTCACACCAAAATAAATAAATAAGTGTAATAATTATTGATTGCTGCATAACCCAATTTCTCCTACACCAAAAATAGAATAGCTCATGTACACCTCCCTGATGATATCAAAAGCAATATCATTGACATTGGATGACTCCTTTCATAAGATGACAAAAAGCAAAATGTGTTGACTTCAAAGGGGGTGACAGTCTGTTTATAAACTACTGAAAGATTTAGTACAAATTATTGCCTACCATTGCCCAGCAACGCTCTTTGAGCAGCTTTTCAAAGGAGTTCTGAAAGAAGAATCTCAAACTATTTTAAGTAGCCATAGCATTGTTAAAGAACAAAACAACACTGTTTCCCAGTGTCTGCTGTGAAGAAGGCCTGCTTCATCTGTATCTAGGGCTCAGTATGATCAGAGGCAGCAAGGACACTAGACTCTGATTCTTTCTCTTATTTACTAAAATCCCACCAGCACTAAACTGTAAGGAAAAAATTCACAAAGAAATGCAGACAAGGAACACATAAGAGAATGAAAGTTGTACCCAGGACATTTCTCTATTGGGTGACATATTTCTACCCACACAGGCTCAATGGTCCATGACTAATTCAAGGCTTAAATTGGAGCAGAAAGAGGGAGAATTTAGAAAAACCCACTCCAGCTCCCGTGATCTGTTTCTACCAGCCATTCCCGTGTGTGAGGAGCTCTTCCATCTCATTTTCTGTTTCGTATTTCACCAGCTGCCAACCTAACTTGGAAGCTCATTTGGGCTTTGAAGTCCGACAGTCAACCGGCTGAATTGAGTCATGCCTCAGTTCACCAGAAAAGTTTGCTTATTAGTAACTCCACTGCCTCCGTTGGTAAAAGACTAAGCTCTACAGGCCAAATAAAATGCAGGTGTAAAACTGATTAAGATAGGAGGGAGGCTGCAAAGTACAGAACATTTCAGTTGTCTATTAAGTAAAGCATTTCTGAATTTAGTACCTAATCCAGAACGTACCCAACCACTGAAATGTGAACCATCTTTTTCTTCTTCCTCTTTTTTTTTTTTTTAATCTCTGCCCTTTTATTTTTGAGAGTAAAACATGTTTCCCTCTGCGTCAGCAGGCAAGACAAGTACTGCGTTTAAGGCAACCAAAGGACATGAACTTGAACTAAGTTTGAAAACATAGACTACCCTAGATAGTATCTCTAGATCATAAGACATTTTGATATAGAGCTGAGCGTAAGTCTTTGCCCCTCCAAAGAACCAGTTACCTTTTCTTCTGGAAGCAGAAAGGGACTGCATTTCCCAGGATGAAAAAAATTAAGTTTCTAATTGAGAAAAAAAAAATCACAGTTTTCTCAAGACTTATTTACTTACTTATTTTTTATCTTGGGTCAGGGAGCACATCAGACCTTGAGATGGAAGGAGAATTTGTGTTATGGTTTAGATTGAAAAATGTTCTCCCCACTATTGCACACCTTTGGTAGATGACTGGATCATGGGAAGGCGACACCCATGGGTGGATTCATTCATGATGAGTTCTAAGACATTGTGCAGTTAGCAGGTGGGGCTTGGTGGGAGGGGAGTCACTGAGGCAGTGGGAAGGAAGGGTGAATTCTTGTTCTTGCTCCTCTGCTTCTGTCCCTCTCCCCCTCCTGTCTTCTCATCCTCCCTCTTCTCCCTTCCCTTCCCCTCCCCTTCCTCTTCTCCCCTCTCCCCCCCCTCCCCGGTACTTCTCCCCCACCTCCCTCCCTCTCTCTCTGTCCTCTCCCCACCCCTCTCTCTTTCTCCTCTCTTCTTCCTGGCTCCCACCAGGTGAGCCTTTTTCCTGCCCCATGCTCTTCCATCCATTCATTTCTGCCCTGAAGCTAGCCAGGCCTGGACCGAAAACTTCTGAACCCAAAAGCCAAACTAGACCTTTCCTCCTTTAATCACAGGGATTTTTATCGCAGTGATGAGAAGGTGACTAGCCATTTGCAAGGATCAAGTGACCTCTCGGGATGGAACTTGAAGGCTTTACTTGGAGGTTTTCAGAATGTACAGTGCCCTGGTGGCTCTGAGGTAAGCTGTGATGTAGGGCCACTGAGTGGTCACACTTAAAGGAGTGAAGTAGGTGGCTAGAGAGAGCCAGACTAGAGGTGCAGACCTTGTGGAAAGACAGAAAAGCCTCTGAGCACTTACTGTGTCATGGGTCAGTGTGGAATCTTCTAGATGAGACTCACAAGAATCACGCAGCCCAGTGGACAGGGCCCAATCCCAGTTTGAAAATCAGCTTGGCCCAGCTTCTAGTCCAGCTAAACTCGGAGCAGAATGGAACTGTACATTATAGTTCAGCATGGTCCTTGTGTCCCTTAACAAGAGTGGTCCCTTTGGGAAACCAAGACCCTCAACCAGCCAGCATCCAGAGTTGAAGGCATGAAAAGCTTGAAATTCCCTGGGGGTCATCAGAAGTGTTGATGAGTGAAGCTAGTTCTGCTTCTGCACCCTTCCTACTAGAATCTTCTGGATGAGGCTGCCAGAGTCTTTGGTTAGTACACATAAGGGATCCTGAAGTTTGAGTCCTTCCAGAGAGTTCCCTTTGAGCTGGAGCCTTAACCACTGCATTCCAATGCTGTCCCAGCATTCCTGGAGGAGGCTGCTCTGGAACAGCTTGTCACCAGGATGAGCTGCCCAAGCACATATTGAAGTGGAGAATCAGGTGCCAATGTCTGCCTTTTGCAGGTTTACCAAATTTTCAAGAAAGGTAGGCTTGACTTCATGGAAGGGGTCTATTGTCTGTAGTTTACTGTAAAATACTCTGCTGCACAAATTACAATGGACACATGCCTGTTGGTGTCGAGCTGCATTCTTAGAAAAATTAATATTTGAGCTACACCAGTCAGAAACTCACCCACTACAGAAAGTGAGTTTGCATTTGGCCACCGTCAAGGTCATGACAAGCTTTCAACTGTTATACTAAATAACCCTGCTGTGTGTGTGCTTCACACTGCCATGTGTGGAAGACAAGAGCTGGCTTCTGGGGACAGCAGCAACCCAACTCCCTCCACTCTGGGCTCCCATGGTGTTCAGCTAGTGGAAGGCACCCCAGGAGACTGGAGGGCAGGAAAAAGGATGCTCTGGGGATTTGCCCCTGACTACCCCTCACCCCCAAGTCGACCAAAACTTCTCGGGCTACAGATCCTCAGTGACTGCATTCCTCTGCCCAAGGCTGTTGCTGATGTCAGGCAACTGTGTGCTTCAGCTAAGGTACCTTCCGGGACCTAAGTGATAACAGGATGCACATGAGAACAAGCTTCGGTGATGCTGGACATTAGCCCTGGAGCTACTGCATGCATCTTCAGGCTTTAATGGAGAAGGCAGAGAAAGGCACTTAGCAGGAGGAGTTGAGGGAGCAGAGATTTGGTGCAGAACATCAGACCTGGTCACAGCAGAGCTGGACTACTTTTATGGCCAGAGTAGGGCACTAAGGGCTCCTACTTCTCTATTGGCTTGTGACTACAATATCGTTTCTTCAACATGTCTTAGGGGGTTTCCTCCCTGTAGGATATGGGTCGACAGCCATTCTCACACTGCACCTAGTCCTTAAAATAAGAGGAGGGGGGCAGGGGAGGCATGTTCTGTACGCTGTAGCAAGGAGGGTAGGGCAAAACATGTCTTCCCATTTGGCAGGTAGCAGGTCGTGGATGAAGGCTTGAGAAGACCATTTCTTGTCCTCATGAGGGTCTCTGTCCTACTTCATAAGGACCACTTCTTCCTATGTCCTTTCAGGCTTAGAAGAGAGCTTCTGGGCTCAGGGAGCTTCTCTTCTGCTGTTTTCTCTTCCCCCTTGTGCAACGGTGCTTTCATTACACTTTCCTCCACTGTCTCCTCTGGGTGTGCTGTCCAAGTTCTGCAAGGACTTTGACACACACGGGTACTTCTCCCCCCATAAACTCTAGAAGTGTTATACATTAGAATAGGGGTTGTAAGAAATGATTCCTGTATTGCTAAGATGAATGGTGCGAAGAGCAAAATTAAATGGCTAGACTAGCCAACAGGCATTGCTGCTTTTACAGAAGTAGATGTAAGAACCTAAGTTGCCCACCAGTTCCTTCTGGTGCCCACTTAATAGTTCCGCCTAAGAATCTTGGGCACGGCCACAGGTTTGGCTGAAAGTTGCCAGTAAAATGTCCTTTCCACCGCCTCAAGAAAATCTCCCGTGCCAGGCCCTCACAGAGTCAGAGGACAGGTTGCTGGCATTTTTCTCCAGTTGAAAGGAAGGTTGGGAGACTCATTTGTTTATTTTGTTTTCGGTCTGCTTGCCTATAAAAATTAATATGTGTGTCAGAATTTGACTGGGACTTCTGAGCTATGGGACAAGCGATCTTTGGTCCTCCACTGCCTCGAAGTCTAGAAGCTGCCAGTAGCTGCAAAGGTATTTCCATGATCATGGGCATCAAACTGACTCAGAGCAGAATGTACCAGAGAGGAGGAGTCTTCCCTTCTGCCTGACAGGGAAGAAAGAGCATCGCCTTTTCCAAACACTAAATCTCCCCAAGATGGAAGACCACAGTGGGGTTGTGCTTCGCATAGTCTTTGGGGTCTAAGTGTGTGAGGGGAAAGAAAGGTTTTGTGATCATTTTGTGAATGTTGGCCGGAGGGCCTGGCTCTGGGTCTGACAGCTCTTGGTAGCTCATCTCTTTTCTACCACAGGCCCTCATTACCAGGTGAAGCCAGAAGTAGTGACAATATTTTGCTACAGTTTATATTTACAAATGTAAATTTCATGGCAGAAAACCCCATAGAGAACATATGGCTGACACTCTAAAATTCCAAGAAAGGGGGTCTGGTGAGACAGCTCAGTGGACTAAAGTGCCTGCTTAGAACATATGAGAACTTGTACTGTAATGTCATGTACCTCGGTAGAGTCCCAAATTTTCTGATCAAGAAGATTATGGGGCCAAAGAGGAAAGTGATCGATGACATAGAGTGGGCCTAAGGAGAGTCACATGGGGAGAAGATACTCTCTCAGGCTTTCACAGAGAGCACATTGGCCAAGCAATGGCCGTGACTCATCCACATGGCTGCACTGATAAAGGTTCTACAATCTGAGGTACAGGATCTCAGGACAAATCCTGAGGGCATTTCACTGACCTTCTCAGACCAAAAAGCTACAACTCTTGTTGCATAGGTCCTGCTTTACCTTGGTCTTAACCATCCAGCAGAAAAGTATGAAGATGAAATTATAAGAAATAAAGCCATGCTGTTAAGTTGAGCGGTGGGGGACTCAGGTCAATAATTTCTGACATTGCCAGTTAAACAGAAGACCCAATGCTATTATGGGCTACTGGACTCTCTTAGAATATTTTGCTGAGTTTACACACCTATAATATTCAATACCGGAACTTAGAAAAAATGGGGTATACAGATGAATGTCCATTTTGTATCTGTGTATTCAAAGTGGTTGGGATAGATATATAGTTACATTCTGTTAATGAATAGAATGATTTGTTCTAATGGTGTTTGTAAATAGGATCACAAGTCCGCATCTTGTACAGCAATTAACCACTAAGAAGAATATATGCAGTGTATTATTTGTTGAAAAATAAAAAAAAAAATAAAATAAAATAAAATAAAGTGCCTGCTTAGGCAAGCTTAGGCAAGCACAAGGACCAAGGTTCAATCCCCCACACTACATACTGCACCAGCCCTGCCCCCAGGGCAGGCCGAGTGGGCCATAGTCCAGGGGTGGAGTGGCACATGCCTGTAATCCCAGCACTGGGGAGACTGAAAGCAGGAGGATCACTATGAGTCCAAGCTGTGTAGTGAGACCCTGCAACAAACAACCAAATACATAAAAGATAAAAAATTTTAAAAATAAAATAAAATTCTAAGAAAGGAAGAAGTGCTCCGGCAGGCTTAGCCACTCATCTGAGTTACTCTGCGTTTAGTGGTGAGAGTCACCGGAGCCCAGCTCACCCACCTTACCTGGGATGCTAGGTGCAGTTGGGCTAAGGATCCAAGAAAGGAAGCTTGAATATACGATTCCATGTTCATGAGTCACCAAGCACTGACTGTGTAGGTCCCTGGGACCTGTGCGGTACGGATCAGGTGAAGAGGAGAAAGTGTAAGTCCTTCTGACACAGCCTGAGCCCACCACTGGAACAGGTGACATTCGAACTCCTGGACACTTAACCTGTTCTCATTGAAAGTGTGATTTGTCTTTTTTTCTTAGGCTGTCAGAGCCTTAAAAGTAGTTTTTCCTAAAACTGTGACTCTTTCCTGGGGCCTAAGCTAGGTTACAACAGTAACTAAAAAGAGAACAAAACCTGACCTTTATTTAAAATCCCTTATTACTTCAGCACTTTGGATATGGGTATGTTCACCATTTTGTAAAAGTTGTCAGAACAAGGCTTCTTACCCTGAGTTTGCCTAACCCAGCTCACCTCCCTCAAGACTGAGCACATACGGATAAGAGCTTCACAGGACTTTCCACTAAGTCCAGAAGCTTCCACTGCCCTCAACCTAGGGTCACCTGGGATCCCAGAGGGGCCTCATGTGGCTGAGACAATCAAGGGGCTTAACCCCCCACAGAAACAGGCACGGCTGAACTGCCCCTCATGCCATGCGGGAGCTACGGGAGCTCTGTGCCTGCCCCTCACAGCGGGCGTAAGAGTTCCTGGGAGCTGTGGCAATCACAGCCCAGGAGGTCAAGGACCCTGGCCCAGCCCAGCTAACCTGGCCTCCTGCTATTGTGGGTGGGCAATTTCTCAGAGTGCCCAGCACCCACTCACCCACCCCAGCTCCTGCCCAAGCTGGAATCTTTTCTTTGTCTTAACTTCCAGTGAAAGCTGTTGCCTATAAATTCATATTTTCCATCATCACTAAAGCAAGTACCTGTGCTAGCAGGTAACATTTTTGTGGAGGTTTGCTGTCTGGTTAGGAAAGGGGAGGAGGTCTGAGAACCTGGGAGCACAGAGGAGGGTGATTCGGGTGGTGGGTACAGGGAGTGCTGCAGACTCAGATGGGCCCGGCTCGGCAACTCCCCCTCCTTTGGCAAGTCAGTTAACCTTCTTAAGCCTCACCTTGTCTATCATTTCAATGGGAATATTTCCCATTTTTTCAATTGTTGGAGGGTGAGAATGAAGTAACATATTGTTGCTCAAAGCTGGGCACAGTTCTGATCAACCCAGTAGGCGCTCTGTTGGCTAATTAACACTAGTTCATGTACTTGATAATTAAAGAGGAGAGGCTGCCAGAAGCATACACCTTGCTTCTTATCAAGTGTCCCAGCGCTTGCAGTATCCAGAGGCCTCCATCCGTGGGTGGCGGAGTAATCCTAAAGAATGCCAATTAGATGAGTGAGATGACCTGCCAAGGAAGTCCGATGGAGAAGCAAGATTAGGCCAGGGTCAGCCAATCATGGTGGGATTACTCCGCTGCCGATTTGTCAGGGGTGACGAGCATCGGGCAGTATCTGGGGAGCAGTAATCTCCTGCTTTCCCACACACTTCCTCAGCTTCAGCCTTTCAATCTGCCAGAACGCAAGCACAGTGCTAAAAATGACTCAGAAATCCGCTTGCAGAGTTGTCTTTGCGGAGCCACTGCCCCGCTGCTATGCAGAGAAGGATTAATTGTTCTCAAGGTTTCTGTTTGCTAATCTCCTCACTGGCCTTAGGCATACCCCAAGGTCGCGTTTAGTGTAGCTCAGTCCATTGTAATGCAACTCCAGGGTGATAATATCATGAGGCAGTGCCCAGTCCTGTCCCCAGTTCTTTATGGGGCAATTAAAATAGGTGATCACCAGGCTGCCGCACACAAAGGGAACAGAAAGAGACCGGCCATCTGTTTAGCAGAGGGACAAACAGTTCCATATAAGGAGAGCGGAGTCATAGTTTCAGAAGCCTGAAAGGTAACTTTGCTTCAAAAGCCAATGTAATTTTAATCTAAAAGATATATTCAACTAGGTGACAAAGCCTTAATCCAGGGCAGATACACGAAATCCTGTGGTTCAAAATCAAGTGAAAAAGTCAGGATATTAAACATACTCTCGAGGGGCCAGGGAGATGGCTCTGTAGAATAAGCGCTTCCCTGGCAAGCGCAAGGGTCTGAGTTCAATCCCCTGTTCTGCCTAAATAAATAAATAAATAAACCAACAAACATACTTTCTAGCCTGACTTTTTAATTAATTAATTAATTAATGTGTGTGTGTGTGTGTGTGTGTGTGGCCAGCTCAGCCTACCAGGGGGCGGGGCTGGCTGGCATGTGGTGCTGGGGGATTGAACCGCGGTCCTTGTGCTTTGCTAAGCTTGTTCTAAGTAGGTGCTTTAGACCACTGAGCCATCTCACCAGCCCGAAAAAGCTTTTTACTGAGGATAATCTACTTTCAGGTAGCCATTGCAATCTCCTGGGAATCCTGTTTTTCCAGTTCCCTAGAACAAGGTTGGTATGAACTTAAAAATAAAATCAAGGGAGTAGCCAGTTTATATCCATTCGGAGAGCTACTATTTTTAAAAAATGGAAACTAAAAATTATGGGCAAGAAAATGGAAAAATTAGAACCTTTGTACACTGTTGTTAGGATTATTGGCAGTTAAGCTTGATTGTGTCGACTTCCCTGGCTAAGGGGCCACTCAGGAGGTTGGTGGAACTCGCTCCTAGGTGCGTAGGGGTGGTTCAAGAAGGTATGACCCTGAGTGCTGTATCTGGTACCTCAACCCCTCCATTCTGGTACTGCTACCGAGGTCTGCTTCCTGGCTACCTTCAGCTAAGATGCCTCGCTCCACTGTGCTCCGCCGTGCTCCTGCACTGCCATGTCCCTCCCTGAGGCTGAGGACCGGGCGGTGGATCCTCTGAAACTGTGAGCTAAATTAAATGTCTCATGTCTCAATGTCTCCTAAATTAGATGTCTTCTCCGAATGTTGTGTCCCAGCAGCAGGAAAGCTGACTAATATAGAAAATTAGTACCTGAGAAGCAGGGCCATTGCTCTGATTGTACCTGACGGCGCAGTTCAGAAACCTCTGGAACTGGTTTGTGAGAAGAGTTTACAAAGGTTTGCCGATGCAGGTTAGAGAAGCCCTAGACCGCTATAAGCAGAATCTGATGGGTGAGTCTGGTCAGATTGGAAGGTCAGAATGCTGAGAGAAATCTTCTAAATGTATATCCTTTCTAATGTCTTATTTATTATTATTTTTTTGCTAGCTCAGCCCACCCTGCGGGGCTGTCATGACATATGGCACCACGGGTCAAACTGTGGACCCCTGTGCCTGCCTCAGCTTGTCTAACCAGCTGCTTTAGGCTACTGAGCTATCTTGCTGGCCCCTCAATTATTATGATTATATGAAATTAAAATACTTTTTTAAAAGTTAAAAAAAAATGAGAAACAAAATTTTAAGATTTCTTGAAAGCAAGCAGTAATTCAATTATTTGTCCAATCTTATATATCTGTTAATTTGAGGAACAGATTTGACAATAAAAACAGATAATAGGACAATCGTTGCTAATTAGCTGTTCTTGTTTTGAAAATCTGTAACATATATATTGGTGTATCTTACCCTGTTTCTGTTTTTGTTTCTGCTATTTGTTTTTACTCTTCAAAATAAAATAAAATAAAATAAAATAAAATAAAATAAAATAAAATAAAATAAAATAAAATAAAATAAATGCACACAGTAAAAACCAGGCTCAGGTAGCTTCAGTTGGTAATGAAGATTGTTGGCACTTGGAGTAAGAGCCATGAATGTTGTGCTCTAGCAGAAAATGCGACTACATTTTGCCTCTATTCTGAGGCTGAGTGAGGCTGAAATTAAAGGCAGTGAATTAATTGACCTGGCAGAAAAAAATCAAAGCCAGCCCAACTTCCACGCTGTGGCATAGGTACAGCCGGCTGCTTTTAAGCCCATGTGTAGTGAGCATTGGGGAAAACAGCAGAGCAGAAAAATTTTATAAACTTAAATTTTGGGCTAGCAGGGACCATGTATAGAGTTGGGGCCAAAAGAGGTATGGTTGCTAAAAAGCTTAGTATCCATTAGAAGAAATCAAAGCTAGACATGGCGGCACATACCCACAATATCAGCACTCTGAAAGTGGAGACAAGAAGATCATCAATTCAAGCATAACCTGGGCAGGTTAGCAAGCTCTTGTCTCAAAGCAAGAAAAGTGGGGGAGGCGCTAAAGATGTAATACAGTGGTAATGCCTGTGGGTCTTTGAAATCAGCATGATCCTATCCATCAAAGGCTCTAGGACGCAGAAGTGTAGAGCGTCCTTTCATTTGCAAAGACAACCTTTAGGCGTCTTGCTCAAGAAGAGCTTCGTAGGGGATGAGTTTGCCCAGATCTAGTCCCCACTTCTTGGCATGTAGGGTCTCAGAGACTGCTGCTGCCAAGGTCTAAGGTCACCGGGCTATTGTCCCTGACGTCAGCAGACATTGGCAGTACACAGTGCTTGCGCTGACACACTGAATGTAGGAGTTGTGGGGTCAGAGAGGCTTCTACTCAGATTTCAGAGAAGGCGTATGAGGCCAGGCAGTATGCCCCCGAAAGAGCAAGGGGTGAAGCCAAGAGTGCACTGGGGACCTAAGGAAACTAGATGCCAAGAACATGGGCCACCTGCCAAGTGATGCTAAAGGCCACAGATGGAGGCAGCCCAGAAGAGATGCTACGTGGCTGTAGTCAGCAGGGCCGTAGGGCCGGGGGACCCAAGCCCTTTCCAACCTGCATTTTACCATTAAGTGCCCCAGATGCCGAATACAGAGCTACAGGACTTAACTAACATTTACCCTGCTGGGTTTGGGTCTTGCTTCTTTTCTATCCTAGCCTCCATCCCTCCTTCTTGAAATGAGAATGTTTGTCCTGTGCCTTTGTACCTTAAGACTCTATAACTTTTTTAAAAAAAAATTTTTACAGAGGTTCACAGCTAAGAGTTTGCCTTGAGTCTTAGAAGAGAGTTTTTCTTTGTTTGTTTTACCTGGAATTGAACTCAGAACTTTGCACTTGCCAGACGGATGTTGCACCACTAAGCCATATCCCCAACTTTGAAGAGCTTTTGACTGGGAATTTCGAAAAGTGCTGGAACAATTGAGACTTTGGGGAAAGGATTTCTGCATTTTGAGTTGTACACAAGATAGTAGTTTTGTGTTAGATGGGATAATAACCTTGTGTTTAAGGGAGATTCAGTATGTTTCAGGGAGATGTGTTTGGGGGTCAAGCTGAGCAGAGGTGGGATGTCATGGTTAAGCTTGATTGCAGCAATTTAATTGTATTGGGATCCACTCATGACTGAGAGAATACTCTTTGCGGTGGGTATCTGTGTGTGTGGAAGCCTGACCCTGGGGACTGTGTCTAGACCCTCAACCTTTCCTCCAACACTGCTTCCCTGCTACTGGGGACTGAACAGCTTTACCCCACCACGCCCTCTTTCCTGGGAGCTACCAATTATGCACTGACCCCTCCAAATCTACTAGCCAAATTATACCCCTCCTCATCTGCATTGTGGCCAGTGGATGTTGCGCTCCAGAAATCTGACTAATACAAGTTATAAAACAGAAAACAGGATGAGGTTCCCCCAAAAAGTTAAAAATAGAGATTGGAGGCATATCACAGTAGTAAAGTACTCGCCTGCAACATGAAGTACCCTGGGTTCAATCCTCTGCACTGCGTAAATAACAAAACAAAATTTCACTCATCAGTCATAGTTGTTGACTAACATTGATAATTAATTTTTCTTTTCATTTTTTTAAAAGGACTGACTCCACTGACTGTGAAGTTACAGTCCTACTGTCTCAGCCTCCCTGGCACCTGGGATTACATGGGCTGGGGAGATGGCTCAGTGGAATAAGCGCTTCCCTGGCAAGCTCAAGGGCCAGAGTTCAATCCCTGGTTCCGAGAAAAAAAAAAAACAAAAAAAAAAACACCTGGCAACTGGGATTACAAATCCATATCACTATTCTTGGTTTATAACTAATTTTTTTTTGTTTAATACCAAATCGATTTATTTTGTTATTAGTTTTGGTTTTTTTGACAAAGGGTCTCACTGTGGTGCCTCAAATGGTCTTGAATATAACTAATTTTTTAAAAAGAATTAAGCCTTTCCAATTGAGGAGGATCTTATAAAATAAGAAGGACTCTTCATTACATGTGATTTTCCCAATACCTTTTTCATTAGATAACATGCCCTTGACTTTTAGAGAATCAATTGGGGTGAAGGGTTCTTAAATAAACAGCATTAACCATACTATGCCTCTAGGCCTCTGGCCTCAGCTTTAATGTCTTAGATCATTTCTGTTTGTTTGCTCCTGGTTACTATTCCACTTAACTAGAATGGTCAGACCACTATTTTGCATTTTATCAACTTGAGACATAGTCCGCTGACTTTCTGCCCTGCAAGATATGAATTTGTCTCCAACACACTGTCCCCACCCACTGTCCAGGGCACCCTCCTGCCCTCTACCTTTCTTCTTCTCCTTCCTCCCTGCTAAATACTCTACCCTGGGCTCCTCGCTCTGTTAACTCTGCAACTCCCAATGCGCATGGAGATCCCAACTCTGCACCATCAACCATCTGCTTCTCACATCTTGATTCTGCTTGGATGGTGGGGACTTTAATAGATTTCCATCCTCCCACATACCTCTTCCCCCTCACTTTCCTCACCTTAGGCTCTTCAGCATTCCATGACTTCTGTAGTGTTATAGCCATGTGTCAAAACAAAAAGAAAACCCCAAGAACACCTCCATGTTGAAAAATCTCCTTAGAACATGAATTCACAAGCACACTACAGAGAACATAGCGGGCTCCTTATGAGCACCTGGAAAGTTGAGTGATAGCCCTGCTTACTGACACCAACCTCAAATAACAGGTGCCTCCTCATGGCCATCCTATCCCTGCAAGGTGGCTAATCAATTCATTGTCACCCTAAAGGGAAACAAAGACAAGAAGCATTACCCCAGTGACTTACCTCTAGGGGGAAAGGGACACATCAACTGCATTGATTTAGGGTCTGAAGGCTCTACCACTCTGTGGATTGTTAAAACTCAGATTAAGGAAATTCATACAACATAGAACCATAATAGATAATTAGAAGGAAATCAGGTGTATCAAGAAGATGGGCTTGGCTTTCTCAGTTCAGCTGAGCTACCCCAAGCCCTTCGTCTGCTTCTCCGTCAGTAATGAGCTGTGGTCACAGGTGTGAGCCCTGTGGCACATGGCTCCGGGAGTGGCACCATCTTTTTCATTCTGCCATGCATCTGAGTTTTGCAGCTGCTGGCTGCCTTCCCCAAACTCCAAGGAACTTGAGCCCAGGGACTCAAATGTTGCAGTCATCTTCATTTTCTCCCCAACCTCATCACCTTTCCCTTCATTGTCTCCGTACCACAGTTCAAATCTCCTGAACTACACGCAAGTTCACTCCATACATTTGTTCCAAGAGCTCAGACCCCAAATACTGACCTGGTAGCGTCTTCTCAGAAGCTGCTGGTTGGGAGGAGCTCTGACATTCCCCGAGCTCTTTCTGTCCCCTCTTCTCCCAGGACACTGCCAGCAGCCTCATCCCAGGACTTCAAATAATGCTTTAGGAGTGTGACAGCCTCCAGTTGCTGTCTTACATGGTGAATTGAATAGAGAGGCTTCCTACTTTCCTAATTTGACCAGAGGAGAAAGCTCAAATTCAGACCATTCCAAGTCGTACTCTATCCTGTTTCTGTGTAGTGGCTGCTGTTCCTTAATTAACTTTGAATTGATGTCTCCAGATAATGGACACCCCATGCTGTCCATTAAGTAGAGCCTAGAATCTTGCCTTACAGGACAAGAGGACCTTTGCAACTCTAAGACTAAACATTTGAGATACGAGACTATGTTGAATCATCTCACCCATGAACCCTTAAAGAGGAAGAAGCCTTGGACAGCATGAGCCACTACTATAAAAGAAAGGGGTCTGTTTGATGTGATGTGAGAGAGACTTGTACCCTAAACTTCCTGGCTTGGAAGATGGAAAAAATGTCAAGACCCAAGAATGTGGATAGCTTCTATAATCTGAAAAAAGCTAGGGAATCATTTCTTCCTTAGAGCCTTCAGAAAGGAGCACAGTCTTGTGACGCCTTGCTTTTAGCCCACTACAGCCTGTTTTAGACTTCTGAAGTGTAAGGTAATAAATATGTTGTTTAAGCCACTAAATTGGCTGTAATATGACAGCGAATGCACTGCCGTTACTACGAGAACCAAGCTCAGATTGGCAGGCCTACGAAAGATAGAAACGCAGCAGAGTCCTCCTCGTGACTAGGCGCTTGAGAATTGTTTATACATTATGCATGGGCAAATCTGGAACTCTCACAAAATATGTCACAGTGAAAACTGAAGTTTGCCATGCAGCTGAGAGCTGACCTGTGTAAGACGTAGAGCACTTTAAGAATTTTAAGCTTTTTAAAAGATGAACATTTTCAGTCAGGTATAGTGGCACTCGCCTGTAATCCCAGCATTTTGGAGGCTGAGGCAAGAGTATCACCACAAGTCCAAGGCCAGCCTGGGTTACGTAGTGAGCTCAAGGCCAGCCTGCACTGCAAAGTGAGAGCCTATCTAAAAAAACAAAAATCAAAAGACAAAAAATCATGAGTTATTAACCAATACTGCATCATTACTAATGGGATTCTTCAAAGATCCAAATTTTAAACATTGTTTTTGTTTTTTTTTTTCTTATTCTCGTCCGACTGCCTTTCCAGATTTTCAGTTCGGGTACCATGGCCACTACTGTTTTAGCAATAAATGTTCCCAAAATACCATCTAGCAGGGAATCCTAACCCATTTAGTTGTCCTACATTTATTAAAAGGAAATAAAGGGGCTGGGGACATGGCTCAGTAGAATAAGCACTTGCCTGGTAAGCACAAGGGTCTGAGTTCAATCCCCGGTTCTGCAAAAAAAAAAAAAGGAAATAAAAAGTATTATGGAGCTCACTGTTTCTGACTTTTCCACACCAACAAAAAGTTTTGGGCACACACTTGGTAGTTAGTAAACTACTGGGCTTCGGGCAGTGTGAGAGCAGTCAGTTGACCAGGCCAGAAGCAGCTGGCTGCCGTGATGCCAAGCAGCTGACCGGCAGCAGGGCCATGCCACAAGCTTGCACTCCCTTGCACCTGGGTCTTGGGCCTGCTTTCAACCTGACAGGAAAACCTACGTCTCTTTCCAAAGATCCTGTAAGCCGGTCAGACAAACCAGCACAATCACCAGCTCCCTCCTCTGAATAGAACCTCTTCCTAATAGAACCACCACAGGCTTCCACGCTCCAACCACAGCCCCGCCCAGAGGCACCTGAGGGGTTCCATCTCTTAGCAGGCTGGCTGCAGCTGCTGAGGAGGTTGCCACCTCCTCCAGTGACTGAGACAGGGGGCTCCTTTCCAGGAGATAGTGTGGCCCAAACAGCTTTACCACCAAAGCCTTGCAGCTTCTTAACTCAGAGCTTCGGGCATATTTGACCCACAGAGACACCTCTGCAGTTACTATTCACTCTTAGTACAAGGAGGGGTCAACAAGGCTGTGGGTACAGAGTTAGGCCCTTCTGAGTTTTCTTAGTTTGGCCTGGAGAGGAAAGTGTGTGTGTGTATGTACACGGGCATGCAGGCACATATTTCTGTGTCTACCTGTGACTCTCTGTGAGCCACGTGGGATGGTTTGTTGGACAGTACATTATGGATAATCACATATGTGTGCATTATATGTGCACATATGTACAAACATACATGCCTCTGTGTGTGGTTATGTCGATGTGAGCTGGTATGGAATTGTGCTCGTGAGCACATCTGTGTACTATATGTGTCTGTGTGCATGTGTGTGTCCAAGCATGCCACTGAAGGGGAACTAGAAAGAGGGGAGAGAGAAAAGCAGACAGATCATGGAGCCCACAGGAAAAGGCTGAGGATAGATGTGTGGAGGACAGATGGGAGACAAACAGCAAGAGAAGGAATGAGTGGGAGAGCGGGCAGAAGAGCAGTGAGTGGCAGTGGGCAAAGAGAGCAGAGAACGGAGAGAAGAGGACATGGGCAAGGCAGCTCATGTGGCAGGGCCTTCTTCAGCCTCACGCTAATCAGTCCCCCATGAGGAGAGGCAGGTGGATACATGAGCTTCATGGGAGTAATTCCTGCACCATTTTTCTGCCCTTTGTCCTAGGCCGTTTATGACAGCCTGCTGTCTCTTGCCCCTGTTCCTCCCCGTGGTGCAGTGTGGTCATAGTGAAAGCTGTCCTGTCAAACTTGCATGATTTTCTTTTCTTTTCCTAATAACTTAGCAACATCAAATAAGGCAGTCCCTCTCCTTCCCTGCCCCCTGAAGGTAAACAGTGGCAGGAGAATGGTGGCCGAGGACAGAGGCTCATACAGCCTGAGGGCTATGGGGCTGAGAGCTCCGAGAACAATCAAAATCTAACTGGTGGCTAGTGCTGGGCAGAGAGTAAGAAGATGACCTAGGGGAGGATGCGGCTCTGGCAGGAGGAACGGGGCCCCATTTCTTGGGTGACAGGAAGGATGTGAGTTGCTGCTCCAGAACAGGCTTCCTTTGTCCTTTAGGCCCAGGTGCCCTCCTGTGCAGTAAAGAGACTGGACTGTGGTGGTAACTTTTGAAGCATTCTGGGGATCCCTGGTGGTCCACAGGGCTCCTGCAGGGCCTGGGAATGGGGCGAGCTGGGGGAGGGAGGTGCTGTCTTCGCTCGGCACCTGCCTGAGCTGTTTGCTTTGAGAACTATAAGCTAAAGCACACGTGAAGCCACCTCCATGGGTGGGTCTGCACATCTCTGCCATACCCACCCAGCACGTTAGGACCCTATCAAAAGTGAGTGGTTAGGGTAAGGCTAGAGGGCCCTGGGACAGAGCTGACAGTGAAATTCAGAAAGGCTTTTTCTGTGTGGTTAGCACATCCGGGCCCTTTGGCCGGCCCCCAGAACTGCAAAGGTCAGGTACCGAGCCTGACTCCTGGTGGCAAAGCCCAGGCAGTAAGCATGGGCTGCAGGTGGTTAGCGCACACATCCAACCCTGAAAGCCACAGTCTCGTCACCATCAAATATGAGAAAATCACTAGTTGGCAGAATATTCAGTCATAAAGAAATAGAGAAATGACTTCCTTGAAATGAGGACTACCTTGATGATTAAAAATTCTGCAAAAAGCAAGGAAACCCAGATGAGATGGCGTGCTGGGTTAGGAGGTCAGGTTCAAGCTCTGTGGAACTGCAGTCACCTCCCTCCTGTCTCCCTTTTGTGTGCCAAGGTCTTCCCAGCTGGTCCAACCTGGTCCTGTTCTTCCACACCTCACTCCGAGCCACCCACTTTGTCAACAAGCAGCTGCTGTCCCTCAGATTCTTGAGCATATGTCACTTTTGGACTCTTAGCTGTCATCTGAATGTCAGAGCAGAACGGCCAAAGGACCATAAGTCAGGCAGGCAACTGACAGGAAATGCAGCCAACATCAGTTGATTTCGCTGAGATTTTCCTTGGGTATAGGAGCTTTGGGGTGGGCTGAGGGGCACCCACTGTGTGCCAAAGAAAGGGACTGGGGAAGTCATTCACCACCAGACAGAAAAATGACCAACTGCTTAAAAGCCAGGTAGATAAATCTGCCAAGTCAGTAAAACTGTAACCGCTTCCATCCGGAGGATACAGCAAACACAGATGTACAAAGCAGAGTGGTAATTACATTTCAGAAGATGCTAAATATTTAAAATGTCTGCATGGTGCTGATTCTTATCTGCAGGGATTTTATGATGTGGATTTTCGGCCGCTTATTTTTCTGTAACTCTCACAAAGTGCTATGTCCGGATCGTGCCACTTAGCAGGTAATGCCTGAGGTGACTTGATGTAAAAATCATGTTACCTTAAACTGTAAGCTCAGCCCTCACACTGGAAAATTCTTTGCTGGGGTTGTCACAAAGCCAGGGAAAACTTCATAATTGGATGGTAGTTTATTTCTGTTTCTAGGAGCAACTACTTCAGCTCGCTAGCATGTGGGTAGTTTGTGTACATGAGTCATGCAGATGTTGCTTTCCTCCAAAAGAAGCAGCCAGATCCTCTTACCAGACAGGGCACTCGTCCCGGGATCTGTGACCCGGAAAGTTAGCCTCAGCACTGCAAGCAGTGGCCAGCTGTTTAGACAGCCCACAGGGCAGCCCACTGGCCTCAGAGGCCAAGGGGACTGCCACATGGAGATGCTCCCCTGGCCCATGGCTTCCGTCACAGCTGGGATTATCCTCCAGAGCTGTTCTTATTAATCCCCTCTCCCTTCCCTCACCCCCATGCAGGTTTTTCTACAGGGTCTTTTTCACCTGGTGTCACAGATGGCTCCTGAGCCAGCTCTGTTTGTTTCAGGGTCCTTCAGTGCTTTGCTTGGGCTGTGGAGAAGGTCATAGAAGCTCCACTCTGGACATAGGAAACAGCAGGTCACATTTCCGGAAGGTGCTCTGCCCACTGACCTTGGCTCAGTAGAGAAAAGCATTCACAGGCTAACATGTTTCAAATCTACTGGTCATAGGCAGCACACAGACAGACCCAGTCACTTTGTACAGATGTGCAGAAAGCCGCGTGCGCGGGCCCTTCCTTCCCAGCCCACGGTTGCCACCTGAAACTTGTTTTTTCAGAGATTCAGTCCTTTATGTTGAATCACAATGGGACAAGGTATTAGGCTGGCAGCTATTAGCAGTTTTGTGTGGGATAATTTGTTTCAGAATCCAGCATGACAGTTAATCCAGGCAACACTGCATGAGGACAGGGAGGAAAGTTGGGCCTGGAATAGGAATGTGGGGAGGCACCTATACCGTGGGTTGGGGTGATGCAAGGGGTCCTGACTGGATTCGGGATTCTTCCCAGATTCAGCAGGGATGTTGGCGGCAATGAGGCTCTTCTGGCCTAGTTCTGGTCACATACGCGGCTGAACTTACCACAGGAGCTACACAGCCCTGTCTTCAGCACAAAGACAAAAATGATTGTACAATTTGCCTGATAACGAGGTACCCAGTGTCGTTCAGCTCACAGAAACAAAAAGCGGAAAGGTGGTTGCCAGGGCCGGGGAGGGGGAAATGGGGCATGAACGTGTTGGGCAGATTTGTTATCCAACAACAGGAGGATGCCGAACACTGAAGAATGGTGGATGGTGAATTTTATGTTCTGTAGAATTTACCATAATTAAAAATATTCAAATGCATGCGCTTCAAAGACATTTTGAGCTTTTCGCATAGCAGATCCTCGGGAACTGTTTGTTTGAGTTATTTGTAGAGCTAATTCCTTTGGCAATCTCCCAAACGTAAGAGGAAAGCTTTTTAAAATGCGTAAGGCAACCTGCTTTCAGATTCACCTATATTCCACAGTTTTCTCATATGGAAAATTTTCTCAAGAGGCAGCTGTTCCCAAAGCTGCATCCTCCTGACTGCGAGCCTCCCACTGTGGCTCAGCGCCTCTGTCCATCTCTTTTCATTTCTCCCCAGCTCCTTTCTCATTCTAGGGTGGTAAGCCCTGCCCTGTCCAAAGCACGTCCTTTTATGTTGGCTTTTTAAAAATTGTTCTCATTGGTTGCAACTCTCATTCACTACTTACCTGACCAATCTACGGCTCAAGGATTGGTTTGAGGGTGCTTACCAAACTTCTCAGCCAAGGGAGGGATATGGGTAGAGCAGAAATGGGGGCTTCTGGGAAATGAATAGTGAACACACTTTCCAAGAGACAGCGAACACACTTTCTATACAGCATTTTTCTCCCATTAAGTCAGGCCTTTCTTCTTTTATTTTTCAGTTCTCATTTGTTTGGGTTCTACTCATATTCTCGTAACATAGTGGGATGGAATTTACTTGCCCAAACTCACAGACCTGATTCAAACTCATTGTGTGAGGTGCTATCCAGGGGGCCAGAAATGCTCCTGTCACTAATAGTTGGGGAGAAGGGTACAAATAAGCAGACTCATTCTCCCCAAGTCAAACACAACCTGGTCTTTCATTGACAGTAGATCTCAAGAAGCTTATAGGCCTCTCTAGGTTACATTCATTTGTTAGAATGGAACACTCTAGTCTTGGTTTTGATGGGCAGTGTTTCTCTAGTATAGAGGAAGGAGATAGGGGAGGGTCTCTAATGACATTAGGGGCAAGACTGTTCCTCAAGGAGTTGCAGTGTTCCATGCATTTGGGGACATTTAACAACCCTGCTCCCTGGCCCTAAATGCTAGAGAATCCTCAACTCATACTGTTCCAGCAATCCACACCTCCCCCTGTGCTTCCAAGGGGTAACTTTATCCCATTGGTAACCACTGGATTATAGGGTAGATATAGATCCCTCCCTGTTTTACTTCCTAAAGGGCATGACCCTAGACACTGGCCTATAACTCTTAATCCACAAAGCCAGAATAAAGAAGAAAAAGAAGAACTCAGATGTGGTGGAATGAGTGGTTAAGGAACTGTGTTATGTTGTGAGGTCCACTCTGTCTTTCACTGACATCTAACCCTGCAGGTTTCCAGGGGAGCCTTAGGGCTCTGGCAATGAGTTCATGCTGCAGGGAGATCCAGCTGGTTGGCTGCTGACTCTACGGACTGTGGTCTAAGGGATGCAGAGAGACAGACCTGAAGGCTGGAGAGGACTGTCTAGGAAATGTCAGCTGCTATTCTGGGGGATCCCTGCTCCTCACATTTGTTGCTCCAACTTAAAAAAATGTGTGAGCCCTCCAAAATTCTGGTTGAAAGTTAAAGCGTGGAGCATTTAGGAGACAAGAGAGCTACGAGAGCTCTACCTTCATGAATGGGGAGAATGTCTTATAAAAGGGGAATGGGGAACTAGCTAGACCATTTTGCCCCCCAGTCCCTAATGCTGTATGAGGCCACAGAACTACATCCATCTGGAATATGCAGCAACTCTGCCATCTTGGAAGCTGAGGATGATCTGGACCAGACACACCAATGTAACCTGCTGGTGCTTGATTAGGGATTTCCCAGACTGCAAAACTGTGAGCAGTAAGTTTTTTTGTTTATAAATTACTCAAGCCATAACAGGGGACAGATATACAACAAGTGCTATTGCCTACTCAGCAAGCATATCACATTGAAGGAGTCGACAGGATAGTGGAATAATGTTAAGGTAATTCCTGAGGCCATAATTATCTTAACAGAGGATGTCCTGGGCTGGTGAAGAGCTATGGAGAGAGGTATCTACCTGCCAAGGGAACTGAGGAGAGAGGATGGGCTGGGACTTTCCACAGGATCCTTCGAGAGCATCAGTCTTAGCTATCTGCCCAGTTTAGGAGAAAGGCCTAACTTCAGATCCCTCTTTGTAATAGGATCTGCCTTCGGCTCTTGCTTCCCTTCCCTCCCTGATCTGCTGGAACCCTACATTTGGCAGGTGACCAAGGAGAGTAAAGGTCAGAAGAGTGCTTGCCTAGGAGGCGTGAGGCTGAATTTGATTGCCAGCACCTCTCCAAAAAAGACCAAAAGAAGTTTTAAACTTCCCACTCAAAAGCATTTCACACCAGGGGAGGAGAGAGGATATTTCATTTAGCAAATGTTTGGGTCCTCAAGGGACTGGAGGATCCAGAAAAGCCTGAAAGACTCTTTCATAGGTGAATGTTACCCCCACTTGTAAAATTAGAAGACACACAAAAAGGAAAAAGTTAAAGCAGTCCTTTGATCACAGTGTGTCATGCATTTGCATAGGTTTTCATATAGATTAATTTCAGAATAATTATCTTAACATTATTCCACTATGCTGTTGACTCCTTCAAGGAAATGTGATGTGCTTGCTGCGTAGGCAATAGCACTTGTTTTATATCTGTCCGTTATGGCTTGAGTCTCCCCACAAAGTCTCATGTGGTCATAGGTGGGACTTTTTCAGAGGTGGCTGGATCTTAAGTGTGTGATATTTGAATTGATTTATGATACAGTGCTAGGATTAAGGGTGTTAGTGTCACCCATCCCACATAGGCTGGATAAGAGAAAAGGGAAGGAAAGAGCAATGGGAATCCCTTGCTTGCTTCCTGCCTTCAGCCCACCATGAACTGTTTCTCCTCTTTTTTTTTTTTTTTTTTTTTTTTTTTTTTGTGGCAGAACTGGGGATTGAACTCAGGTCCTTGTGCTTGTCTGGGAAGCACTTATTCCACTGAGCCATCTCCCTGGCCCCTCTGTTTCTCCTCTGTAATGCCCTTCTGCCATGTCATCCTGCCTTGGATCTAGCTGCTTATGGACTGAACCTCTACGAACTGTGAGCCAAATAAAGCTTTCCTTCTTTAACTTTGTACATTTTCTTTTCATTTATATATTTGGTACAGGGTCTTACTATGCAGCTCGGACTCATAGTGATTCTCCTGTTCTCAGCCTCTCCAGCACTGGGATTACAGACATGTGCCACCATGCTGGGACTCAATTTGCTGCTCAGTATGCTGTGGAGGTGGGGCCAGCATGGCATACAGGACTGGGGATTGAACCTTGGTCCATGGACTTGCCAAAGCAGGTGCTTAGTCCACTGAGCTATCTCTCTGGCCCTGTGCATTGAATATTTTCTCTCAGTAACAAGAGAGTAATTAAGACAGCTCATTTCCATTCACAATTCAGGAAATTAGGCCTTACTGATCTTCATTTAGATGAACAGGACACATTTCTATTAATTAACATGTTGCCTGCAACTTGGAATGTCTGCCCAGCTAAAAAAATACAAAAAATATAATTTATTGTGAGTGGTTTCCAATGAATGTGATAGAAAAAAATTAGCCATAAATTTAGAAAAATGGCGCATTGTGGGACTTGATGGAAAGTCAACATCAGCAGTGAAAGGCCAGCTCCCAGGAGAACACCCAGGAGGGCAACTGTACTTCCTGGGAAGCTCCAGCAAATGCCAGGCATGTGAGGAGCTGCTATGAGCTTTGTGACCTGGGTCTACCAGGACTGACGCATGAAGCTCTTGTAAGGGAAGGAGAATAGTAGAGGTTCTGGGACACATCTAGGCCCTCAGCAGAGAGTTGGTAGAAACCAGCAGAGCTATCTGGGGTCCATGTACAGTCCCTGCTGAGGGCTCAGGGGGGGACATGCTGGGAGGTTTGTTCCTTTCCCTTTAAGGCTAGGCCAGTGCAATCACAGCTGCCTCTGCAGCTCGACTACCATGACCAAATACGTGGACTGGGTGCCTTACACATCAGTTATTGCTGATAGTGCTGAGCCTCAAATCTAAGACCAAGGTGCAGGCAGGCTTGGTTCCTGGAGAAGGCTCTCCTCCTGGCTGTCAGGCAGTTATCTTCTGACTGCATCATCACACAGCTGATAGGAAGCTTTGACTTCTCCTCCATCACAGGGACCCAGCCTCATAGCCTCTTCTATACCCACCCACTTCCAAAGACCCAACCTCCCAAGACCATCATCGGGAGTTAGGGCTCCATCGTGTGAATTCAAGCAATAAACATAACACATAGCAACTCTTCTGGGCACAAATTAAGGACCCTTCGCCAGGTTCTCTCTGAGTTTCACCCTCACTAACATCCAATGGATAAGACAGGTACTCAAGACTCAGCTATTTCCTTTCTTCTGAATTTTAGGAGAAAAGGTGGGTAAGAAGAAAGCCTTACCCACGGCACAATCAGTGAGGATGCTCAAACATTTGCTGGGGTGTGTGTTAGGATTTGAGGTGCCTTGCAATGATAAAAAGATTAACAGTTGGTGAGAGAGAGGAGGTATCAGGAAAACAAGAGAAGGGACAAAATGTGGACCAAGTCTTAAAAATAGAAGGCAAATTAAATCTGTTCTGCTTAAGTAGGGAACAGTGCTATGCTTTGGAGGCCAATAGCATGCCGTCCCATCTCTTTTTAAAATTAAGTCAAATAGCGTTCCTCTCAATCTATGGGCCTGCATTTCGATGAGCTTGTTTTGTTTTGTTTGTTGTTTGGTTCCCTGACCTAAAATTTCCATTTCAATAAGAAAAGTGGGCTCTACCACAGCCAGCTGACAGTTTTCTTGTCACTGCCTTCATCCTGGGTTCTTTTCCTGGGAAACTTGGCAACTCATAGGGGCGGCAGAGGAAGTCAAAGGTCAGGAAAGAATCAGGCATCCTGTACGATACAGGAACTCCAATTTTCTTTTTTCAAAAAAAGCAAATTCTAGATGGAATGATTATTTCAGCTCCAGCACTTAAATAGCTGAGGATTTAATTAATTTCTTGAAAGGAACAAGAGTAGGCATCCTTTACCACAGCTAAAAACTCTATAAACAAAGCAGAATTATCTGGAATAATGGACCTGACTTTTTGCTTTGGCTGTGTGGGCACAGCAGTGTTTATTCAATTCTGTGATATTTTTATTCAGGGAACAAAGGCTATCTTTTCTTTCAACTCCAAGAATTGTTTGCCAAGATTATCTTTATTTAAATGCACTGCATTAATAAGCAACACCTCTAGAGTCTCACGTACAATAGTCATTTTTAGCCTCTGGAGTTAAAAAACAAAACATAAAAAATACCAGGGAAGTTAAGAGGAAAGCTACCCAAGTGCTATATTCATGCTCTCTAATGAGTCTTTGTAATCTACAGGGTTAAGTTCAATTTCTTTTTTTTTTTTTCCTTCGGTACCGGGGATTGAACTCAGGACCTGGTACTTGTCAGGCAAGTGCTTATTTTACTGAGCTATCTCCCTGGGCCCATGTCCTATTTCTTAAGGAAATATAGAATGATGTGTTGCATGCTAAATTCTTATTTGGCATCCCCCTCACCCAAATTTCTCTGTAGAGAAGGGTCCAGCTAAGTGCCTATAGCTATTACCTGGGACCCAGGTCTGGAGCCTTTGACCGGAAGTGCCAGAGAATTAACACCTCTCCAACCACCTGTCGTCCCAATCACCAGCTTTGTTACCTCTCAGCCTCTCAAGTAAAGTCAAGTGGTGTTGGGGGCTGGCGGATTATGTCCCCGCAAATTCACATACTGAGTGAAGCCCTAGCCCTCACTACCTCAGCATACCCCTATATTTGAGATAAAACTTTTTAAAAATACTGAAGTTAACATAAGGTCTTTAGGGCCAGTTCTAATCTAATGCGACTGGTGTCCTTATAAGAACAGATTACCAGCTGGGCGTGTTGGTGCACACCCATAATCCCAGCACTTGGAAGGTTAAGGCAGGAGGGTGGTTGCAAGTTCAAGACCAGCCTTAGCTGCAACGTGAGCTCAAGGCCAATCTGAACTGCATAGCAAGACCCTGTTTCAAAAAGACCAAAAAAATAGAAAGGAAAGAAAGACGAAAGAAAAGAAGGAAGGAAGGAAGAAAGGAAGGAAGGAAAGAAAGACAGAAAAATAGAAAGGAAGGAAGGAAGGAAGGAAGGAAGGAAGGAAGGAAGGAAAGAAAGAAAGAAAGAAAGAAAGAAAGAAAGAAAGAAAGAAA
>NW_004524618.1:14373048-14433340 GCF_000260255.1 Octodon degus | reverse complement strand
AAAAAAAAAAAAAAAAAAAAGATTAGAATCAGATACAAATGCAGAAAAGGCCTGAATACACAGTGGCCTTGACAAGTGCACGCCAAGGAGGAGGAGGAGAAGGACCTCAGGAGACGTGAAGCCTACAGACCCTTGGCCTTGGGCCTGCGGCCTCTAGAACTGTGAGAAATTAGGTTCCTGTCGTTTGAGCCCTTCAGTGGGCGTTCGTTGCTGGCTAATCCAGGTGTCCACCCAAATTTCCTCTCCACTAATGTCACGGTGATCACATCTCTCTTAATTCAGTTATTTCCTGAATTGTCTCCCAGGAATTGTGCTCCTGGGAGCACTACTATTTTCTGTGCCTATTCATCTGAAATTTTAAAGTTATTGTAAGTGGCTTTTTATGCCTTATTTCCTTTTCTCCCCAAATTGTCATTTAACCATTAACCAAATCTTTTCCAAGCACTACTACGTGCTAGGCTCTGTTCTAAAGCAAGCCAGGCCAGCCAGGTCCGCCAGCTCGGCTGTGACTGTGCCAGAGGGTGAGCAAAGCCGCCGGCACCGCTGGGCTTAGACGAGCCTGGGGAGTTTCCTTGTTTGAAGTCATTATGTTTCTGGTTATTAAAGTAATTGAGATTACTAAAGACTTTGAAAACATATAGAAAATATGACTACAAGATAAAAATGGCCAATAAATAGTCTAATTGGGGAGAATTGCTATTAAGGTTTTGAAGAATTTTCTTCTAACCTGTTTCTAAGAGTAGTTACAAAAAGAAGTTCTCATGTTGGGAAGCAGGTTTTTAAAACTGTTACTAACGCTGTAGTAACACACAACGGTACAGACTTATTTTATCACCCGTCCATACGCCCTTTTCCTGTTGCTGGACACGGGGCTCTTTCTAGTAATCAGGAGGATTATTTTGCTATGTGCGACAGCCTGACTCATAATGCTCCATCTAAGTCTTTACTTGATTTTTCAACAAACTTCTTATCCTGCATTCCAAAAAGAGAAATGACAAGTTTGTGGAAGATGACCTCGCAATTCCTAGGAGACACTACCAAATTATTGCCTTATCTTAGCTGAACAAACAGGATATGGATTTTCCATTAAATTAACTGAGTAGCCAGCCATGGTGGTGCTTGCCTATAATCCCAGCACTTGGGATGCTGAGGCAGGAGGATCATTGCGAGTTCGAGACCAGCCTCGGCTACAAACTGAGCTCAATGCCAACCATGAACTACATAGTGAAACCCTGTCTAAAAAAGATTAATAATAATATAACATAGTATAGTACAGTAGAATATAATATAATATAGTATATGCTAAGAACTGAGAGTCCCAAACTTAAGAAAAAGTTGGATAAGATAGTCAGATAACTCCTACACACGATCAGAAAGTTCAACTCTTTGTTACTTCACCTTAGTTTTAATACAAATCACTTGTAAGCTTCTTAGTCAAGATGCAATAGTGAAAAATTGAAGTCTAGATTTTAAAGTCTAATATAAAAGCTAGAAGACAAGTAGCCACTTAATAGATGATGAAATTGGACCCCAGTGAAGTGGATTTCTCAAGCGTGTCTTATAGCTGCTGGTATTGGCATTCAGGTCTCTCAACTCCTACATGGAGAGATCAATTGAGTTTTAAGTTAGGGTAGCACATGGCAGGAATGATAGGATGGCCCTAAACATTTACTGCCATAGATGACCCTAACTGGACTACTAATAAGTAGCTTTCCAAGCACCTTTTCTTAACTTACTAATTAATTCTTTTTCTTCAAAAATTTTATTAATAAACAGATAGCAATGAGACAGTTTCAAATCATATCGGAAGTACAGTTTCAACAAGTAATACACTGCATATATTCTTCTTAGTGGTTAATTGCTGTACAAGATGCAGACTTGAGATCCTATTTACAAACACCATTAGAACAAATCATTCTATTCATTAAGAGAATGCAACTATATATCTATCCTAACCACTTGGAATACACAGATACAAAATGGACATTCATCAGTATACCCCATTTTTTCTAAGTTCTGTTATTGAATATTATAGGTGTGTAAACTCAGCAAAATATTCTAAGAGAGTCCAGTAGTCCATAATAGCATTGGGTCTTCTGTTTAACTGGCAATGTCAGAAATTATTGACCTGAGTCCCCCACAGCTCAACATAACAACATGGCTTTATTTCCTATATTTCATCTTCATACTTTTCTACTGGATGGTTAATACCAAGGTAAAGCAGGACCTATGCAACAAGAGTTGTAGCTTTTTGGTCTGAGAAGGTCAGTGAAATGCCCTCAGGATTTTTCCTGAGATCCTGTACCTCAGATTGTAGAACCTTTGTCAGTGCAGCCATGTGGATGAGTCACGGCCATTGCTTGGCCAATGTGCTCTCTGTGAAAGCCTGAGAGAGTGTTTTCTCCCCATGTGACTCTCCTTAGGCACACTCTACGTCATCGATCACTTTCCTCTTTGGCCCCATAATCTTCTTGATCAGAAAATTTGGGACACTACCGAGGTACATGACGTTACAGTACAAGTTCTCATATGTCCTGAGTCTTAATTGACCTTAGAAGGCTAGGGCCAAAATGTTGGCTTTCCTTGTAGCCCTCCTTTTTCTCTAATTTTGGTCTGCAAACTTAGGTTGTTAACCATCCAGAAGAAAAGCTTATTGTTATTATCAAACGATTTGGGCTATCAAGCTTAACCTCACTATCTCACTGCATTTCAAACATCTTAGGCATAATAAAGAACAGGTATTTTTCATCAAGTATTGATATGTTGAACTTTAAGTCCCTACATAATATGATAAAAAAAATTAAAAATTAGATTATATTTTAAAAATAGGATAAAGAATTCTATACTTCTCACGTTTGCACATAAGTCCAAAAATTTCACCATATACAACCTTGAAGCAGGACAGTCCCACAGTATTCCTTTTCCTGTCTCTTGCTTTCATTCACCACCCCCTTCTTCTTGAACATCCACCTACCCGAGAGACATCATAGCAGTAACTGGCATGTCATGGCAAGCCGCCCATATTCAGAATACCACAATGTCAGGCACTCCCAACATGAAACCACTATTACAAATTACCATCTGCAGTGCAGTAGCTTAGTTCACAGGTATCAGTATATATAGTTAGTCAGGGTGAGAATCTTTCCAATTAACTGCTAGATTAAAGAATCTTCTGAATATTCTCAGGATCATGGCCTTGCTCATCTTTTACATATTTACTAATTAATTCTTTTTAGAACTTTTAACTCATTGATAGCTAATTTCACCTTCCTTCACAGGAGTTTCAGAATGAACCTTAGCAAAAAGTAGAACATTGCTCTTACTGATCTCACAACCTGAGAAAGAATGGTTTGAATATGCAAGAAAGGTCGGCCAGGGTGAAGGTCTGTTTTACTGGTTTGGAGTTAAGGACTTAGACCACTCTACACTCCTACCAACAGTGGAGCAGCCTTCCCTTTCCTCTCAGCACCCCACCCCCAGTATCTGCATTGGGTTGATGTTTTTGATAATAAGCCATTCTTTGTGGAGTGATATAGAATCTCAGCATTGTTTTAATTTGCATTTCTTGGATGATTAGTGATGTTGAACTTTTTTGCATATACTTATGTTGCCATTTGTACATCTTCTGAGAAATGTGCATTCATCTCAGATGCCCATTTTTGGATTGGATGTTTGAATTTAGGGTATCTGATTTTTTTTTTTTTCAGTTCTTTATATGTTCTGGATATTAGTCCTTTGGCTGAGGTGCCACTGGCTAAATTTTTTTCCTGCACTGGTTGTCTTTTCATTCCATTGGTGATTTCTTTTGTTGTGCAATTTTTTTTTTTAATAAGGTATGAGATCTCCACTTTTGATTCTTTGTAGAATTTCCCAGGTGATCTGGGTTTTGTTAATGGAACTTCTACCAACCCTTATTTCTTTACAAGTTCTACCTATTTTCTTTTTCAACAGATTTAGTGTTTCTGTTTCAATATTTAGATCTTTGATCCATTTTGATTTTAGTTTAGAACATGGTGATAAACACTGTGGAAATCACCATGGAGATTCCTCAAGAAACTAGGACTGGAGGTCCTATTGGACCCAGCTATTCCCCTTCTTGGTATTTTGCCAAAAGAATTAAAAGCACTGGGGGTGAGGTTTAATTCAGGGGTGCAGGTGTGAGCAAGTGTGAGGTCCTGTGTTTGATTCCTTGTACCACCCCAAAAAGCATCATACCACAGTGATAGATTTGCACCAATGTTTGTAACAGTACAGTGTGTAATGGGCAGATCTTTGAAAGCACCCAAATACCCATCAGCTAATCAATGGAAACAAAAGATGAGGCTTTTTTCTACAATGGAGTATACTCTACCACAAAGAGGAATACACTTCAGATATTTATTGCTAAATGGATGGACCTTGAAACCATGCTATTAAGTGAAATGAATTGGGCACAGATGGGTAAATATTGCATTGTCTCACCGGTGTGAGAAACTGAAAGCGTAAGCAAGAACTGCATTGTAGAAGAGATATAGTGGGCTGGGAGGAAGGGGGAACTAGGGAGGGAGGAGAGGGCAAGGAAGAAAGGGAAAATATAAAATGTGAAAGAGATAACATGGAAACAAACCTTAATAAATAAGGAGGGGAAGAGGGATTGAAGGGAAGGAAGGGGAATGGGAGGGGGAAAACCACAGGCATCATGTACTGTGGAGGACCACCTGAGCAGCTCTCCTTGAAAGAAGAGCGATTGTCTCCATTTTGACTGAGCCTGACCCTACTTCCTCGTATTGTTCTGTACAGAGCTGGCTAGGACTTCTGTTTATCCTTCAATTGGCCTTAAGCAATGTATATTGGTCCAACTGAGGTGCTGGTGATAGTCTCTGAAGGTGGCATGCATGTTTCTCTGGTAACCTATACCTGCTGCTCTTTAATGTGAGCCAGGTGGAGACAGGACGGTAGAGCTAATGCTCTGCGCAGCCAGCTGAGATCAAGCCTCGAGACAGAGGCTATGACTTCCTGGGGCTTGAAAGACTACATCAAAGCTGAAGTACCAGGCTTACCAAAACGTTAGATACTATAGAATGCAGAATGCTCTCTCTGCATATCCTCTCTACATATCGCAGAGGTAAATTTAGGCCACCCACCTAGCTCAGCTCATAGTAGTCTCTTTCCCACAATTCTCAAGCCACTCCCCCATTGAATAAAACCAGGTGAGGCCCTGGGTCGCTCTCTTGGTTCCAGAAAGCCATCTTCATGGCTGGACTTAGAGCCCCTTGACTCCCCGATGATTGAAAATATAATTTAGTGTCTTTATTTTCACCGTGGGTTGCACTGAAAGTGGTAGATTGCAATCAACTTGATGGGATTCCAATAACGTAACTTTGGGATTACAAACATTGGCTTCTTGGACCGAGATGAGGTCCAGGAAGTGTCTCCTACAATGTACAAGTGCAGATTCCCTATGATGAATGGGATCATTCTATATACCTAAACTGTACCAATAATTTAATCACATTTCAAAAAAATTTTAAATGGATTTAAAGACCTAAAAGTCTAAGAAAACCAAGTTCTATACCAGCACAATCCAATAGAACATAATGCAAGATATATATATATATATATATATATATATATATATACACACACACATATATATAATGTAAAATCTTCCAGGAGTCACTTGAAATGTATCAAAAACTAATTTTAGTGCTGTATTTTACCTAGTATATCCCAGACAGGATTATTTTGACATGAAGTCAATATGACGTTGAGTGTTGAGTAACTCTCATGGGATCTTTTGGTCATTTAGGTCTTTGAAAGTGTATTTTGCACTGGTACACCACCTGCGTTTGTGCTGACCACATTTTGAGTTCCCACTAGCCGCATATGCCAGGTGCCTTGGTGCTGGGTGAAAGCAGAATCAATCTCAGGTGGAGACGAGACAAGATAGGAGAAATAAGATAAGCAGACAAGGGAGAAGTAGATTATAATTTTACAAAAACTGTAGCTTCAGCACCCAGTCACCCACAGTCAGAATGCTTTTTCCACTGCAGGCCCGTTTCTCTTCCAGCTTGTCATTCCTGAGTCCCCAGAGTCTTAAGGACACTGCACATCAACACACTTGGCCTGCGCTTTGCTTCTGGTTCAATAAATCCATAAATTCCAAAGGCTCCCATTTTCAAAGAAACGGCAATGTTAACAGGCAGCACATCTTCAAAATTTCAAATAAATCTTTTTCCTATTAACTTAGTTGGTACAACCAGACTTTGCAGTGCTAGCCCAGTAAGAAGCAGCCTGACCTTAAGGAAACAGACACTAGGTAAGTGATGCCTAAGTCAAAAAATAAATAAATCAGGGCTAAGGAGATAGCTCAGTAGAATAAGTGCCTGCCTGGCAAGCCAGGGTACTGAGTTCAATCCCTCGTACCACAAAAATAAATAAATAAGCCCAGATTATCTGTTTTGAAGATACCATAAGAATGCATATATACCTCTAACTGCAGACACACAGTGTGTCTTAACCTTGGGCACCCAGCTTCCTAGCTTTTAGGTCAGATTTTTTTTTTTTTTTTTTTTTTTTTTTTTTTTTTTGGTGGTACCGGGGATCAAACTCAGGACCTTGCTCTTACCAGGCAAGCATTAATTCCACTCAACTATCTCCCTGGCCCAGCTTCCTAGCTTTCAGTCTGCCTAATAAATCTGCCTGTGCCTCACGGATGAACCCTACAATGTTTTTTCCATGACAAGTCAAGAATCAAGTCAAGTTGTGGTCCCCCTGCTCTCTTTTAGGATCCAATCTGGTAACAGATCTCTGTTACTAAATTAGGAGAGGTATCTAAGAATGGAGAAGATGAAATGGTTATTTTTTAAAGTCTCCTTTAAATGTCTAACAGGCAATGTGTCTAAGTTGTTTTTAAGAAGTGGTACTGCAACTGACATGGAGAACAGGCAACGAAAGGAGGAGGAGGAGGAGGAAGAGGAGGAAGAGGAGGAGGAGGAGAGGGGAGGGGGAGGGAGGGAGGGAGAGAGAGAGAGAGAGAGAGAGAGAGAGAGAGAGAGAGAGAGAGAGCCTAAATCAGTCACAGCTGGGCAGTTTTGGGCTCTTGGTTGACAGCTTGAATTCATGCCCCAGTACCAAAAGGTCATTGACTACTGGCACTGTGGTGGCTACCTCCATGGCCATTAATCTCATGAGAAGCCTTGCCAAGGAAAGGAGCTACAAGCGTGGGTCTGAAACAGAGTGCCACAATTGGCAGAGGAGTTTTCTTATCAGGGACTCACAGTCAGAGAATGAAAGTCTCCTTATTCAGGAAGGGTGTTTTGTTTGGTTTTTCTTTTCTCTTTCAGCTGAAGGGAGTTCCTGGGAAATATTCATGCCATTGGAAGCGGAAATTCTTGCCAGTATGAAAAAACGTTCCCCAGCCCCACACACGTCCTGCCCGGGACTATCCCAGCTTCAAAGGATTCAGAGGCTGTCACAGCGCCTCCTGCTCAAGTTCCAGCTCTGAGAAAGGTCTGCAATCTCCATTTCCTGCCCTGCAGATGGGGCCGCTTTTAGGGCACTGACCACAGCTGCTGCGGTTTAGACCAGGGGCGGCTAGGTTCCTAGCAAGGCCAGGAACCTCAACCGCCTTGGCATCTGGCAGCCAGGACCGAAGAAGGCAGTGTGTGTTCAACAGGAGGATCCAGAAGGCAGAAGCCTCCTACAAGCCACGCAGCTAGATGAAAGACAGCGGGGCACTGGCCGTGCCTGATGGGCAGCCAGCCTCTCCTCCCTCTAGTTCCTGCCATGCCTGTATGATGTGCTGCTGAAATGTCGCCGTGCATTTGTGGGTGTTGAGAGCAGGCCGAGAGGAAGGGCCCTGCTTTGCAAGTCACAGTGAAGGACGTCACCAAAGCCATGAGGGCAGCGCCGGGCCCCAGATTTGCCACTCAGTAGATCTTGATTGCCAGGCACGGAAAGATGCAATAGCCCTCCCGCCCCCCACCCCCCAGGTGGAAGAGATAACAAATACCTAGTAAGTTAGAAGGAGATGGGAGAGAAGGGTGGCAGGAAGTGTACGGGAGTGGGAAAGGCTGCCTTGTTAAGACAGGATGGTGAGGGAAGACCTCACTGACAAGGAGACAAGTGAGAAGAACACTTAGGCCAATTCTTTAGCTGTCTGAATCTTGTAAAATAATGACACCATTAATAATAATCAGTCCCTCTTTTGGAGTGCTTCCTCTGCACCCTGCTGAGGTCTTTACGTGCAGGAAATTCATCTTGTCTCTGCAGCCCTAGGACACAGGTGCTACTATCAACAAGTAGCAAACAGACAGGGCAGAATGAGGTACACCTGTGGCCACACAGTTGAGGCCCAAGAGGGCATGGTGGCTCCAGAGTCCACCTCTAGTTCAGCCACTCCTAAAGAGGATAGTCTTAAAGAGAAGCTCTCTTAGGCCTTTCCCAGGTTCAGGGAGGAAATGCCTCTTGGGAAACTGATGGGTCTTGCTTCCTTGTGAGCACAGCCTGTGGCTTGTCACTGGCCTCTACTCCCCACCTTCCTGTCTCCAACATCAGGTGCTGGGCAGTTTTGGGGAGACGTCACCTTGGCCATGGCAGGGATGCAGGGAGGGCAGCAGCTTGTGTGAACCCAAGCCTGAGCATCAGAGCTATTAGCAGAACAAGCTCCAACTGTGAGAGCTGAGCAGCCACCTTCTAAGGAGGAGCTCTACCCAGCCTCCAACGGGAAGAGCCCCTTTGTGTATCATGCCCGCTTCCCACATGGCTCACTTACCCATTTGACCCCAATTTAATCAATTTTATTTGAGCAATTGTGCTTGTAATCTTATTGGTTGAGCTTGTAATCTTATTGGTTGATCATATTTCATCCCACCTCATGCCCTCCTTGTGATTTCCCATGTTCACCACCTTGGACTGGCGTTACATTGTGGATTTGTTCTACAAAAATCCCTAGAAAATACAGGGTCCTTGGGAACCCACTCAGGTCCCCTTCTGTCCCTCTCTCAGACAGAAGCTTTCTTTCCCTCAATAAATATATTCTGCTCTTAGCCTCCATTATTCTTAAAATTCATTTTTCAATTTTAAAGATCATGAACTCGTCCCACGTACCTACTCGGTTGGGAGTTTCTTTCACCTACATCAATGGGGCAGGCTGCACTCGTGCAAGGGCTGAGACAAGGTATGGTGTTAGGCTTGGGAGACGCATGTTCATCCAACCCAACCTCTTCCAAGTTCTTCCCATACATGTTAAGATAAATAAGATACTAGCCAGATAGCACAGTGCTTGTAATCCTAGCCCTCCTGGAGGCTGAGGTGGGAGGGCTACAAGTTCAAGCCTAATCCAGGCAATTTAGTGACTTAGTGAGACTTTGTCTCAAAATAAAAAATAAAGAGTTAGGGCTATGCTAAGGCCCTAAGTTCAATCACCAGTATTGGAAAAACAAACAAACAAACAAACAAACAAATTGCTACCAAGTCCTTATTGTCTATTCGGATATGTTTATAAATCAAAAACATCAACAAATCCAAAAATAATTTCCAGTTGGCTTGGGATTGCAGCTGCATTAACTTCCTGCTCAAAGTGCTTTCTCTGGACACATCTCATCTTGGGCCAGTTGGGACACCAAGGAGCGCAAAAGGAAAGCCCATCCATGGCGCCGGGAGACAAAATCTGGGCCGCTGGAGACCCGGCAGACTGCGTTTCTTCTGCCTGTAAGTGACACTAAGTGAGGTCTCAGGCACACCTTTTCTTAGTGTCCCCATTCTGCAAAGTGAGGATGACTGGCCATCACATTATTTTGGGAAGCGGCGGGGTGCTCTGCAGGCCCTGGGAAACCCTCCTCCTGTGCTGGGTGCCTGCCTCCCAGTTCTAGGCACTTGGGTTCCACCTTTTTCCTAAAGGACATCTCTGCAGTCCTGGAGCTACTTCTCCCACAAGCAAATGTCTAGGAAGTCCTAGGACTTCATTGCTCCTTCCCAGCCCCAGTGGCCTGTAGCTAATGACAGCCACTGGCCTCCAGAGGGAGGCACCCTGAGGTGCCATTTGTAGTCTGGGACCCCCTTGGGCAAAATCCTCTTTTCTCATCCCCCGTCCTGCCCTTCCCATTCTCTGCTGGCTCCTTGTGAGGACAGTCCCACTATGCATCACATGCCTGTGACTCCAACCGCAGCCTGACTCTGTGCATGTTGCCGGTCACCAGAGCAGTGGAGCATTTTTGTCCTCCTGGGCCTCTGGGTGTGTGGGTGGCTTGGTCTGCCTCAGCTACACTGTCTTTCACCCAGGGGTCGTCGGCTTATTCCCACTACACTCCCTAAGTGACCTTTCTCAGGCCTTTAGGAGAGAGACAAAGTCCCTGGCGTAGGACAAGGCCCACGCAAGGTCCATCTGAGAGCTGTATAAGGAAGGCACAAGCTTTTGGAAATCGTCAAGGGAGCAAATCACAAACTCAGATTTTTGATCAACAAAACTTAAATAGAAACGGAGGCCCTACCTAAATACTACCGGATTTAGTGCTTTTAACAAGAAACATACACATGCTTAAAAAAACAGATCCTCAAAAGTCAGCCTTGCTTTGATCTCCACTGTGGCTGATGAGTTTGCGCATTTCAGTGACCTCCGCTTGAGCCTGGGGACGGGATGGTCCTGTCAGCATGTTCAGATCCTCAAAGGGTTCATTTTCCTCATTTAATGAGTCCATTTCAACTCCCTTCCAAGACCAGATCATTTAAAATATATTAGCAAAACACTCACCTTGTGCTTTTCCTTGTGATTTGCCTCACGCCTGTCGAAGGCATGTGTTCTTCTCCCTGTCCTGTATGTGTCTCATGCCGGCAGCCTGGTGAATGAGGCTCGCGTGTCCATGTCGCTGTGTGCAGAGCACTTCCACAAATCATGCGTGTTCAGCTTATTTCAGTAAGATGGGTGGACTTGCCCAGGAAGTGGGCCTACCCACAGGCTGAGAGGCAACCAGACAGTGGTTTAGTCTGGTGGTCCCTGATCCTGGTGAACTATCTGCTTTGGGATCTGCCTGAGTCCAGACACCAAGAATTGGAGTCGTCAGTGCTTTCCCCCAGTCCAGTTCAGACCCCTCCAGCCCTGCAGAGTCTAGCCCCAGTCTGTTACAGGTCCCTAGAGATGGGTGGAGCAGGGACTGGGCACCCAAGACTAAGCACTAGGAAGTCTGTCCTCGTTGGGGTTGTGTGAGAAGGGCAACCATTACTTTTGCAGAGGAGGATCGGGCACAGAGATGGCAGTCACAGTGACTACACAGGCACCGGACAAAGCCCAGATGCCAGTCTGGAGGTGTGTGGTCAGCCCAGTGGGGAATGGAGAGCCCAGAGCTAGACCCCCTCATGTCCTTCCTGGCCAGGGGAGAAATGAGCTCACTGAAGGAGCCAGATCCTTAAGGAACGACCAAACTCAAACTCACATTCCCTGACTTCTGGCTCAAGATGGCATTAATTGAAACCCTTAGGTCCACATGTGAGAAAGTTCTAGTCCTAATTCTGCTCCCCGCGATCAGCCTGGCTCAAGGGACCAGAAAGTGTTGGTCACGTGGATCTCTTCTTCTGGGGCGAAGTGGGCTGGATGTTTATGGAATATTTATGGAATGTGAATCTGGTAAAGGAGTAGAAAAACACTCAGCGTGAACAAACTAAATCCACAGATACCCCTGATCACTTACAGAAAAATAAAAAAAAAGAAAAACATCACCTTTTCCCAGGTGAGCACAACAACTCACATGAATGCAGATTTCAAAATCTCTAGGTCCTGCTGGAATTTCAGGGTAGCAAATATTGACTGAAGTTGGAGGGCTGCTGCCAGGTTCTTGTTGACACTGCGATTACCTAGAAGCTCCAATAGGCTGTAGTAGAGACAATGCGGTCTCAGGCAGTCTGAGAGCTGGTTGTGGCCCCATTTCCACTACCTGTCAGCAGTGCGTCCTTCAGTGACCTCTTGGACTCGCTGCTTCTCTGTTCCCACATCGGTGGGGTGAGGAGTTTGGGCGAAACCTTTGCCAGCTCTACAAACACGTAATTTATGACCTAAAGGGGGATGCCACAGCTAACATCATCTAATGTTAATTTGGATGTAAAATCATTCTGATAAATGTTTTCGGATTCAGGAGGTGGCTTGAGGAGCACTTGGGAGAGCCAAACTGGTTTTTTCCAAAACCCAAGTCTGTCCGAGGCTCGTGGCCTTGGAGGGTGAGTTGGAGTTTCCAGGCTGAGCAGATGGCACGGAATTTGGTGCCATGGACAATAAAGGTTGGTCAATGTCTGGCTGGATTGTGCAGTTCAAAAAATGTATCAAGTATTTTCTGTCTCTTTTTAGCTGGATGGGGTTTAGTTCAACAGAGATGGAAACTCCAAGTAGAGACCCAAGAATTTTATTTGACTGTCTCTGAACATCATTGAAACTCCATTGTGGGGAGGCTCTAGACCTCACACCATCGTGACATGGACTTGAGTCCAGGATGTTGGAGGAGATTCAGAGACCCTGATTTGTAGACAGTGGGGTGCAGTAGGAAGACAGTATCCACAAGGAAAGCTGGTCACTGATAGTATCTGACCCTGCCTCAAACATCTGAAGCCTTCCTTTTTTAAAAAATAAGGCTAAAGTATAAAAGGTTTTCTCCAAAGTAAGAGATACCCAAGTAACCTTCCTTAAGCATGAGCTATAGACCAACCATGCCACGTGATTGCAGTAGAAACACCGTTCACAAAAATTTTATTTTACGAGATAAAGAAGAAAAGGGGAAGAAACTCTTTTTTCCTCTAAAGATGTCTTAAGGGGCTGGCCAAATAGCTCAGCGGATTAAAATGCCTACTTAGGCAAACACAGGGGCTGGGAGTTCAATCTCCGGCCTGCCATGCTGGCCCCGCCCCCTGGGAAGGCAGAGCGAGAGAGATTGAGACTGGACATGGTGGTGCTCGCTTGTAATCCCGGCACTTGGGAGGCTGTAAACAGGAGGATCAATACGAGTCCAGTCTACACCCTGTACACCCTATTCTAAAATAGAAAAAAAATTGAAAAATAAAAAATAAAGACGTCTTAATTTATGAACAACTGGGATGGAGGAAAAGAGAAAAGAAGGAAAGGGAGGAAGATACACACACACACATATATATATGTATATATCTCTATATATATACTAAAATATTTGTACTATAATTCTATTAGTCCATTGAAAGGAATAGTTAGTGCTTATATTATTTGATCAATTTTGTATTCCTGTATCTGGTAATCTGAGCAGCTACTTTGATGATAAAAATATGCAATGTAATAACTATTGTTAATTTCCTATCATCTTGTTTTGAAATTCTGTAACATTTTATTGTTTTTTTTTCTCTTTAAAGCAAAAACTTTTAAAAAACCCAGAAAATATAAAAAGAATTCTTCATTTATGTAAGGTGCGGGCTCACAATGGACTACTCCCTATCAGAAAGGAAACCATCTGTCTGGGGGTAAGGCGGAGAAGTTCTCTGAATCATCAGGGTGACTAGTTCCCAGTGGACACTGGCCAGCCTTGGCTGGTGATAAGGCGTACCAGTTTTCTCCAGTCCTTCCTGTGTGAGACCATCCCTGTCCTGTGTCCACCATGTGCGTGCACATGTATGACACAGAGAGGACTTTTTCCTGCTCTAAAGCTGTTAGGTAGTATATGGAACACCGCTGGGCTAGCAGTGGTCTGAGGCACTTGAGTGCTGCACTGAATATGCCTCACACTTAGCCACCGCAGTGGTGGTGCAGAAGGACTCAGACGTCTCAAAGCCACAGCTAATCCAAGAATGACTCATCTCAGGCACACGGACTATTGTCATGTGTTAGTTTCTACAGTCACAAGTTCTAGAATCACATTTCTCAGATGGGAGGATTACTTAATTCTCTCTCCTTTATAAAAAAAAATTGCGGCTAATCATAAGCACATAAACATTCTCACTGATTTTTTATTTTTTTTAATTTTTTAAATTTTTTTATTTATTTATTTATGTGTGTGTGTGTGTGTGTGTGTGTGTGTGTGTGTGTGTGTGTGTGTGGCCAGCTCAGCCCACCAGGGGGCGGGGCTGGCTGGCATGTGGTGCTGGGGGATTGAACCGTGGTCCCTGTGCTTTGCTAAGCTTGTTCTAAGTAGGTGCTTTAGACCACTGAGCCATCTCACCAGCCTCTCACTGATTTTTTAAATGCATACTACAGTATTGTTAATTATATGTCCGTTATAGTCCCTAGAACATTTTTATCTTGGCAATGTCAACATTTGTGCCTGCAGAACAACAGTAGCTCCCTGTTGCCTTCTCCCTGGATGGCTGTCACCGCATTTCACTTTGTTTCTCGGAGTGGGACCACTTTAGGCAGCCGCACAGCTCTCACAGTCTTACTTACTCATACGTGTTCCAGCAGGCTGGAGATGCTTGCATTACTAGTGTTAAGCCATTGTACAGCTGAGCAAACTAAAGCAATGAGATCTTATGTGACCGGTCCAGTTCCAAATAGCTAGTAAGAAAAAAAAAAAACAGTGCCAGCGCTTGAACCCAGATCGCCTAAATTCCAGGTCCTCAGCAGACACACACATACACATCAAATTCTTATCTACCCAGAATCTCAGATTGGGGCCTGACTTGGAACTAGGGTGTGTGTAGATGTAATCAGATAAAAGGAAGGTGTAGTGCTGCAGCCATAAGAAGGCCATTGGAACACAGACACACAGACACCTGGAGACAAGCAGAGTCATGAAGAGGGCGAAGAAATTGAGGTAGTGCAAGAGCAAGCCAAGAAATGTCGAGGGTTGCCAGCACCCAATGGGGTTTTTCTTATAGTCGTTAGAGAGAGTGGCTCTGCTAATACCTTGATTTCAAATGTCTATCTTCCAGATCATGAGAGAATAACTGTGCTGTCTGAAGCCATTCCAGTGGGTTGTAATTTGTTACAGCAACCCTAAGAAATTAACACAGGCTTTGAGTTTCTAGAGCAAGATTCTAGCCTTTGACACCTCTGAAGGGTTAAAGGCACAGTGATTCTAGGTAAATCCCCTTCTACCAGCCCTTTCTAGAATTCAGTGTTCTCTCTTTCCCTTCTGGCAAGCATGCTTCCTGTCTCCTCTATTTCCAATCCAGTAGCCCTAATCCAGGCCTAGGAAAGGAAAAGGGACACAGCAGATACATTGCCTGTGATCTCATATGATAAACATCCTAGGACATAGGCAAGGGCCCGTGAGGCTGTCCTTTCTCCGCTACATGATAGGCCAAAGACAAAATTGTGTGGCCTTGTCCCCCTCAGCCTCTTGAGCCTGAGTGCACTGGAGTAGCTATTTCACAGCAGTCTTGTGTATGTGCACATGTGTGTGGAGCTTCTGACCCCCTCTGCTGCCTATAACTGCTGCTTCATAATCAGAAGCAGAGGTCAGCATTAACCTGCACACATCGGTCTGTGCATCCAAGCTGGCAAGCTTCCCCAGAGGAGTCTGCAGTGTTTCACAAAAGAGAGGATGGAGAGAGCTGAAAGGGTGGTCTTTGGGTTCAGTGGCATGGAAAGGGGTGCATTCTGGAATACAAAGTTTTTAAAAATTCATTACTTCCTCTTGAGGAAGGATAAATAGCTTATTATGTGGATTGTGATGAAAATTTGAGTGTTTCCCTTAACTAGCAGGGACTGGATGATAATCCAGACCTACTCCTGTAGCAGACAGACACACAGAGACACATACGGGCACAGAGGCCCTCTCTAGCCCCTGCTTTGTCCTTTCTGCCCTGCCCCTAGTAGGTGGACCAAGGGCTCTGCTCTCTGTTCCTCTCTTTACTTACCTCTCTGCTTATCTTCCTTTTAAATCTGCCTCTTCCTGCATAACCTCTGACCCTACAGCACTTGTGATTTAAGTTGTGTGATTCAGAGGGGTATAATTATCCAACCATCCAGCCATCCATGCATCCAGCCATCCATGCATGCATATATCCATCATCCAGCCATCTGTTTATCCAAGTATCCATCCACCCACCCCTCATGCATGTATCCATGCATCCATGAAAGCATGAATCCATGTGTCCAGGCACCCACCTATCCATCCATGCATCCATGTATGCATCCACAAAACCTTGAATCCGTGCATCCAGTCATCCATCCATGTATCCATCCATGCATGCATCTACTCATCCATCCACCCATGCATCCATCCATCCATTCATCCATCCATCCATCCATCCATCCATCCATCCATCCATCCATCCATTTGTCCACCCATGCATCTATCCACCCATGCATCCATCCATCCATTCATCCACCCATGCATCTATCCACCCATGCATGCATCCATCCATCCACCCATCCATTCATCTATCCATGTATTCATCCATCCACCCCTGCATGAATGCACCCATGTATCCATCCATGCATCCATGATACCGTGAATCCATGCATCAGTCCATTCATGAATTCATCAATCCATGAATCCATTCATCCACTCATCCATCCATTCATTAATCCATACAACCTTCTTGAGCAAATGGATATGTATCCATCACTATGCATCAGAATATAGAGTTTATTGGGGCAAGATCCTCGATGCCACTGAGATTATTGTTTAATCAGAGAGATTAAAACTAGTATGTGAGTAACTGGCTTCAAATTAGCCTCATTCATGAAGTTGTTCCACATCTAGCAAAGAATTCAAAGAACTGGCGAAAATGTGTTAGTAAAGGACCTGGTCAGTCTTTACAAGTGGGACCATTTATTGACCTGTATAATTTGAAAGCATATGACTCTTATGTACAGTCATATATGCTGAATTCTTAAAAATAGCTCTGGTTTAAACTGTTCCTTTCACTTTTTAGTTTGTGTAGCCAGAAAATCCTATTTGCCACGTTGAAGTCAAGGTTTTCTCAGCAGAGACATTCTTCTCTGCACCTTCTCCTCTGCCCATGATGGGTTGGCTCCTCGGACTTCAGTCCTAGCGTTCCCATCACAACATGTTTGCTCTTGGAAGAGCAGCACTCTAAGCCACACCTTGGCTTAGTGTGTGGCTAAGTGTCTTCATTAGGCACTCAGAGCTCTGCTTCATGGTACTCTGATTGAACCTGTACTGAGCTCCATCCTCAGTCCTTCTTTTATTTTTTATTTTGAGACAGCCAAGTCACCAAGTCACTAAGTTGCCCAGTCTGGGCTTGAACTTGCGCTCTTCTTGCCTCAGCCTCCCAGAAAGTTGGGAATTACAGACATGTGCCACCTACGCCCGGCTGTACCCATGATTTGGATGAGTACATGAAAGAGTCAAGGAGTTTGGGCTATTGAGCTGAAGAGCAGAGAAAAGGGGATGAAGACTGTGGATGGTACCAGCAAATGCATGGCGAGGATCCCCACAGGAGTTTGGGGTAAGCGTTGGGACAATGGGAAGGAGCTGGGAGAAAGAAGATCCTGAGGGGGAGCCAGAATGATTCACCCCCTTTATTCCTTGACTCAGCACACACTCAATGAAAGGCTAGGATCTAAAGGCTCAACAAATTGTAAGTCAGAATTATCTTCAAAGCCTTTCGACTTTGGCTGATAACTAAAGCAATCCCTATTCTCTTTTCCCAACAGCATAAAGGGGCAAAGTTAATGTTTTTCTTTAGTCATTATTATTATTATTATTTTATTATTATTATTATTATTATTATTAGTCTTTTTTGAGACAGGTCAAGGCTGGCCTTGGACTCACTTTGTAGTCCAGGATGAGCTCTAATTCACAGCAATCCTCCTGCTTCAGCCTCTGTGTTCTGGGATTATAGGTGTGCACCATCAGGCCTGGTTAGCCAATATACTTCTTATCCATGTATGGAGACAAATAGCTCCCTGAGAGAAAAATTTAACCAGAAATTAGAAAGCCTGTCAGGGAATGGTTTACAGTGCCCCAGGGCTCTGCCTTGCTGTGAGCCCTACCTCTGTGGGGCCTTTGACTCCCTGGGCTCTCATCAGCCTTATCTCCTTACTTTGTCTTCCTGTCATCCCAGTTGGAACTGTCAAGGTAAATTCTAAAATGTTCTATGCATTTTTGAAGTAGATATAGGTGTTAGAATACCCTTGTTATAAATAGACACTTTGAAACACATTTTGAGCAGTAACTATCCCCAAAATTCACAGAGTCAAAAGGCGGAGAGTCCCGGGAACAAGGTTGGTGGTGCAGTCTCCCGGACAGGAAGCCTGAACTGTGTCTCCTCATTGCCAGGGCATCCTCTTTCCAACAAGCTGTCTGAAACCTCCTCTGCGAGCTAAGTCATCCACATGAGCCTCAATGTGCGCTCTCTTAAATTATTTTTATTTATTTTTAATATTTGTGTGTGTGTGTGTGTGTGTGTGTGTGTGGCCAGCTCAGCCCACCAGGGGGCAGGGCTGGCTGGCATGTGGTGCTGGGGATTGAACTGCGGTCCCTGTGCTTTGCTTAGCTTGTTTTAAGTAGGTGCTTTAGACCACTGAGCCATCTCACCAACCCCAATGTGCGCTTTCTTAGATTCCTGGCCAAGGAGTCTCAAAGCACTGGCAAAGGATTCCCTTCCTGACGATACCTGAAATAAAGTTCAGAAAATATGTTTCTCAATGTTTGGGCCAAAAGCATCTGACCTCTGTTTACTTATGCACTTGTGTCGCATTCTCCCCAGTTGCCACCCTGCCCAAAGGTTACAAGAAAGATTTTAGAGCAAGATCTGGAGCAGTTTGATGACCTTTCTGGGTCCAACGGAGTGTGGTCCCCACACGGCAAGGGCACCTGCTGGTGATTCATGCCATCTCAGGCTGAGAAAAACCTAACAGTTTTGTGCTTCGTTCTGCAGATAAAGGAACTAGGGCCAGGAATACAGTTCAGTGGCATAAGTGCCTGCCTGGCAAGCACAAGGTCCTGAGTTCAATTCCTGGTTGAAAGAAAGAAGGAAAGAGAGAGAGAGAGAGAGAGAGAGAGAGAGAGAGAGAGAGAGAGAGAGAAAGAAAGAGGAAAGAAAAAAGAAAGAAAGAAAGAAAGAAAGAAAGAAAGAAAGAAAGAAAGAAAGAAAGAAAGAAAGAAAGAAAGAAAGAGGAAGAGGCTGGGGAGATAGCTCAGTAGAATAAGTACTTGCCTGGCAAGTGCAAGGTCCTGAGTTCTATGCCCAGTTCTTCGAAAAAAGAAGGAAGAGAAGAGAAGAGAAAAGGAAAAGAAAAGAAAAGAAATAGGAACTGAGGCCCAGCTTGGGCTACCATCCACTGTTATCCAATCTCACACCAACTGAAAGGAGAAACACTTCCAGTACATCCGTTGCCTGATGATTCCTGGGCCCGAGCTGACACCCTCTCAGCAATGGCGAGTACATGATTTTTTTTTCCTGTCCATCATTTCAGATGCATTGCTGTAAATTTCTTCTCTGTGATCAAAAGGAATTTGCTTTCCTGCTGCATCTCTTGGCAGTTGTGTCCCAGAGCTTCTGGAACAACCCTGCTCTCTCCTGGGTTCCAGAAGGAGGGCTGCTTGACGTCCCTTTACCACACTGAGAAATTCACCTTCCCTGCTTTGTATCCCTGAGAGTTTGGTCTGCACAGACATTGGTAGCGTGCCTCATCTTGCTGTGTTTATCTTCTGTGTGTTAATTGGTGAGTAATAACCAGCACCTTCTACTCCCTCCCACTTTTCTGAGGCTCAGGAAATCTCATTAGAACATCAGTGAGCTCACTGCCCTCTTTAAAATCAGGGCAATGAGAAAGGCTGGAGTGTGCCTCTCCTGATAAAGCTGCTGACACAGAATCACAGATCTGTCACACAATGTGCAGGCTTAGGAAAGGTTGGCAAGCTTTTCCTGAAGTGGGAGACGTTGGTGGGGTGGGGGTGAGGAACCTTTTAAAAAATTAACTGAAAAAGAACAGCAAAGAAAGTCAAGAACCAAGTGATTTTACCAATGCTTTCTGTAGCGACTGTGTTGTAAACCTTGCTTTGGCTAATGATACTGCAGAAGATCCCTGAAAAAGGGAAGCAAGAGCTCAGCAGGAAGTACGCTGAGGAGCCGTGATGTCTCACGTCTGAGGCTTTCATTCCCTTATCTTAGTGAGGAAGCAGAAGAGAGAAAGAACTCCAGGGTCCATATTCGGTTCCAGACGCAAATTCACCCTCTGGATTGGGGCTGCTTAATTTTTTTTTTTTTTTTTTTCAGGCAGAGCTGGCACAGCATGTGGTGCTGGGGATCGAACTGTAGCCTCTGCATTTGCCTAAGCTTGCCTAAGCAAGTGCTTTAGTCCACTGGGCTATCTCACCAGCCCCCTGGGGCTGCTTAATAAATCCAGGGCTGCTGCTCAATAAATCCACAGGTTTCTTCAGGTGGTGAGCTCTTCCAAGAATTCCGGATAAGTCAGATAACTCCAGAGGGGTTATAGATTCTTAGGTGTTTTTTTTTTTTTAATTAAAATTTTTTTAAAGCCATTTTGATTCATATCTAAGGGGATAAGTTCGATCTCTCTCGGTTCTTTACCTGGGCTCAGTGGAGGGAGTGTGGTGTTCCTTGTTTCTCAGGGCAAGCCCTTTCAGTCTCCTGGGGAAATTATCCTGGACTTCCAGATTTTAAAATGTTCCTCTTTGGCCAAAGCACATGGTCACTTCTGGGGCCCACATCGCCCAACGTTTGGAGATGCAGTTTCAAGAAGAACAGGCTGCCAGGGAGCAAGGACCTGCATGGCTGCTCAGGTGCCCATGGCTGCCTTGGGGGCAGTCCTAGAATCCTGATGCGTTTCAGCCCTGGAACTCCCAGGACCTAAGATTCATTAGTTTCTTAAGGAACCTCCCAAGCACTGCAGTGAGTTTGAAGCCTTCTGTAACTGCACAGTGTAAACAAGATTTCAGAACTGTCCCTGGCTTAAAATATGCTTTCTGCTTCTCACCAGCCACTTCTCTCTCCTCCTTGGCCTGGGTTAGAAGCGCATCTGTGGACAGTCACTGACCCCAAATGGTCATTCCTCTAGTTCTCCAGCACCCTTCTCCTTGCCCCGTCTCCTTCAAACACTGAAAACGAAAAGAGAGCTCTGCATTCAGAGGTGGCGAAAATGCACCAGCTGGAAATGCAGCTTCTGAAAACCAGCTTACCCTCTGCCCTCCATGAGAAAGCAACCCCACCCTTTTCAATTGCCAGTAATTGCAATAAGGATTATGGACAACCATCCCAGAGAGCAATTTTCAATTTAAACGTAAGAACCTTTTCAAGTGCTTAATCCTAATTGTAGACGAAGGCAGTGTTATTGGGGTTAGTTTTAGTAACCAGCTTGATGATGTTTCAAATTAAGTTACAGTGTACCTGCACACGGGAAAGAAAGGGACATCAAAGAAATTACCCATCTGGACAGCAAGCAGAGATAAATGCTGGGCACAGATATCTAAGGCATCTGGCTTCTTTCTTTTCTTTCTTTCTTTCTTTCTTTCTTTCTTTCTTTCTTTCTTTCTTTCTTTCTTTTTTTCTCTTTATTTCTTTCTGCCTGTTATTTATTTCTTCAAGAGAACAATTAGCAACTAGTGACTTTAATAAGAACTGATGTGACTTCGTTATCTCCTCCTCTAACTCTATCATGAAAATATATTTCTTTCTTTCTTCTTTTTTTTTTGCAGTACCAGGGATTGAACTCAGGATCTTGAGCTTGCCAGGCAAGTGCTTATTCTACTGAGCTGTCTCCCTGGCTCATGAGAATATATTTCTGAAGGTTTCTTGATGTATTGATTGTCTAATTTGGTACTTTCTGGTTTTTGCTTTGTTTTGTTTGGTATTTTAGTAAAAAAAAAAAAAGTCCTCCTGGTAAGAGCTCACATTTGACCTGAGTGTATGCAAGATCAGAATTAGACAATTTTAAAGGAAATGTAGCTTCATTATTTTTGACCTTGAGCAACAAACAAACAACTGCTTGGGAGAGTGAGGTTCCTGGGATTTGCTCAAATAGAAAAATATCATTGGTAATTAATATGCCATTTGTCTTTTGATGGATTTTGAAGTATTTAAAATTATTCCTAAAGATAATCACGATGCCCTCCTGTGATCTTTCGGTAGTTTCGCGCTATCCAAAATTGATAGCACTTCATTAACGATGGTTGTTTGCCCGCAGTGCAGTAACATTGAGTTTGAGTCCTGGCTTAACAGCACTGGTGCGTGGCTTTGGGCATGTTGCTAGTCTCTCCTGTTCTGTTTCCTTGTTGGTAAATGGAAATAATGACAGTCCTCATTTCCTGGTGATGTTGTGAAGATGGCACGGCGCACACCCCCACTTCTACCAGGGCTGGGCACACGCTGCAAAGAACATCAGCTACTATCCAGGGGTTTCCGAGAACCGAGGCATGAAGAGTCTGATTCATCGGGTCAACATCAGAATCTGAAAAGGTCCTTGTGCTCGTAGGAGGACACCAGGTGACAAGGACACTGCCTGCGCTGCCCAGGTTTAAACCCTAAGTAAATAACAGGTCTAATCTCGTGGAAAGCAAGTGCACTTTGTTATGGGCACAGAAACATTTTATCATTCTTCAGACAAAGTAAACAGCAGCTGAAAGGACATACATGTTTTCCAATTTTTCTGATGTAGAAGAAAGGAAGAGTAGGGATAGAGTAAGGAAACTGCAGTGTGAGTTTCAAAGCAGCTGCAAGGCACCAGAGCCACCGTATGAGAGACCATGCTGGTGTCCACCTGAGGGAAGGGCCTGTGGCTGGGCTTCCTGGATGCCTGGGTTTTGCTACTGCCTCTGTCTACTCCGGATGCTATGACAAAATCTCTTAGACCAGGAAATCTGCAAGCAACAGAAATTTATGGCTTACAATTCTAGTGTGTGGGAAGTCCAAAACTGAGGTGCCAGCAGATTCCATGTCTTGGGAAGCTTATTCTTTATTGGTGCCTTCGTGTGACAGCCTCAAATCTCTTTTATAGTTCCCTGGTCGCTTTTGTGAGGGTGGAATCTTCATGCTTGAATCTCTCTCCAAAGGAGCATTTGCAGGCAGGAGGCAAAGACGAACTCCAGCTGGCCTTCGATGCTGTGACCAGCTTGCTTCTCACAAAACGAGTGATTCTCTGGTCCTTCCCAGCTGTGGAGGTGGTCCACCTCTCTTGGCCTTTTCCAGCAATAGCTTCACTCCAACCTCTGAATCACTTCTCTGCTCTTACTCTTTCAAGGACAGGTTTGAACTCATTGGGCCCTCTTTTGGATCCAGGAGCAGAGCCCCATCTTAAGGGCTTTAATCACAGCAGGAAAGTCCCCTTTGCCATATTCATAGGTTCCAGGTTGTGGACATCTCTAGGGGACCGTTATTCTGCCCACCACACCACTGGAAGTGCAGGTTGCTGCAGGGAGCAAGGTGAGGGAGTGGCAGGTAGGGACAGCATGGAAACCATGCTCAGGTTTCACGTCAGCTTTCTGAGTCAGCTGAGTGGCCACAGCTTCTGCATTTGATTTGCACTGAGTTCATCATCCTGGGCTCTTTCTCGCAAAACCACATCATACATTTTACCACAATGGTAACCACGTGGGTAGTGCAACAAGAAGTATATCCACACATGCAAGAATTACCTGTCACGTAAAAGAAAAATATTCTTTTGTTGAATTTAGTCTTTATTTTTCACGAGCTTAGACAAGATTCGGCTTTCTGGTAAAAGCTTAAAGAAGGGGCTGGTGCCTGGAGGTAAGGAATTAAACCTTCCAGGCTGTTAAGACACAGAAAGGGAGTTTTCACCAAGCTACTGAATGTACTCTGGCCCTGCCCAGAAGTACCACTGTCTTCACCTACTCCTTGCCCCATGGCAAATAAAATCAGGAGTTCCCCTAAGGGGAGACCATTATTGGATTCCCCACTCCCACCCCAGAAAACAAACAGCAGCCACCAACACCTTCACCAAACAAGAAGAACAGGCTGTGTCTATGCCTTCAGAATGATTTGTATTTTTAAAGCAAAAATTTCTCCACTGGGACATAAGGCTGTCTAAAAGATTTCTTCCCAAGAATCACAATCTTTGAAGGAATATTTAAAAAGAAGGTAGGTTGGAAAAAAAATCTTATGAAATTTCTTCTATAGTTTATTTTTGGCGGGCCAGTAGGCTGTGCAGATTAGATTACGTTCATTCATAATAAAGTTTGAGATTAGGAAAAGACCTTTGGCAAAGGCCAATATTATGTTATTGTTTTAATCTTCAATCTGATTACCATATGTCATTTCTAAAGAATTAGTTCATTAAAAGACCTTATTTGTAGAAACAAGCTTGGCAGTGTGTCAGAGAATCATAAAAAAAATAAGTACATTTAATTTTTTGCTTAATAAATTTTTATTCTGAATTTAAATTTCTTTTTATTATATGCATTTAGTGTGTACAAGTAGACTTTATAATAGAGTCAATATACATAGACATTATGAGGAAATCACTACAATTAAGCTAAATATCTTATCGATGACCTCAGATTAGTTACTCTTGTTTCTTCAGTCCTGCAAACACGTAAGAATCTATCCTCTTTGTAACTTTCTACTCGCTTAGCACTGTGTTACTATAAACACCATGCTAATCATTAGATCAACAGAACTTATTCATCTTGTATATTGGAAATTTTGCATCCCAGGCCTTCAGGGTTAATCTTTGGTAATCACCACTGTACTCCTGGTTTCTATAAATTTCACTATTTGAGATTCTATGTGTGAGAGCACACACTACTTGTTTTTTCTGTGTTTTCTTTTCTCAACTAACACAATCTCCTATATTCTATCCATGTTGTTGTAAATGCGAGTGTATCCTTCTTTGTGAAGGCCACATAATGGTTCTTCATATGCATACACTTGTTTTTCTTCATTCATCAACAGACATACAGTATATTTCCACACGGTGGATACCGTTTAACAAAATTCACCATCCTTGCATGATTAAAAACTCTCAGTAAATGCATTCAACATTATAAAGACAACCTACGCTGAGCCTGTAGCTAACATCATATTGAGTAATGAAAAGCTGAATATTTTTCCTCTGAGACTAGGAAAAGACAAGTATGCCCACTCGCTTTGCTTCTTCTCAGCACATTTCTGGAGCTGCTAATAAGAGTGATTAGGCAAGAAAAAGAAATAAACGGCATTCCAACTTGGAAAGGAAGAAGTAAAATGGTCTCTCTAGCTGGATGATTTTATACAGAGAAAACTCTAAATAGTCATAAAAAAGCTTGCTAAAACTAATAAGTGAATTCAGTATGCTAATACATATTAAAAATGTAATGGGCTGAAAGTAAAAATTCAGATTTTACTCCAAATTCATGAGCATTTGATACACACAAAACAAATACAGCTATTTTAAGAAATATTATATAAAATTCCCTGGTAAGGATAACCCTGGTTGGGAAATCTCTAAAAGTATTTTTGACATGTAATTTAATTCTAGAACAAGCAAGAAGTGGTACTCTATTGGAATTCAATATTGCTTTGTGATTTTCAAACAATAGCAAATACTTGCCTAGAGTTAACTTATATAGTTTGTGCATTAGTTTCTTAAGGCTACTGTAAAAAGTCTCACAGAATTAGTCATTAACCTCCACCTATCCACCCAGCGGGATGAAACTCAAGGCCTTACACATTCTAGCCAAGCACTTCATCACTGATCTACGCCCCTGTTACAGTTAGGGTTTACAAGGAAAAAAATTAATAGAGGACACACAATTTATAGTATTATTTTGTCATATTCACCTAAAGAGTAAAATGCAAAAGAGTGCAGGAGATCTGTCCACACACAGATTAGTATTTGTTGGAGCGTACCTTAAGAAACACAAATTTGTCAATGTAGTTATGTTTGAATAAAAATAACAGATTAAGAGACATAAGTAAAATTTTAGAGTTCAAATCTTAGGCACATGTACACACACACACACACACACACACACACCACACACATACTTTAAGCCACTGAATGCCATGTTACCATTGTCGCTGTTTTAGCATTTCTCCGAATACTGCTTATATATTCATTAGTGACCAGGTAAAAGTCTCCCTTCTTTGACCATCTTACAAAATTCTTGCTGATTTGGGGGGCTGGCTAAAATTGACAGTCACCATGATAAGTATAATCTCATGAGGATGAGTCAGGGAATGGTGACCCTTTCTGGGAGTCCACCACTAGGGGACATGGGCAGACTGGCTTCTAGCATGACAGCGTGAGGAGCTCTGTTGACCCACTCCCCAGGAAAACTGTCAAAAATGATGAAAATGCAATTGGCTACAAAAGAATATCTGCCCCCCCCCATTCTTACATTGAAATTCTGCCCCCTGCTGTCAGAGTGTTATTTGGAGGGGGCCATTAGTAGCCGGTTATGTCCAGAGGGTTCCATTTCGTGAATGCCTTAAAGCCCTTACAAGTGTGACCAGGGCCGTGGAGGTTCTTACCCCTGTGTATCACATGAAGTCACAGCAGTGAAACAACCACCTATGGCCTTTACCAGTCAAGAATCTACTAGCGCTTTGATGGCTTTGGACTCTCCTGGATCCACAAGTCCAGAACTCATATTATTAAGAAAAATTTATAAATTCTGTCTGCAAGCCGCCCAGTCTACAGTGCTGTGCTGCAGTAGCACACAGACACTGAGACAACCACTCCAAGCCTCAGGAGATGGTCCCAAGGGCAAGTAGCAAATGCAGAAACCTGTTGCCACAGCCTGTTGTTTTTTTCTATAACAAAATACTGGCGACCAGTTACTTTATTGACAGAAGTTTATTTGGCTCACAACCCTGGGTCTGGAGTGTGGCAGTCCAAGAGTGTGGCAGGGGCATCTGGTTGGCATCAGGTGAGTGCCTTCTTGCTTCCTGACATGGACAAGGGCATCCCATTGGGAGATAGAGCCAGCATGCTCTGTAATGCCATCATGGGGGACTTGTCCTGACGCCCCCATCTGGTCCTAAATTACCTCCTCAAGGGCTCACCTCATGAACACCTGCCTTGGAGCATTAAGGCTGTAACACATGAGCTCTGCGAAATACATCTGAAGAATAGCACATTTATTCAAGAAAATCTAAAACAGAAATTCGGTTGAAGAGTAGTCTGTAGTATTTGAACCAGGATACTTCCACCCTTCATTTCTGCAGCTCACGGAGCTAAAGGCTTCAATCTGCTGCTGCCAGGAAGACAAGCCCCCACTCCTCACCCCACTTCCAGCTGGAAGGCATTCTTCCTACAAAGAAGACCTCAGCGTTTCTCACCTGGCCCCTGCTGCTGAGGCCAGCTCCTTGGCAGATGCAGTCAACAAGAGTGAGGGCCCTCGCTGGGGGCCGTGGAGGTCCAAGTACACCGAGATTGCGGCTCTGGCCTACCTTCCCCTGGGCTCAGAAGCAACCACTTTCACATGAAGAGGGATGAGTGGACAAATACATTGTGGTAAACCCGGTAATGGAATAGTATTCAGTTCTAAAATGAAATGAGCTAACAAGCAATGAAATGAGGTGCAGGAACTTTCAATTCATGATGTCTTAACTGCAAAACAAAAGCCACTCTACTGGATGAAATTCTGGAAAAGGGAAAACCACAGAGATAGTGAAACAAACAGCAGTTACTGGGAGTTGGTGGCGGGGCACAGGGGATTTTAAGGCGGTGAATCTATAGATCTATGTGAAACTATGATGGTAGATACAGGTCAAAATGCATGGACCATATGGTACCAAGAATGGCCCCGAACATACGCTGTGGGCGTGGACCAATACTGCTAGGTCAGTACAGGCCTATTAGTTGTTACAAATACACTGCTTTCATTGTGTGATACCCAAAGTGGGGGAAACTATGCATGCATAGGAGTGGGGGGTACATGGGAACCGAAATTTCTGCTCACTTTTACTATGAATCTTAAAGTACCTATTTAAAAACATTTAACTACTCCGGGGTGATGGCACACACCTGTCATCTCAGCACTCAGGAGGCTGAGACAGAAGGACTGCCTTGAATTTGAGGCCAACCTGGGCTACACAGTGAGTTCATGGCCAACTTGAATTGCACCATGAGACCTGGTCTCAAAAAGAAGACTTTACCCGAGGGACTCAACTTAGATGCTTTATATGTTCTCTGACTATAAGGAAGGACCTTAGAAATAACAGCTGGAGACCCAAAAGCTACAACTCTCGTTGCATAGGTCCTGCTTTACCTTGGTCTTAGCCATCCATCAGAAAAGTATAAAAATGAAATATAAGAAGTAAAGCCATGCTGTTATGTTGAGCTGTAGGGGACTCAGGTCAACAATTTCTGACATTGCCAGTCAAGCAGAAGACCCAATACTATTGTGGGCTACTGGACTCTTTTAGAATATTTTTCTTAGTTAACACACCTATAATATTCAAATGATGGAGTTTAACAAAAAAGGGGATACAGATGAATGTCCATTTTGTATCTGTGTATTCAAAGTGATTAGGATAGATATATAGTTACATTCTCTCGATGAATAGAGTGATTTGTTCTAATGGTGTTTGTAAATAGAATATCATGTCTGCATCTTGTACAGCAATTAACTACTAGGAAGAATGTATGTAATGTGTTAATTATTGAAACTGTCCTACCAATTTGATTTGAAACTATCTCATTGCTATTTGTTTATCAATAAATTATGGGAAAAAATAAAATTAAATTTAAAACAAAGAAATAACAACTGGAAAAAAAATTGTATCACAATATATGGAAATTAAACACACTCTTAACATATTGACCAAAGAAGAAATCAAAAGAAAGTGAGAAAATAGTCTGAAATGAATGAAAATAATGACTCAATGAATCAAAACTTATGGAATGTCATCATAAATTTATGGAATATAGTTAAAGGTGTTTTTGAGAAGGACATTTATGTTAAAGATTGGGGTCAACAAGATAGTGCAGTGGACTAAGCACCTGCTTAGGCAAGCACAGGGACTGCAGTTTCATCCCCCGCACCACATGCCACGTGGGCCCTTCCCCAAGGGTGGGCTGAGCCAGCCAGAGTCCTAACATAGTGGTGCATGCCTGCAATCCCAGTGCTGGGGAGGCTGAAAACAAGAGGATACCATGAGTCCCAGCTATGTAGTGAGACCCTGCAATAACCAGAAATACACTGAAAAAAAAAATCAATAAACTTTACTTTCACATGAAGACACTAGAAACAAGTCTGGGGAGACAGCTTGGTGGTCTAGGCACCTGCCTGTCAAGCACAGGAACCCGGGTTCTGTCCCGAGTGCCTCATGCTGCGTGATCCCTGGAATCCCAGGTCTACCGTGCTGGCCACCGAGTCTGGGTACGGCGGTGCACACCTGTAATCCCAGCACTAGGGTGGCTGAGATAGGAGGATCACTATGAGTCTGATGTAGACCTTGTACCAAATAAATAAAACCTTCTTAGATTTTTTTTTTAAAGGACACTACAAGGACAACTTGCTCAGGCCCCCCTCCTGTCCCTCTCTTAGGAGCTTTCTCTCCCCCAGTAAATATATTCTACTCAAAAAAAAAAAAAAAAAAGACATGAGACACAATGACCTACAGGAGAGAAATAGCAAAGATTAGGGAAAAAATGAATTCAAAATCAGAAAAACAATTCAGAACAAAATCAACAAATTCCAAAGTTGGTTATTGGAAAGTGATAGAATTGACAAACTTTTAGCTAGATTAGAAGGGGTAAGAGAAGGTGAGTGAGATAGTGAGAGAGAGCGAGGAGCCAATGACTGGAATTAGAAATTAAGGCAGCAACACTGTTACTCACCTGGTAGAAATGAAAAGGCTGTCGAGGAATGCTGTGGACAGTGGTGGTCACCATGCTAGCCACGCCACGTGGACGCATCAGCCAGTTCCAAGGGGCGGGAGAACCACGCTAACTTTTTAGGACCTTCATGCTAAAGCACCACAGACTGGAAGGCTGGAAAAAAAGAGAAATTCAGTCCTTTAGAGCTCTGGTGGCCACAAGTCTGAAACTAGGGTATCTGCAGGGCCATCTCCCGTCTAAGCGCTCCGGCACAGGGTCTCTCTGTTTTGTTTCTGGTGGATGTCAGCAATTCTTGGTAGAGGCCTAAGTTAAGGGAGAGACATGGCGCATTCATGGATTAGGAGACCTAACGTTATGATAGCAATGTTTCCAAAACTGACATAGATTCAGCGCAATCCTTATCAAATCCCAGCTGGCTTTTACAATTTACTATAAATACGTTGTTTATCTCTTGACTCTCCTTTCTATTCCATTGAGCTGTATGTCTAGCCTTATGCCACGACCATACTGTCTTAACTACTCTCGATTCATAGTGAGTTTCGAAATTGTGAAGTGTAGGTGCTCCGACGTCGTGGGAGCACCAAGACTGCTTGGGCCACTTCGTGTCTCTGGAGTTTAATAGGAGTTTTAGGATCAGCTTATCAATTTCTGGAGGCGGGTGGGGAAGCACCCAGGCTTTTGCCATTGAGCACATCGTTAGCTTTGGAGTTTCCATGGATGCCTTTGTTGGTTTGAGGAAGTTGCTTTCTATTTCAGGCTTATTGCCTTTATCACGAAAGGATGCTAGATCTTTCAAATAATGTTCTGCATCTATTAATGTACTTATGTGATTTCTATTCTTTATTCCATTTACATAATGCGTCACATTAATTGATTTTTGTTGCCTTTAGCTCCTGGGCTTAACCCCAGTGGGTCATCACTCTACACCAGCTTGTGTATTGTAACTCATTGCTGGCACTAACTAGCCAAAGTTGGTGTGTGTCCCACAAGACTTCCCTTACTTCAAAGCACGGATTATCAATCTGGGGTGTTGGTATCCTTGGTCAGGTAATTCAGGGGAATGATTTGTTGAGCTCAGGACAATTCCATACTTAGATTATAGCTAAGTGGGAAAGCGTGTAGGATGACGACTGTGAGGGTCTGGAACACTAAGATTGTGTGCCTTCTCTGGAATCAGGGCGCCTCACCCTTCCTCGTGTGTTCATTGAGCAGGAACTACAGATTGTGTTCTGGGATTGTACTGAGATTTCGTTCCATGGCAGGATGTATTGAACTCTGCTCACGGGATTGACCTCAAGCTCTGCCCCCTTCCTCCCTTTGCTGGAGGTGGTGAGGTCAAGCTGTTATCTAGCGCACGGCCCTGAGCCCCTGCTAATCACAGTCAGTCTTGCTGCCCTCCAGCCTGAAGCTATCTTGGGGTGGACAGTGAGTTGCTTTATTAGTGTAAACACAGGTGTGACCTAAAAGGCTTATAATAACAAACACATTCCTACCATTCAAGAAATCCTGAGAGCCCTGGCATCTCTATGCCAGGGACCTAGATAAAGATCAAAGTCTTTATTATACAACAGTCATAATTCTTGCTAGACAGTTTGCTAGTATTTTTGGAGGATTTTTTGCATCTATTATTCATGAGACACTAGTGTTCTTCTCTTGTGATCTTTTGGTCTTATCTTGGTATCAGGCTCAGGAAGAGTTGAGTAGAATTTGCCAATATTTTGGAAGGATTTTGTGGAGGATTGGTATTCATTATTTAAATGTTCAGTAGAATTTATGAGTGAAGTCATTTGTCCTTGAGAAGTTTTTGGTATGTTTTAGATTTCTAATTCTATCTATACAGGTCTATTTAAATTTTCTATTTCTTTATGAGTCATTTTCAGTTTGTCTTTATAGAAATTTTCTATTTTACCTAAGATAAATTGGCCATAGCATTCATTTATAATCTTCTTGCTTCTGTATAATCGATAGTAATGTCCCCTCTTGCCTTTCTTGTTCTCTGTGCCTCTGTTCTGAACATGAGGTCATTGCCATGAGTGTTTTGGAGTCACGCTATGCTTGTGGACAGAACACAGGCCTGGGAAGGTCTTCCCAACTTCTCTGGTATGGAATGTCTGTCCTACGCCAAGCCGAGGTGGGGCTGTACTCATTTCAGCGGCCTCTGTCTTAGCCACTCTCTCACTGTTGAGACCCAGTACCCGATACTCGTAACTTAAGGGAGGAGAGGATTATTTGGGCTCCAGTTTTCAGTCTGTGCTTGGTGGCCTCAAATGCAGAAATGGTATGGCACAAGGACCTGGGGGAAGGAAAAGTGCTTGTGTCAGACAACTAGGGAGCAGTCAGGGGAGGAGCTTGAGGGGAGATGGAGCGGTTCTAGGGCACCCGCAGTGACCTACAAATGATTTAGCCAGGCCCCAGACCTCCTAAGGGCAAGGCAGCTGAAGCACCTGAGAGGCCAGTCACTTCCCGAAAACCCCTTTCCTCAGCTCATAAAGCTTTGGGGGAACATTCTAGATCCAAATGCCAACATTACACTTGCAACAAAAGTTCCCTAAGTGATTCGGCCTGGGGAGGAGGAAGATTCCCCTGTCCTCTGGGTTGCAGTCACCTGGAATTTAGCTTTTCCAACACACGGCTAGAGGCAATAGCGCTGCCAGCCTGCCCAGCATGGGGAAGTAGCTCTTCACTGGGAATGGGCTGGGGTTTGGGGGGAGCCCCAATGTCTTGGCCATTTGATCTCACTGATCCAGACTGGGGAAGAAGGGGTCCTGCTCTGGTGTCATGGGCTTTCACAATAGTTACTAAGATGTAGCAGACCTTCTTAAAAGATAAATATTCCATTTATTGGATGCCCCTAGGACAACCTCCAGGGAATTTGAGTAATAAAGTAATTTTAAGTAATTTTTATCAGTTATGGTACTCACCGGTAAGAGAGACCGATGTGCTCTCTTAGAGACATATTCCTTCATCTCTGGCATTGGTAATTTTTCCCACAGAATGTGGTAATTTTTGGCTTCATAACAAAGTAGCTGTGATCAGATTTGGTGCAGTAGCCAGAATATAGGAGATTAGAGAAGCAGCCAGAGTAGGTGTGTGGGTTGGTTAGATTAGGAAGTGGTCAATTTTGAGAACAGAAGGCTGAGCTTAGGAAGAGCTAGCACACCACTGCCCACACAATACGCCGGTGGAAGGTCTACAGTGCAGAAAGAGGAAGGCTGTCCCGGTCATTAAATAATTGAAGGTACTTCCCACCAGGTTTGCAGACAGTATTTTTTTTTTTTTTTTTTTTTTTTAAAGTCTTGGTCCTTGTCTTTCTGTCTCACAACTGCAGGTTTTCTACCAGCTCATCTGTTGTGGGGGAATTTGATAGAGGCACTTTATTAATACAAATTCTGAAAATGATTTCAGCGCTGTCCTCTTCATTTACAACTCTAACTCACAGCGAAAATGCCCAAGAGAAGCTTAAAGCTTATAAGAGCAAGGTGCAAGGAGACCAAATAAAATTCTTGACAGCGTTGATGATCATGTTCTTCTTCCTCTTTCCAGTTAAACAAATAAGAGCAGCTGTTTTTTCCTTGTGCCTACTGCTGCCCGAAGACAGGAGAACAGGGTAAACAGCCCCAGCAGGCCCCGGTGATGCCTGTGTCCTGAGGTCATGTCAGTTTCCTGAACATGCCTAAGCTATTGTTTTTCCCTTTCCAGGATGGGGAGATAAGCTTTACTTCAAATATTTAGTCCCCTTATCTTGTCTGCTGTAATAGGGGACTTGGTTGTGGTGCCATTTCAAATGAAATGCTAAATTTAGAACAATCGCAGTTTGAAGAAACAGATATTATTAAACTAGACGAGTCTTCAAATTAAAATCCTGAACATATTAGGGGAAATGAATGTTTATCCTGCATTGGCAGGATTACAGAATTTAGCCACTCTTAGGGACCTTCCCACTTTACTAATGGCATCTTAGTGGCTCCCTCAGTAAGGGGAAGTAACAGCAAACAGTGATGCTATCACTTAGCTCCTAGTAGCAACTGAAATTAAAACATACTCAACATATTTTAAAATCATAACTTGAAAAATTTGATTAGTTGCTACTCACTAGAACTGCAGCTGAACTTGATTCTGGGAGTCCTAAAAGAGAGAATAGAAAAGAATAGAAATCCTAACTTGTCTAATGTGTGTGTGTGTGTGTGTGTGTGTGTGTGTGTGTGTGTGTGTGTGTGTTGTATAGTCAGAAAAAGGCTCATGTTTTCAGAGGATTCAGTCCATGCATAGCTGGTTCCAGGGCAGGAATATCATGCAGGAGGGGCTAATTATTTGGGGAAAATAATTATCTGCCATCCATGTTATTGGATGTTGATGAAGTTTGCTCAGAGACTAAAAGGTAGATTTCCAAGAGTTTAGAAGACACTTGCCTGTCGGTCCTGTGATCCTACGTGATCCTTTATCTGCCCCCCTTAATGGTTGACAAGAAACAAGCACAGATCATAGAGGTCTATACACATGCATATACATCGTGTGTCATAATAAAAAGCAATGTTAGGAAAATTGTTAAGACTGAGGCCACAAGTCCATTAAGTAGCATGATTATTGCATGTGGGATACGCACTGTTTTTTTATAAACCTTTGTTTTAACGAGTTTTAAAATAGCCTAAGGATTCTCTACACTAGGACATTTCAGACATTTTTCTTTGGTGATGGTCTCACTGAACTGCCTGGGCTAGGCTTGAATTTGTAATCCTCGTGTCTCGGCATCCCAGAATACTGGGATTGCAGATGTGTGCCACACCTAATTTTTTTTTCTCTCCCTCTCTCTTTTGAATAGTCCATGAAAACTGTTTGAGGGGCTAGGGAGATAGCTCGGCAGTCTAAGCACCTGCCTGGCAAGCACAAGGACCCGAGTTCAATCCCCCGTACCGCATGCATACCAGCCCCAGAACCATGAGTGAGCCCTGGCATCCCCCATGCATAGGGAGACCTTGTATCAAATAAATAAGTTTTTTAAAAAGAAAACTGTTTGAGTTACACATAGAGATGCAGGCCTGTAATCCAAGCCCTCAGAGAGGCTGACGCAGGATTGCAAATTCCAACCCAATCTGGGCAACTTGGCGATGTAGCTAGGCTTTGTCTCAAATTTTTAAAAATGGGTCTGAGGGCAATGGTGGCTAGAGTTGAGAGTTCAGTGCACAAGCCCCAAGTTCAATGCCAATAGTGCCTAGCCCCCCTCCCCCCAAAAAAGTGAATATTGACTAGACACCTAGTCCTTTTTCTTATGATCTGCGTTCATTACCTGGTTAGGAGCTCAAAATAAAAATAGAATTAGCTAGAGATTGTCGATATACAACATTAAAACATTTCCTATCAAGACTTCGTGTATTTGAAAGAATACTACTTTGGTTTGCTGAGTATGTCTCATTCTAAAAAAATCATAGGGCTGGGGAGATAGTGCAGTGGTCTAAGTGCCTGCCTGGGGAGCACAAGGACTCAGGTTCGATACCTGGTACCACATGTAATGCTGACCACCTAAACCAGGCAGGGTGGCACACACCTCTAATTCCAGCACTGGGGAGGTTGAGACAGGAGGATCACTATGAGTCCAAGCTGTGCAGTGAGCCCCTGTACAAATTACATAAAAAAATGTTTAAAAAACTAAAAAATTATAAAGGCCTAAAATACATAAATAATTTAAGACATAAATTTATTACTTTGGAATAAAACTACAAACTCTTGGGATGGCTCAGAATTTAGGGTCATTGGTTCCATTTCTCATCTGACGTGATGAATCCTTGAGTCAATACCCTACAGACTACCGGAAGACATCCACTGGCAGAAGAGTAGGCCAGGAGGTCTGAGTAAGGCCATTCTTTCCCATGGTGTGAACCATTCAGTGCTCCAAGGGATTACTGGTCGTTATTTACTGTGTTAAACACTTTTTTTTAAACATAATTCCTTGCAGTATTAATATCTACTTCTACAGAATGGTAACTCGCTGCTCGTGGGGACTTACACATGGAGGTAAGGCCATGGGAATAGCACCAGGTCAGCTGTCAGGCCTGTTGTCAGGGAATAGCACCAGGTCAGCTGGTACCAAAGAGGCATGACACTACGCTGAGACAAACTTTCTCTCATTCTGTATTTTCTGTTGTTGGGTTGGGCAGGTGAGACAGCTCAGCGGACTAAACACTTGCTTAGGCAAGTACAGGGACTGGGCCTTCATCCCTCATATGGCAATGCTGAACCAGCCCCACCCCATGGCCAAGTCTGGGCATGCACGACTGCCAGCACTGGGGAGGCTGCGAACAGGAGGATCACTACGAGTCCAAGCTGCATGGTAAGACCCTGTGCCAAATGCACTTAAAAATCTTTCCATATATTTTCAATAAATACTAGTTCTTCCCTATCTCCTTCCCCAAATTCAACTCTGTATTACTGGGGACTTCTGCATCCTTTTCTGCTTTTCCTATTCACATATGTATATGTCCACACACACACACTCATGTACATCGTTAGTTGTGCTGTCATGGCTGCTTCTATGTCTTGAGCCAGTTCCCTTCATGGTCATTTTGACTCTGGGAAAGGCCAGAAGTCTCACAGTGCCAGATCCACTGAAGAAGGTCGATGAGGACACATCACTGTTCCTTGGGCTGGCCTTGCTTGTGGCACTCGTCATTTTTTTAATTTCTCTCTGGTGAAGACATGCATGACGGAGGACTTCAGCAAATGGCAAGAATGACGGGATGTGTCTGAGGCTGGAGCAAGCCTTCTGAGGGGCAACCGTAGCACTGTGCCTTTTGCTGTTTGAAAAATTGAAGTACACACCGTATCTTCTGCTCACCCCTTATGTTTTTCAATATGTATGCAGGCAGTCCTGAACAATTCTGACAGGCACAACCTTACCTGAGTTGAACTGAGCACATGGTTCAGATTTGTTACAGAATTCACCAGTGTTCCTTCAGCCCACAACCCACCATGTAACCACTGATGTGCCTGTGATGAGACACTCAATAGTGGCACTTACAAAACACCTGTCAGTGAGTAGGCACTGTGCATTCATTTAATTCTTACAAACAGCAGGCACGAAGTTGTGTTGCCTTCTTGTCCCCTACTGGTTGAACCATGTGAGCTTTTTTAAAAAAAAAAAGGTTAGTCAGAAGAGAGAACCACCCATGAGACAAAAGTACATGGAAAGGAAAAGTGTTATTGATGTTAAATGACGTGGGGGTGCCAACACGGTCTCTAACCGACTGGAGATGACGATCTAGCGCCAGGCATGGGGCCGCACGCCTGGATCCCAATAGTCTAGAAGGCTGAGGCCGAAGGACTGTAGCGACTTGGGGCTACACAATGAATGCAAGGCCAGCTTGAACTACAGTGAGATCTTGTCTCAAACAAACAATAAACAAAAAGAAAATACAGAGCAGGGGTAGCGGTTACAAAGAAGCTGGATTAATTCTAAGGTGAACTTTATTTTTTTTTATTTTAGGGAAGGGTCTACAGGGTGTTCAAGGTCTCACTCTAGACCAGACTCACAGTGTTCACCAGTTTACAGCCTCCCAAGAGCTGGGATTACAGGTGCGCACCACCACGCCCAAACTCAACTGCTGTCTCAGCATGCCCTGGGGCAGGGCTGGCACAGCACGCCCTGGGATCAAACTCTGGACCCCTGCGCCTGCTTGCAGATAATTCTAAGATGAACTTAGTAAGGCAAATGAAAGTGACACCAAACTTCGTTATTAAAGAACTCTGCAGGAGATATTTCACAACTGAAATTACAAAAGGACTATGCCAATTTGCCAAGACATAGTTAAAATATTTGCTCTGTATCACAAACTATAGCATAAGAAAGCTAGGCATGTTCAGATACTTGGGAGAGATTTTTGACAAAACTTTGAATTTTCAATATTTGATACATCTTAAATCACGGTGTGTTAAGTATTAGCTTTACTACTTTTTCAGTTCCCCATCTAAGTGACACAAGAATTTTTAATACTTTAATATTTTAGAGGTCATAAAACAATCACTTTTGTTAGATTACCACAGATGTTTTGAAGTTCCAGCTTGCATGACCATGTTTACTCTTGTATAGCTGTGTAAAGCAAGAAATGTTTACTTAGATGGGTACAAGCATGCATGGAGTACATATATAATATACATATACATTATGGCCAGAGGGCTAGCTCAGTGGACTAAGTGCTTGCGCAGTCAAGTGCAGGGACCGCGGCTGGATCCCCAGCACCACATGCTGCACCAGCCCTGCCCTTGGGTGCATTGAGCCGGCCACCGAAACCGGGCTGGTGGTACACACCTGTAATCCCAGTGCTGGGGAGGCTGAAAACAGGAGGATCACTATGAGTCTAAGCTGTGTAGTGAAACCCTGTACCAAAAACATATACATATGAATTCTGAACCTTTGCCCTTTGTGCTGCCTAACAGCCACCCTGTGTCCACTGCATACCTGGACTACCCTTATTTCTCTACTGGTGGACATTTAGGCTGTTTTCAGTACTGTACTATTACAGTGGTGACACTGGTGTGTGCACAGGTAAGTATTCTACCAAATTACCTGATCAGTAATACAAACTACTCAGTTCTAATAACGGTCATAGCAATAGATCAACATAGTAGTAAATACCTCTGAACAGCAAAAATTTAAGTATGGCAGCACGGAATTGGGGAGAAGAGGGACTCAAGCCTGCACTTGGCCAGCAGAAGCGTAACTGGTGGATCTCTTTAGCAAGGGCCTCATACGCTTCCTGCACCAGGATGGGCTCACCCATGTGCCCTGTCACAGTAATCAGCCCTTTTGTTTATGCATTCCTTTCTTTCCAGTCAGCTACAAGATCTAGACCAGGAACCCTGCCTACTCATCATTGAGCCTAGAAAACATCAAGAACAGCTGGGTAAATGAATTTGCATCTTTTGATTTAGCGGGACTGAACATGTTTACTGTCTCTCTTCCAGGATTACCTGCTCACATCTTTTGGCTAACTTTCCAAGCAGAGTATTTTTCTCATTGGTTTACAGCTCTTTATGTATTATGAGTATAGATACACATGAATTCTGTACCACAGAAAGCACACTTGTGCCGTCACATTTATGATACAATAATGTGCAATTATTCTGTATTTGCATCCTGCAAATACTCTGTCATTTGGCCTCACATTTTTGCTTTTATTCTGTTGTTACAGACCCTTGAGCGTTTTATGGGACATACGTGTCCATGTTTCTAATCACTGCTTCTGGGTTTTAGGTCATTCTCTGAAACACCTTCTTCACCCCCACACTGCTTCATCTTCTTCTGGCATTTTTGTAATACATGTAGAGTCATGAATTCCTTTCAAATTCTGTGCACACTTTGTGCAGATATCTAATTTTTGTTGTTCTCAAAGGTTCGCAATTCAACTTGAGATTACCACTTCCCAATATGTTCACCAGTTTAATGGTATCAGCACAGATTTGATTACTGAAGTATATGGCTACAGGTTTTAGGAAACAAGCTTGTTTTCCAAAAAAATTGGAATAAATCATGGTTTACAGGTTTCTAAGCAGTAAAATCTTACAATATATTTGGAATAGAAAACATACTGAAACAGAAACATGGCTTTAGAGAGAAAATATTTAATCTATTTCGTGAAAAAAAGTACAAAGCTTTAGAAAAGAGGCATCAGGTTTCCACGTACAATATAAACACACGTGTGCTTTCCATGCTACCATGTGTACATTTCTGAGCTGGTGAAGGCACTGCACTCAGTCCACACAGTTAACACGTGCGCCTGAAAAAATATCACTGAACACAGAACGGAAATAGGTGTAGAAAAAGTGTTATATAAAAATATATTAATTTGTCTACATTAACACTTACAAATGCACAAGTGAATTCTTTTAGAACTAGACCATGTCTAGAAATCTCAGTATCTGACTTTCAAATTAGATTTTCATTGCTTTTCTAATCACTGAAGAAAATAAGTAAAATCAAATCTTTGTAGCGACAGCTATGAAGTCAGCACAGACCAACTCTAGTTGCAGACGTCACCAATTAGTCACCCAGAGGATCAGGAATAGTCTGCGTATTTCCACGTATGAAATGTGATTTGAGGCAGTGATAAGTGTAAATCTCAACTCCACAGCTAAGTCTGATTCTGCCTATAACTCATGTATAAAGTTGGGACAATATTCATAAACTGGCTCTCAATATACCTTAGCAAGAGGGTTTTAAGTTTTTAAAGAATATCAGCCTTCGTAAAATGTAATTAGGAAGTTGTATCTCAAAGTACAGAAAAATTAATTTGAATTCACGCAGGGCATCGTTCTCTTCATTTGAAAACTGATACATTAGGAATTCTAGGAAAAAAAATCCATCACTACAAAATCATTTCTCCATTATCTATGGCTACTTATGTAACTCATTAAAACTTTCAGAGAAACCACAGCTATTTTTAAAGACAGGGAAGCCTGAGATGTGGCATGGAAGTGATGGCTTATTCTCTACAGGTAAGCCGCGATGACAAATATCAGGCATTCATAACCGTATCTTTCAACTCAATATAAACAAAAACTGGCTCATGCTTCTGAATCAAGGATAATGACCGCAAATTTTACAAATAGAAGTTACACGCCAGTGAGGAACTTGTCTATTTTTTTTACTACTCATTACAATTTTTTGTCTAGTTTACCCCAATTTATTTCTCATAAGCCCAGCACAGATTTGGTAGAGAAACAAAAGTTCTGTTTAAATCAGCCACATTTAGATTAGAGGGCTGATTTTCTTCTCTACTTCCCAGCATAGTTCTTTTCACTTTATTTCATGAAAATATGTAACCAAGAACCTGAGAACTAAAAGGGAATAAATTATGTTTGGTTTACTCTATTCATGTTTTAAAAAAACAAAACAACAACAACAACAAATCTCACCATCTTAACTCCCTACTTCCTGCCAGGCCTTTAACTTGCTGAAGAAACCTGTAGGGCTGTGTGGTGCTCCTTGTGCTTGCTTAGTGCTTCTGAATAGAAGACTGAGGTGAGTGATGGTGGTCCTTTCAGAGCTTTCAAGGACAGTCAGCTGCCCGCGTGCATGACTCAGCTCCCCCAACAGGGGATGGCTGGAAGGATGTTTGGAAAGGCTTGTGACACTTTCCTTTTACCCCTGAGGCTTTCAACAGAGAAAAAAGAAATCCTTTGGTGCACTTAAGTGACTCGCCAAGGAAGGACACACCAAACAATGAATAACTACACCTTAGCAAGCAATTCCACAACTGGGGCTGGGAGATAGGTCAGTACAATAAGCGGTTGCCTAGCAAGCACAAGGACCTGAGTTCAACCCCCAAATTCTACAAGTGCCTGGGGCTTTAATTCTTCAACGCTAACCTTTGCAAGGGATTGAACAAAACCCACAGCACACTCAAAGCAGAAGGGGCGTTCCTGGAAAGCAGAGAGCCCTTCTTCAGCCAGGCTCTCTGGGGTCAGGCTGGCCACAGGAAAGCCACGCAGCCAGCCCAGCGGTAGGTCCACCACAGGCAAGGCCAAGCTCGCTAGCCATGGACTGCACAACAGTTAGATTATTCAAGTCTCTAACTTAGACTCTTATTCTTTGTTGCCTCATTATAAAGAAATGGAAGAAAAGCAAACTCTGAACTATGCAGGACGGAACAGTGACTAAACGCTGGTGCTAGTTCATTTAAACTGTGTGCCACGTGTGGAAGAAACAACTGTGGTACTACTTTTGGGATGTGACACAGTTTTCAAAATGGGATTTTATGACAAAAGTGACAAATTCCTCACTGCGCCATCCCACTACCTACCTAGCAAACTGTTTAACAATGAAGAGGCTCACATTCTGTACATGTGAGCAAGAATGACCATGAATGACAAGAATGACCAAGAATGACAAGAATGACCATGAATCCTCGCCGCTGGGATGTAGCATTTTGCTTCATTCCTTTGAATAGTATCTAATGCTGGAATAATAGGTTGACACTGGCGAAAACTGTACCGTTGGGTGGTCTACATACCAGCATTATTTATGCTGGAAGGAATCAGAAGACTTTGGATTTCTAGAGCTGGCTTTAGCTAATGAAACAAGATTTTTCTGAAGTAGCAATAAACTTAGGATTTGAGACAGTCTTGTGCTTGGAGTCCAGTTATTCCTTATGGCAAAGTCCCAACTGCCATCTGAAGGCCCACTGAAACAGCACCACTGGAGCCAACCGATAATCCCTTATTATATCCACCTGCTAAGAAAAACTGGGTATGTCTCAAGTTAAGAGTGGTGCAAAAACTCTTCTGGGAAACAGCTACATGACAATTTCTAGGCTTCAATAGGAATATACAATGAAAAGTTACATATTAAGTGGATTTAAATTTAAAAAATGGCGATTACTAGAATTTTGGGGGTTTTGAGGAGTTACTACATAAAACTATGAAAAGGTTTTTTAAAAAGGCCCGAGAGGCAACACGGCAGGTGGGTGAGCAGACTCACGCAACAGGCTCTGCCACTAACCACGACCTCGACTATGCTTCCTGCTCTGTTCTAGCTCCAGCCAACTAAGGAAGCATGGGCCCTGCCCCGTAAGGCTGTGCCAAAGCTGAAAGGGGTTCATACGCACAGCGCTCAGAGAGGCCAACAGGAAGAACTCAGCGAGCGCAGCTAGCACTTACTCCTTCACCTGAAGGCTAACACGTGCACAGCAGCGCTCGTCATTCAACAGTCTGTCTCCACTCTGTACTTCACAGGAGAACCAGGATGGAGAAACTGCCTCTATGAAGGAGCTGACATTCACTGCCCGCCCTGAGCCACCTGTCGGCACCAGGTATCTGCCGGCCCCAGAGCCGCTCTGGGCACCGGCATCGTCCCCTCTGATATGCAGATTTGCCACCCACAGTAAGCCTGTCCTCACTCCCAGGGGACACAGTGCTGCCTGTCTGCATCAAAGCTCAACTGAGGCAGGAATGTGAAAGTGCTCTGGGGGCCTGCACCACTCCACCACCGGGAGACTTCAGGACACTACATGGGCGCAATGCGTAGGGCACACGTGGCAGGTGTGCGGTGAGGGTGCACACAACACAGGTGTGGCAGGACGCCCCTCAACGCAAGTCTGTTACTCAGAGCTGCAGAAGAGCTTTCTGAAAATTTTATACAGCTGTAGGTACACTCCTTTATGGTATTATTTAAAAAACGTTTTATTACGAAAGTATCCTCTTCTTAAACCCCAACTACAGAAAACAGTAACATATCAAATATTTGGTAGAGAAATGTTTTCTTTTAAAATTGCAGTTCCAAGGAAAACTTCAAACCATGTGTCTGTGGTCACAAATTACCATTATTAAGCTGTTAAGTAGCTGTTTCGTTCATTACTAAATGCTACATAAATATTTCATTAAACACTTAATAGCAACTCTCTGAGGCAATGTACCAGCCCCACTTTATAGGATTAGAACCTAAGTGAGCACCGATCACACGCTCGTGCTACACCACAAAAACACAGGAAGAAAAAAAAGGTCTAATTTCTAGCTTTATGAAATCTCATCATTGAAAACAAAATACAAAAAAGAATTAAGGGCCGACCAGACAGCTCAGTGAACTAAAGTGCCTACTTAGGCAGAGCACAGGGGCCAGTGTTCGATCCCTGGAGTGCTGTGCTGGCCCGGCCTCCAGGGCGCACTGACACTGCCATTGAGACTGGGCGTGCTAGTGCACACCTGTAATCGCAGTACTTGGGAGGCTGAAAACAGGAGGATCACTACGAGTCTGATCTGTGTAGTGAGACCTTACACATCCTGTAGGGCTTGCCCTAAACTCATAAAAAAAAAATTTTAAACCAGCCAAAATCTCAGCATCCAGAGCCAGTATTAATATAACCCTGTGCAAATAACTTCATGTAATTATGAAATTTAGTTTTTGATGATTTGGAAGAGTGCTGGGGACTGAATCCAGGGCCTTGTACATGGCTTAGGACTCAGTGCACCACTGTCCGAAAGGCCCAAGGCCTAATGACTAGTGCTAAATACCATGAAGGCTTTACAGTGGCATGTATAACTGATAAATTTGCATAGGCACAAAATTAATATAAGTGTTATTATCTCCCCAAATTTTCTAATTTTTGGAACATAAGCAAAAGAAAACACTGACTTCTCTCAGTAGCATTAGCTCAAAAGTAGGCTGGCCAAAAAACGTATTTCTTGACCTTTTGATCTGTGTACACACACATATGCTCATAAGCATACATAAACACACACAAACTCATTTACATGTTAATCTCTACCTCGTTTTGTTAAAATTTATAGCCTTTTGAAGGCCTAGTAATAAGATAAGTAAATACATTATTAGAACAGTTAAGGAGAAACTTGTTTATCATAGTCATTGTGTTTTACCAAAGTTACAGTTATGGGTGCTTAAAGTGCAAGATTTTCTCTTGTGAACAGGTTAAGTATAAATATTTGCTTGAGACAGGGATAAACAAAATTCTTCACAGAGATCATAGCAGTCCTGAGTATAAATTTTAACTGAGTTGGTATCATGGAGGGGAATAAAGAGGGACAACGTAGAAGGATTTAGAGCAAAGATTCCGGGTGCTAAAATCTATGTAATGGACCCTGCTGGTATTTGAATCTTATTCTTTAAACTATCACTGGACAAAATTTATGCAGAAAGAAAAGCAAAAGTAAAAAACATTAAGGAGCTCCTACAGAAAACTGAAGGCAGACGCGGATCAAGAAGTTTTTAAAATAAACTTTCTAGTGCTTCCTCTTATGTAAAAGGTTTATATTAGTCATAAATTCAAAGAACTTACTCATAGTGCTTTACTGTGGTTTATTCAAAATCATATTCATTATAAATAATATTTTAATGTAAAAGAATGCAAACTGGCAGTGTGTAAGAATGTGAAAAATCAAAAAAAGTATTAGCTTAAGACTAACCTAACACAACCTAGACAAAGGGAAAATGAACACTAAAAGCTAGTGTTGGATTTTAATGTGTATGAAAATATACAGCACATAATTCATGTGTGTCTGTACACTGAAAGATACACTGTTATTTCTGCATCCTCAAGTTAAAACTGTATCCTCTTCATTTATGACCTCAAATAGGAAATGACCGGGCCAAAAGATTCTGATTCTGTCCAGCCGGAAATGAGAAATGCAACGTCGGCTGAGATGGGAAGGCAACCAAGGAAGGCCTCTTCTTCATGAAAGAGAACGTCACTGTCACACACCATGTGTGTGACATGCTCTTTTCAGCATTCACTGCAGATTCTGCTATGGTAGCACTTTCTACTACAGTGTGCACTAAGGTCTTGTACCAAACAGCAGTGACAGCCCTTGTTTTGGTTGGCTGTGGAACCGGCAGGCTCCTGAGGTAACTATGTAGGATTTTAAATAGGATCCCTTTCCCTTTTACATTTATACTTCTCTTTAAAAATAGCTGTAGCAGGCTGCTAATTAAGTCATAGTCATGATCTACACTCTTCAGAGATTTTGCTAACTTTATAAATAAGATAAGCAAATAATGTTTCACAACTGTTATTTCAAAAGAATAAAAAGAAATGGACAAAGGTGTCTAAGATCACACTTTAAATTTACCACTTTCAGAAGAAGGGAGTATATTATGCCATACTGTCTATAAACATTTAATAAATAAATAAACATGGTTTACCTGAGGTTTAAAAAACCTTATAAGCTAATTAAATTACAAGCATGTTGTATCAGTTTTAGGAAGAACAGAATAGGCTTTTGAATAGCTATGATATGAACGGGCGCATGCACGTAACCCCAGCCCTGGGGAGGCTAGGCCACGAGGAGCCCCAGCTCCAAGCCAGCTGGGGGAACTTAATGGACAAAATAGAGCGATTTTCACTATCTCAAAAACGAAAAAAAGGGTAAGTCATGATAATACGTTTTACCAACCTGCTAATTTCAGTGACTATTTTCTTTAAATCAGAAAAACAAAAACTAAAAAACAATGCAAATGAGTCATTGTTTTAGTCCTAACAGAGTTATGTATTAGAATATACTATATCTGTTAACTATGTGGAATATTTTACACTGCAAATTTCAATCAGAAGGCTTAAATCTGATTTTTAAAAACATCACAATGAATCATAATTTAAATTCTGAATATGGGTAGCTCCCCGAAAAAACCCAAACCCAACAAACTGACATTTAATGCATATAAGTAAGTGTAAATTTCCAAAACGACACACATATCTATTTATATCAGATCCAGCTGCCACAACAATTTCTTTATCACAGACAGTAATATGTCCTATGTCTTTTCTCTTTGAAAACCATATTATTTCTGGGGACCCCATCACGATCTGGTAAGCATGTGTTCATTCAAAACAATGAGACACCAACACGGCCACCACGACACATCACCATCCACACAGGCCAGGGAAGGCGTGCATCTGCATCCCCTAGCTATTCCACACTCATCTTTCCTATACAGAGTTATAAAGCATAGTAGAGGTATGGTAAGACAGCAAATAATTTATAATACAATAGACTGAAACTCTTTTTAAAAATATCTAAATGACAATACCACAGAAGAAAATAAAAATTAGGTGGAGTCACTCACATACTCTTCAAATTTCTACTATAATGAAAATACTTCGTTTAGTTTGTTTGTTTTTTGGCTTAGAACAGACCTTATGCCTTGAATTGCAGATATCCTTATACAAACATGAACTGGAGCTTAGGTTTATGTAAAGTTACTATGAAATCTATTCAAATATGCTGAATGCTATTTTAAAAGGTTTTAAAAAGTCAGTTAAAACGCCTCATACTCTTTTCAGTATTCACTGCAAATTCTGCTATGGTAGCACTTTCTACGACAGTGTAGACTAAGGCCTTGCACCAAACAGCAGCACAGTGTGCTGTCATGGTTTAAATGACGGCAAGTGACTCAGCTAGCACAGCCAGAATGAAGGAATTTCTTTATAATAAAAAGTAGACAAGGAACATAGCTTTATTTTAAGTCAAGTTGCTAGAACTTAACTGAGCAACATCCATCTGTGGATCCAGAGGCAGAAATAAACTTTTCTTTCCATAAATCACAGCAAAGGTAGCTGATGAAGGACGGGGAGACGGCAAGCGGCTGCTGGCTGCCTTGCTAGAACACGTGCCTGAGCTCTACTGGAGCTCTGTGGCCTGCCTGCGTGTCGGCTACCTGCAGAGGCTGCCTGAACAGAACGCCCTTCATCATGCAAGCGCTGCTGTCCGCGCTGCAGTAATACAGAAACACGCTGACAGACAGAACTACGTCAGGCGACCCGCAGCGGTCGGGGATGCGAAGTGAAATCGTTGGCTGGTCGGAAATGCTCTCTATGTCTCCAGATGGTGCCTGGCCTTGAAGAAGCCATTCGTTGCCTAGAAGATAAAAAAGGCAAATGATTAAGAGTATACAAGATGACAAACAGGAAATGGGAAGAAGCAGAAGAAGAGAGTATTTTGCTTGGGGAGTTCTTTTCTTTAAAATAAAAAAAATAAAAATAAGAAAGCATCCATTCAGTCAACAAATATTTAGTAAGTCTGTAGGTGCCAGGCATTGTACCCTGTGGGAAGGACATAAATATGAATAAGATAGAACCACTTTTCTAATTATTACAATTATTCTTTTGAACACTATAAAATAAATCATGGACTGATTTTTATTGAAACAAAAAATATTGCAAATATGGCTCTAAATCTTTAATCCCCAAAGTTAAAAAATAAAATCTAATAGATATTATTATAAACATAGGATACGTGAGATAGATTATTTTTATCAAGTTGATAAAAACCTTTAGGGATAAAATATAAAAACTACAAGGGCTGGGGAGATGGCTCAGTGGAATAAGCGCTACCCTGGCAAACGCAAGGGCCTGAGTTCAATCCCTGGTTCTGGAAAAAAAAAAAAAAATCATAAAAACTACAAAATGAACTTTGTCTCATGGAATATAAATGGATGTACAACTCGGTGGACGTTCTAGTTAGGATGGTGGTGAATTCTGAAATACCCAAGAATAATAAAAGACGAGCCACTGCTTTAGAAAACTGTAACACTGCATATACCCTCGAGTTACAGCAGAAACTAAGAGATTTTGTCTACCCCAACTTAACACATGAAACTCTACCTAGACTTAAACATTGACTTAAATTTTATCTATCCAAAGTGTCCAATAAATCACAAATGATGGTTAAGCCTTCTACTGTTAAAAATGCTGGCTGTCTGCATTCACCCTGGGCCTTCTCCCTGAAGGAACATCTGCGCCCACCCAGAAGCACAGCGTTCTGTCCACAGGCACGGCCTGCAGACCTGGGCAGTGCCCGGATGCTCCCGTGCTCTCTGAAAGGGCACGCCGGGCCCACAGGACGACTTACCAACGACTCAGGGCCTCTGTATAAAAACTGGGCCACCACTGAGCAGGGCAGAGCGGCGTCTGCCACAGCGCCCTGGACTCTCTTCCCCCACGATGCATCAGCAGACTCAGACCCCCCCAGGCCCCTCCATATCGCTTTTATCATCCTGCTTCTAATATTCTAATGTTCTGTTGAAAAATCAAATTTGAGACAACTATGTTGAATCAGAGAAATAAGAAGGTGAAAGATAAATAATCAAGAGTTAAGTGCAGCGCTTTTATGTAGGAGGTTTTAAATAATTCAACAATTCTTTGGCTTTCTTTGCTTATTTTTGGACTGGGAAATATGTTTTACATAATTCTTTATTTCACTAGAGAGATAGAGAACTCAAATTTTAAATTAGGACAGGAAAATAATATATGGTGCTATTTTAATATTGAGATCTAAAAACACAACAAAATATTCTAGATATTTTTCATATATATTACATTTAGGATTTGTGAAGTTAGAGAAGGCCAGACAATTTTTACGCTCCTAGTTTTGGCTTAAAACTTTCACGTAGTCTAACCATCCTAAGAATATCTACCTCTAGGGCTACAGAGAAAGCTCAGTGGTCTAAGTGCCTGCATAGGCAAGCGTAAGGACCGAGGGTTTGATTCCCAGTACCCCATGTCATGCCAGTCACTGAAACCAGGTATAGTGGCACAGGCCTGTAATCCCAGTGCTGGGGAGGCTGAAACAGGAGGATCACTACGAGTCCTAGCTGTGTAGTGAGACCCTGTACCACATTCATTAAAAAAAAAAAAAAAAAAAAAAGAGTATCTGCTTCTAATTAACCAACCCAAAAGAGAAAATTTCCTTTAATGGTAAGTGTACAAATCTACGCTACAAAGTAATTTCAAAACCCTTAAAAAACTAAGAGTCTTGCCTGAAAAGCTTATTTGCTTCCACATCAACAACAACAATAAAAAGCCAGTACCTTGGGCCAGTAACAGCTCAGTGTTGCCTTCGCCTACTTCACTTTAGCACTGCCTGGTATTTTTTGTCTCAAAGCCTTCACAGGTCTAACAAAGCAGAACTTGACATGCTAATTTGTCCACAGTCTACTTCAAAAACCAATACGTTGCTCTTTCCACAAAGACAAACTGAATTAGTGATCTCTAACTGATGCACTCTTTTCAGACCTTGGACACAGACATCCACCCAGCAGTCTAGGACCGGCTCGGAGCCCCCCGGGGGCTAGGTGCTCAGGGACTCAGTACTCTGTCCACACAGCCAGCCCCGCTGGCTCAGTGCTGCCCGGCAGCTGTTGTCCTCCTGGAGTCAGAGGAGTGGATTCCCTACAGCTCGGCCAGTCCATCACTGAGCAGCGTCTCTCAAACTCATTCCAGAAGCCTGCCATCTGAAAGGGCACACTGGGCACACCTCTGTCTTTTTGGTCGGCGTGTCGCAGGCCAGTGGTCTCTGCCCCGAGAATAAGGGAAGGTAAATAGGCATGAAGCCAGGACTTGGGTAATACACACAAAAAGCGTGTGAGAGGCCATGAGAGAGCAGTGGAAGGGGGAATGGGAGACTGAAAGGGCGTGGGGAGCAGAGGTCCTGAGAGAGAAAGCTGCGCTAGGAGTCCCGGCCGTCACTACTTCACTTCGCATCACTGTGCGCAGTGTTACGCGTGTGGGAAAAGCTAAGTTCGGCGGCTCCACTTCAGTGTTTTTAAACTAGGAGGTTCTTCTTGGGAACAAAAATTAAGAACAGAGCTTGGGGGCGGGGAACTCCATATGAAGAGAAACTGTGCTAACAACTGCTGTGTATCTTTCAGTGAGCTCTCTAATAAAGGGAGCAAGAATCCTGAAGACTATGGAAAACTGCCAGTCAGACCTGGGGTAACGTTTTTCTTACAATCTACCTTAAATCTTGCCTAAATATCACAAGTGAGAAAAATTATTATTATTATTATTATTATTATTATTATTGTTATTATTTGGTAGTGGGGATGGACCTCGGGACCTTGTGTTTATGCCACTGAACTATTCCCCTCCCCATTATATTAAACATCAAGAATTTATTAAACATTTCCGTTTATCAGATCATACGCATACCATCAGCAGACAGAAACCAGCAACTGGGCGCGCCTTCAGTCAGCTTCGCTCCTGATGGGAACTCTAGCCGAAGTCTGAACTGAAGAGTCTGACCAGGACAGACGGACACCGGGGGGAGCTTGACGGCGGGGGCGGACTTGGGCAGTCTGGGCGCTGTCTTCGGTTTTTCTAGGAGCAGCGGACCGTCTACCACAGCATTTTCAGACTTGAAGACGGGCAGCTAGGAAATCAGAAAATCCACTGTGACAGCACAATCACTTTGACTACGAGAACTTATTTTCAGACTTTAAGAGAAAAAAAAAGTTCTGTGTCACTGAGACTAACTACCGTTCTAGTCTGATTAATGAGCACAGAAAAATAGCTCATCTTGGCAAGAAGATTACCAACACTTACAAATATAACATTAAACTTTCTAGTATTTTTATAGATGGCTGGAAATTAAATAAAAAATGGTATGAATTTGAAAGTAGGGGATATAATAAACATTCTCTTACAATTTTCACTGCCAAGTAAGTACACATCAGAGATCTAGCAAAGAGAGACCCTTGTGATGGTAATCCTTTTTTTTTTTAATTTTAAATCATGTCTTGAAAATTATCACAATTTTAGAAAAACCTTGTATTTTTTTCAGGTCAATGTGATACAACAAGGAGTAATTCATATCAACATTTCTCACTGAAAATTCTAGAGACCCTGTCCATATTATTAAATGTTGACTATAATTTGATTTTTTTTCCAATCTTCAATGGCTTGAGAAACACAGATGCTAACTATTCCTTGGGGGATTACTTGGTAATAGATTCACTGTTCAAAACTAAGATTTTACAATATTTCCAGGATCAATGAATAAAACAAACACAACCCACGTGGTACATGTATAAAATTATGTGTTAGTGTATTTATGCTTTTAGAAACAGATCTAAGTCCCCCTCCTTTCAATCTTGAAAGTTCATTAAATTCTCTTCACCTTCTATTGTCTTTTTCTCAAAATTGCAGCACAGACAGAACTTCTATTTCAAGAATATAGCCTCAAAACAGGCCTGTTGGTCTAGTTATCAAACACAGAACAAAACAATCAACGGAGGCATTCACTTACTACGCTCTCTCAATGTGTCCATCTTACCACCAGAGAGGGTCTAACCAAACGTCTCCATCAGTGTTTTAGCCTTAGCACCATCATCAAAACCACACCTTTAATACAGCTTTGAAATTACTTACCACAGAAACTGTTTTTGTTTCCAAATCCATCACTTTAATCTGATGATTGTTGGTATCTGCTACATATAATAGCTGGCCATTTTCTCCAACACATAAGCCTCCTGGTTCATTAAAAGTCGACTCAGTAAAACTGGAACTAGCAACATTATTTGTGTTTCCAGTCCCTGCTAACGTTGTACAGCTTTTTGTTTTTGGATCCACAACTTTAATCTGAAGAAGGAACAAAACATTCACGTATCTGAAGACCGAGCTCATGTCTGCAGCATGGAAGAGTATAGCATCAAAAAACTAGAGAGGGGAATTCTGACTGCCATTAGCATTCTCAACAGATCTCAGAAAAAAAGTAGAAATTTATTTTCTTGAAAAGCTAAACATTCAAATCACACAGTTTAAGGGGAGACACTCTTATTCTAAAACTGCAAAGTCCCTGTTTTCCACAAGTGATCTTGGATGAATTTATATTTCAAATTAAAATGAATTGATTTTTTTCTTCACAATGGAATATAACTGCACAACTGAGCCTTTTCCTCATGAGCATTGCCTGACACGTACACCTTTATTAAGTTTAACGACCACCAGTTATATCTCATTGACTTACATATAGGGCCTCTTATCATAAGGTATTAACTTCAATATCATTGATCCTTATAAAAAGAAAATAAAAACCAAAACAACTGAACAGACAAAAAGAGAAATGCTGCTGACAGTGGAATTACCTGCTGCCAGGCACACTACTACGCAACAGCTGAAGAACGTTCATCTTTTAGTAGAGGTCATTTTCCCCACTTGCCCTCTCCCTACTTCCTGACTGTGTTACTACGCAGTTCACAACTCAGGCTCACAGGCACTGGAGTGGGCTCAGTGCTTTCCCTAGTACAGATACATCATCACCTTCTCACAAAGCAAGGACTAAGAGGAGCAGAGAACACAAGGCACACAGCTGCCAGGGGCCGCTGTTCTCTGTATTTTAGAGCAGAATCAGCAAGCGGCACACAGATAGTTCAGCATTCTGAACACCAGGGATGAACAGCAAGGCGCTACCTAATTCCATGAAGACTCACCTTGTGGTTATAGGAGTCTGCCACATAAAGCAAATTCCTCTTCTTGTCCCAGGCTACTCCCAGTGGGTGCTGAAGTTTTACATCAATGCCTGCTCCATCAACATCACCAAAAGCAAATAAATTCTTTTTATTTTTTTAAGGAGAAAGAAACAGCAGTTATTAAAATTTTCACAGTGCTTTGTTAAACTATCAAGTCACAATTAAGATAGCCGAATGTGCTATTCAAGTTCAAGGGGAAAGGTCTGCTTTTTTATATAAATGGGTGGGTATGGATGCAGACTAGTAAGAAATTACAGAATTTTGAGTGTGCTCATTTTTGGCGTCATCACTCAACCGTTCTGACAGGTGGTCAGGAAGAGGTCGAATCTACTAGTCTGGTGCTCTTTGCAATCCACTGCTGAACACACATGTGGGCATCTCTCCTCTCTCTAGCGATCACTATTTTATTCTTTGTTTTTCCCTGAGGACTCAACATTTGTACATGAACAACTAGAGTGACATTAGATGGTTTTTTAGACGGTTTTACTGGTGTTTCCTTATAGCACATTTCCTTTGACGTGGCTTCCATTTCAATGTGTGACCCGGCTGAGGACATCCCTCCTAGCCCCTACCACTGCAGCTCACAGTTCGTGAAACTGCTAGACGGCCAGTATCTGGGCTCGTTGTAAAAGCAACTTTCTTTACCATGGGGTCTCGTTCTCCTCCAATGAGGGGCTTCACTGCTCCATCTTTGAGGGAGACGGTTCTCACAGTGCTGCTCTCACTATCGGCTACAAAGAGGCAGTTCCAGGGATCTTCTGAGGCCAGAGAGAGGCCTGAGGGCTGGGCGAAGCCTGCCTTGTGAGGATACGCATTGTTCCGATTCTCTTCATTCCCACTGCCAGCAAATGGAAGACAAGTCCCTTTCTTTAGCTCACTGAAAGACAAGTCCATAGGTGGAGTCAACAAGTGGGAAATGTGTCAATTTAGTTTTTAAATGTATGTGAAGGCAAGAATCAATGATGACAGCACAGTTTAAAAAAAGGGCCGGGGAGGGGAGAAGGAGAAGGGCAATCTTAGCTTATGACTGGTATGCAGAGACCTTCCTGTTTTCTTCAAAATAAATGTAACTGAAACATACCCTGAAAGGACCAGAATTATAAGAAGAATAATTAGATGTTAATAAGTCCTACTCTCATTTCTTGATTTCTTCTTAGCTGCATGAAATGGCAGACTCTGAAAGGAAACTAGAGAGGATCTAGCTCCTGAAGACAATATAGGATGAGCGGGCGGCACAACTGATCGCGGCACCGAAGCAATTTCTTGGTACCCCTGGGAAATGTCTACTTCAAGGAGCATTCCGAGGGTGCCCCTGGATGCAGCGGTTTTGACTTCTAAACGTATGCCAGAGAAGTTGCAAAGAAGACACAGTGGAGTGCTGTGTGAGGGAAGGAGAGAAGCAGGCCTGGAGCGCAGAGTGAGGGACCGCATGTGCACATTCCTAAGTGCAGTACACGTGGGGAAGCTTAAGGTGACCTCACTCGCTGACTGATACATTCCCAATGATAAGGGAGGTGGAAGCAGAGGGATAAGGAATGTATCCAAGATGGGATTTATTCAAGAACTTTTAATATGTAAAACAAATCAAAAAGTAGTTATGGTAAGGAATCCAAACACTTTATAAAGAAGCTCTGTTAATAAAAAAAAAAAAAAAAAAAAAAAGGTGGGGAAATTTTTAACTTAAGAGTTAGGAGGCGTGAGGATGTAACTCAGTGGTAGCATATGCATGTCCAAGCTTTGGGCTCAATCCCAGCACTGGTAGGCAAACATCAGGGACCATTACCCCCAGTGATCAGTCACGCAGAAAGATAAAACCTACCTACAATTAAGATGCTGTCAACGTGAGCCGAGTGACCATTTTCTTATTAAGGAGAACTGTTCTACTTAGGTGGAAATCCAGGGAGCCCTTGAGCATCTATGTCCAGCAGAGCTAGCGCCCAGAACAGCACATGCTGGCAAGCTGCTACTCCTCTTTACTGTTTATGATTATGTCTCATACACACCATGATTGGTAACCTCCGCTGCTCTCCTGCTTGGAAAACAGCAACAGCCTCCTTGGGGCGCTCTGTCTCCAGTCTTGCGTCACTCAGAATGTGTCCAGGGTTCTTTCAAAGACACATGCCCATTCATGCCATTTCTGAGCTTCAACTTGCGGTAAAGGCCTGCACAACGCCCAAATCTCTGCGAAGGACTCAAGGCACGGCACAGCACAGCTTCCGCTGACATCACTGTCGGCTCTAGCCGGGAAAACCTCCCTAACTCAGCCACCTGCAGGTGCTCTTCCTTGATACCTGAAATCTTATCCATGACTGTGTCTCTCTCATGAAGACAACTTCAATTTAAAGGACCACTTCACTGGTTCACTTCATGCACTGATTTCTGGTCTGCTCACTGGCCTGTTCTTCTGTAAGCTCACTGAAGACAGGCACCACATGCACCACTTTATCCTTCAATGAGCAGGTAAGTCATCCCTAGTGCCCGGCTGCATGCCTAGCACATAATATATTAACTAATATTTTAAATAATGATGAATTGCTGTAACACATGGTACAACTGTGTTCCTACACACATACATGCTACTAGTGTAGATGTTATTTTCTGCTGATAAGAGATGTGAGGCATGTACGTTCTGTGGAGATTCAGCACTTATGGTTGATGACTTTCACTTGTGCGTTTAATCTGTAAGCTTCTAAAAAGCTCCGGTTAGGTGCCAGCTACAGTACTAGGTATAGAGGATGCAAAAATGGACAAGACGGGGTTCCTTTCTTTAAACAAGAGTCTAATAGGGCTAGTTAAAAATAAGTGCAACCCAAAAGAATGAGGGAGTGAAGAGGTGAGGCTGGCTCACTTGTCCGGGCAGTGATGTGATGATATGCAGGTACCGTGGCCAGAGAAAAGTGTGGCAGGCTCTGTGGGGCTGAGGCGAGGGGCGCTGCAGGAGAACAGGAGGAGGTGTGCTGTCTTTCCAGTTTTACACACCAGAGATGGCAGCAAAGCTTCCTACACTTCCTGCATGTGCTAGACACTTTGTTCAACTCTTCCATTAGATGATCCTGCTCAAAGCAAGCCTATGGGGTGTCAAATCAGGAAACTGAGGCTCAGCGGGTCAAAGGGCCTCTCCTAGGCTCACAGAGATACTGAAGGGCAGAACCAGGACGCAACCTCAGGCCTGATGACAACACCCGGGCTCTGAATGCTGGCCATGTGGTGCTCATTTGGGACGATGGGATGACCACAGATGCCTGAACTGTGCTTAAATGATAAAGGGCCATCAGTTATTTCTGGTTCTCCGACAGTGTGCTCAGGGCTGTTCTTTCCAGGCTCGTAGAAATTAGGTGTGGCTGCAGGACCTGCCACCACCGAGGAAGCGGGAGTGGTGGAGCCGCGCCACGTGGAGCAGAGCGTCAGCGCCAGCGAGTCCCCACCCGGCCTCCCTGCTCTGCCAGCCCGAGGGTGACTGCTCCACCCCAGCCTGGGTGCTGAAGGACTGCTTCCCAGCGAACCTACACGAGTTAGAAAGAAAAGGTCTTGTTCTAAGCAGCTGCGAGTGCAGGTTGTGCGCCATGGTGGGGGAGTCTAGTACAGCACATCCTCACCAGAACAGAGAGATGGTCAGATGGTGACCAGCAAAGGGAGCACAGAAAGAGGGACACAGCCACTCACTTTTTCTTTGGCAGCTTGCCGGAATCCAGCAGCAGGGCCCATATCTGGTGAATTCCTGCCATGGCGATCCACAAGATGTTATTTCTCTGAACCTCTGAACCTTTATAAAAATAAATAGCAATTATTATATATCTATTTGGTTAATATGAACACTCCAATTGTTTCAGACATTTAAATTCAGAGAGAACAACAGTATATTCATAAATCATCTAATAGAAAAAACAATATATGCAATGCCTGACCTTGAAAGTTTTATCTTTTCTTTTAAAAGGTTTATTTCTTCAAGCTTGTAATTTTGCCTGTGAGAATTTTCAAAGTGTTCTTTTTTTTTAAATGGTGGCAGTGTGATAATTCAATATACCTACACAATGGATAATGGTCACCTCAGGGCTGTAATCAGCATCTCCACACCTGCAGCTCTCAGTACAATGGTTTTATAATCATTTGATTTCTGAGTCTGACGGAAGAAATGGGCTGACACCTACTCTCCAAGGAAGCTTTGCCGGCCAAACACCTGGAGCAGTCCCGCTAAGATGTACCCACCGGTATCAGATTCTCTACACAATTTCCATGAAAGAACTGAACCAAGAGTCTAAGAAATATGTATCCCATGACAGTATAAAATTTGGGACTCTCACATAAATTAGGATAGCTATTTAAAATCCACTGGCTAGTTGGTTATGAAACTAAATAAAAGAGGTAGTATATCATAGTACAGCTATTTACTAACAATAATAAATGTTCTATTCTTTTAGCTAATGATATTAACTTATAAGATGTGACAAAACTGTCTTTCTAAAATGAACTGTACTGTTAAATTACTTAACTATTTCAAGTAATCATTCTGAATTAAGATATTTTAACTAAAATAATTTAACAGGACACTCTCTTATACTAAAAGAAATATCTTAGTAAGGCTACTTTGGGAGCAGGGGAGAAGGCTCAGTGGAATAAGTGCTTCCCTGAGAAATGCAAGGGCCTGAGTTCAATCCCCGGTTCTGCCAAAAACACAAACAAAAAGTTAAGGTTACTTCATTTGTATTTTCTTTCCTCTCAAGTAGTCTATGTCCATAAGGAATTTTTCTTCTGCCTTTCAGTTTAACAAAAAAGACCCCGAGGACGCCATGACCTCAAGGAACCTCGGCTGTGGGGTCCAAGCACCCTGCAGGCTCCCCCCGAGGCGGCGCTGGAGGCAGGGCCAGGGAACAGCCCCCTAAGTAAGGTTGGGCTTATGATGCCTCTTTCTCTGCTCTTAACTGCTGCCCCTCAAAAGGCTAATGTAATTTATGTTACTTCAATTTTTGTACTCAACTATGTGCCTAAATGTAACTGTCACTGGTGTCCATATACTCCTGGGACTCAGTCTCTCTTTAATCACTTTAAAACCAGAGTGAAAGCTTTCCACAATTAATTTTTAACATACCACACTGGTCTGGCAATTACTCCATAGAGGAAACTATGGGATCACTAGAATGATCAGGACACCTAATAAAACATTCCCTTATTTTAGTACACTGACATTCAAATTAACGGTTCAAAGCGTGTGGCCACTGAGAACAATGCTCAGAGGCAGCAGCACTCAAATGTCAGCAGGATTATTATTTAATGTATCTGGATCTCAGCTGTACAGCACGCTGCGCAGGGCTGGAGAAATGCACGGACAACCCGGATGGCTCTTAGACGGCGGCCCTGAGGGTAAGAAGCACGACACAAGGTCTCTTGTTGAGCTTTCTCATTTTATAGGCAGCAGTAACAATGCACACAGTACCAACAGACGGCATCTCACAAAGCTCTCAGTTTGCAATTGATTATTTGTGTGAAATCTAAAATAAGTTCCACCACCACAACACACACACACACACACACACACACACACACAGAGTCAGGATAGATACACAGCTACTTTCTTTGTTCATTGAGGATAAAGGTGGTTTGTACTAATATTGTTTAGACAAAATATGTCTACATCTTGTCCTCTGAATAACTACTATGAAGACAACAGTGTGCAATGTATTAATTAGTGTAACTGTCCTACTAATCTGTTTTGAAGCTGTTTCTTTGCCATTTTCTTTTTTATTAAAATGAATAAAATAAAATAAAAAACCACCAAAAGGAAAAGACTAATAAGTTCCATAAATCCAAGATTATAAACTTATCAGTACTAACCAGTTAAAATAAGTTAATACTTCTGTTTAAACAATGGTATTAAGAAAACGGCCACATAAGATAAAAATGTTAGAAACAAAAAAGGCAAAGTCCAAAAATAAATAATTGTCATGGATTTTAACTTAATTTGAAATGCTTTCCAGTCATAAGATTCAAAAAGTTTTTATTCAGTAATATTTAGAACATTAAAGAATTACAAATATGGTATCAAGCTCACGATTCCACTGGGCATGGTGATTCACACCACAATCCTCGCACTCAGGAGGCTGAGAGAGAACAATTAATAAATCGGAGTCCAGCCTGGACTATACCGTGAGCTCAAGGCCAGCCTAGACTGTAGTAAGACACTGTCTCCGCCAAGCCCCCACCAAACAGCAAGAAAAATCAAGTCACTACAATGTCCACTATTTTCTCTGAATGGACTACACTGCTCTGATGGCCGTGTCAGAGCTCTGAAAGAAGAGAGTGTCTTCTTGTAGGAACTGGACACCCACTTGAGAACTGACGCAACGGTCTGCGGTCCGCATCCTCGCTGCCTCCTCTGTCAACGAGGACTTACTGCCAGCCTCATCTCATCACTGAAGAGGATGAACAAGGTGATGCAGAACAAGTGCCGACTGGCACACGTCGGGCAGTAAGCAGTATCTGCTGGCTTTCCACTCGTGAGCCAAGCAGTCCCCTCGCCCCGTCCCAGAATGCTCAACTGCTGGCTGCCGCATTCATTCAGGTCTCTGCTCAGGCTTCTTTCCGCTCTCCTCTCTTAATAGAATGCAACACAGCCTCAGGAGCTCTCCAGCCCCTTACCTGGCCTTCTCTCTAGCATTTATCATCTATCTATCTATCTATCTATCTATCTATCTATCTATCTATCTATCTATCTATCTTCCTGTTTACCACTCTTCTTCTATTGAGCACATCACCTAAGTAGGAGTGTTTCATTCAGTTTTATTATCAAGAACTAGAACAGTATGTGGCTCATAGTAGATGCTCGGAAAATACTTCTTGAATGGACTTTCTCCAGGGGTATCACAAGAAAACGTCTCCTCTTTGTCATCAAACTCACAAGCCCAACATGTACCCCAGCGATAGTGAGTGTTTCCTGGTAGCACTAGTGACTCATCTCCAATCCAAGAAGTCTGCTATTAATATAAGTCTGTACCACTGTCCTCTACAACACTGGCTCTAAATGGGAATGAAATGCCACTCCAAAATAGTTCGGATATTTGATGGGTAATCTGTATGGTCACACAATCGTGCCAGAGCATTTATATGATGAGCCATTATTTTCTTATGCATTACTCTTATTTTTATAGCTTAAAATTATGTAAGTGTAGGAGGATTGTATTAAATTTAAATGTTTCACATAATTTATTATGGGAACAGGGATTTAGGATTTAATAGGACTGAAAATTCTAAAATACACATAAAATAAAACTTTTCATCGACTAACATATTTCTAATCATGATAAAAACAGCACGCTGGGCTCAAAAGACAATTTAATGTGATAAAACTTTCAAAAGAATCTATGGCAAACATCATATTTAATAGTGAAATACTGCAACTATTAAGCCTGTGAGCAAAACTAAGATGAGTACACTTCCTGTCAACTCTTCAGTGTAGCAGCACATGGAGATTCTAGTTTATGCAACAAAAGAGTACAAAACCAAAAAGTGCAGACTAGAAATGTAACTAACCAGTCTCCGATGACATCACTACATGTGCACAGAACATGAACCGTTAGAATCCACAAGTGAACTTACTCACTGGAGCTAAGGTCAATGAATACGAGTACGTTCTATTTCCATTCCAGTAAATAAACAGAAACACATTGAACATCAGGAGGGTTTTTTTGTTGCTGTTAAATCTAATTTTACAAATATATATGCCCTCATGCCCGAGGCTCACAATCCTACTGTGACAAAGTAGCAGACAGACCACTCCTCTGTCCTTCCAGCTCTTGGGTCACACACCCCGGGAAGCCATGGTGCTCCTCTCTCAGGTCACACACCCTGGCGCTCCTCTCTCTCTCTCTCAGGTCACACACCCTGGCGCTCCTCTCTCTCAGGTCACACAC
>NW_004524618.1:14354731-14370304 GCF_000260255.1 Octodon degus | reverse complement strand
TCAGGTCACACACCCTGGTGCTCCTCTCTCAGGTCACACACCCTGGTGCTCCTCTCTCTATCTCAGGTCACACACCCCGGGCAGCCCTGGTGCTCTTCTCTCTGACGGGTCACACGGAATCTGTCAGGAGAACCTGCTGGTTCACTCAGTGTAAGTCCAGAACCTGACCACTCACCAGCTCACTGTCAACAGCTGCTGACAGGTTATTTCCTAACTGGGCTGTCACCTTGTTCCTACCCTGAAAGCAGCCTTTTCTCTTTCCCGTGAATGTTCTATTCTAGGAGATCTTGGGAAGGCAGAACTTAGCTCTCGGCTTTAGAAGTTTGAGAGCGTGCATCTTGGCAAAGGAGAAGCACGCTTTTGCACAACTGAGTACAAGATCAAACACGGCCTCCGATCTAGATCGCTAAGCAGGCCAGTGTGGCTCAGCTGGCCAAAGCTTTGCAGGGACAACATGTGAGCGCTAGTCTTGGTTTCTGTGTATTTATCTCCTTGAGAAGCCAGAGCACTGAAAAACAGAGGAGAAGCAGGGGCTGCCGGGGATCAGGGCTCGGATGCTTGGGGGTGATGCAACATGGCAAACACGTGGATCGCTGTCTGTGCTTAGGCGCTGAGCTAACCGCTGCACACCGGTTACCCCCTCTAAGAACCTGGAGCTGGGCATGGAGGTGCACGCTGCAATCAGAGCACGCTGGACACTGAGGCAGAGGCCAAGCAAGGTGGAGGCCAGCCTGGCCTACACAAGGAGCTCGTGGCAAGCCTGAACTACACAGTGAGGCACTGTCTCAACAAACCAACAATCAAGCAAAGAAAAGAAATGAAACTTGAGAACTACTTTCATCTTCATTTTATAAAGAAACCAAAATTTAAAAAGATCAAATAATTTGCAAAACTTCACACCAGAAATCTGGACTACGGGTTTATTAGCGAATTGAATCTAGGTATCAGTGTTCTGCTAAGAGTGGTACCACAGAGGGGAGCTTGTGGTCTTTTGTCAGGCTCTCTGCGTGGCTCCTTTGCTTTCCCCTCTTCCGGCTCTCACCCAGGTGTGGCCAAGGCAGCCCAGTGCATTTTCATGTGGCATCAGAAAGCGGGGCCATCAAATATATCCACAGCTTCTTACCCCAGTATGCGAAGCTGGGTGTGCCCCTCTGCCCTTCTTTCTCTGATCTCTGCAAGCTGTTTGTGGTTGAATAATCTCCTAAAAGTGTATTTTCCAATTTTCTACCTCATACTGTTGGCTTGGTTCAAATTATCTGGCATTTTTTGTGACCTTTATGACAAACTATCTTACAGTAAACAAGGACAGTAGCAAACACAATACTCTGTATGCAGTAAACCCTACCAATCATCATGCCTTGCACCCCTCAGATGAAGAGACTGAGGCATAAGGAGGCCGACCGTCCTGTCGAGTCACACTATGCCTGAGACGAGAAGCTGGGGGTGCAGGCAGCCTGGCTCTGGAGTCTGTCCCACAGAATCATGTGAACAATCCTGCAATAAATTTGCACTCTGCCTAACGGTTTGTTTCATCAAGGGCTGAAGACTGTTTTTGCAAACATAATGAAAGGTCAACAAAGGAACACAGAAAGGTGGCCTGGATTTATTGTATCTATCAAACCAGTAAACGTCCAAAACCTCTTGTATCAATCAATGAACATTAAAGAGAGCTTCAGAAAACAGGAATAAAAATCACCAAATGAAAATCCTCTGAAATTTTTAAAAATTCTGTGTTGTTTTAATCACCTTCCTAAGGGGTTCTGTGAAATCCTCTAAATAGATTTGCTTCCACAAACTTTAAAGCTCCTATAAAGCAAAGCTTGAGCCACTGGGGAAAAGCAGCAAACTGTCACCTCATGACACAGGAATAGAGCAATTACAGATGGAAAGCACAGAGAAGACGACTTTACACGGAGGGAAGCTCTGCTGCCAAAGACCCCAAGCACACAGGCAGGGGGCTCCTGCTGGGAGAGAAGCCACACATCCTCCCGTGCACATCCTCCAGCGAGTCACAGACACAGCAGCTGCCAGAGGACAGGACAATGGCACTGCTGCCCATCTCTGTCCCTCCAAGCCTGGCACTCACAGCCATACCAACTGGGTGGGGCTTGTCAGAACAGCAGGCGGCACTGCCATCCCCAGTGCAGGCCTGGGCAAAGAGAACAGCAGCGCACCCCAGGGGCCCCACAGAATGCACAGAGCGAACCACTCTGTGGAGCAGTGTGCGGGACAGCTGGAGCGAGGACGTGTACTGCCCACCTGTCCTGCGCTGGGGCTACTTCAGCGGGAAGACGCAGCCCAGAAGGGAAACAACGCTGGGGGCAAACTCAAAATTTAGGGTTAGGGAACCCGGACTCTGAAATGACTATGCCTAGTATATTAAAGACTTCATACTCATCCAACCAGCTTGTCAGCCGACTAGACTCAGTGACCCTGAGGATAAATCAGTAGGAATTACCTAACCACACAAAAAGAAAATACTGCAGAAGAAAAAGGACACAACATACAACACTGGTTGGACATGATACCAGAGAATCTGATATAAGAAAACCTGAAGTCCCAGAAAGAAAAGAAACAAGGGGGCAGGAAGAAATAGTTGAAGAGATAATGCATGAGAATTTCTTCCAAATAATAAAGGACACCAAACCACTATTTCAAGAATTTCAGGTTGGATAACTCCTAGATGTGTCAGTGGGAACTACTGAAACCAAAGAGGAAAATGTGAAAGCAACTAGAGAAAAAATAAAGAGGAACGAGAGAAAACTAAAGCAAGCCTTTGGAAAACTATTATCCAGAAGAATGGAAAGTATTAAAATTCAAAATGTTAAGAAACTAACATATGGAGTATAAAACCATTTTTTAAATTGTTTTTACGTCAGAAACAAACAAAAACCCAAGAGAAATCAGGCCAGTAGATGTGCTTTAGAAAAAAATCTGGAAAGAAAAAGACCTGGATTAGGGAAAGTTCTTCGGGGAAAGCAAGACTGCAAACACACGGGACTCTGCAAACAGCCACTGTGGAAACCCTAACAGTTTCATTCCCAGGCATCTCCCAGAGAGCTAAATACACTGACCACTGACCACCACCGCCACCCCACCCCACCCCCACCCCCGCCCTGTTATGGGGGCTCAGTGCATTCATAATTATCAGAAACCAGGACTATCCCCAAGCCTACTAACTGTACATATACAAAGTGGTACAGCATCTGGACTACTTCTCATCCATAAAAAATAAGCTAATAATGTCAAACACCAGGGGTGAACCTTGAAAGCATTATGATAAATGAAAGAAGCCAGACATAGAAGACCATCCTGAAGAACAGCAAAGGGGCCACAGCTGCCAGTGGCTCGAGTGGGTGTGGGAAGGGGAGAGTCAGCAAAGGGCCACGAGAGGACTTTGGGGGATGGAAACAATTTCCATTTCAGGTAAGGGTAACAGGTACACAACTATACACATCTCTCGAAATTCTCAGACCGAATACCCAGCAAAGGAAAATTCTGCTTTATGTAAATGAGATATACGTCATTAACTTATGAAAAAAACCCAAGTCAACAAGTTAGTGCAAGTCATTGCTCACGTTTTTGATATACAGAACCATCCTAATAAAAATGCACCAGTTATATCACATAAACTTATGCCTTCAAAAATTTCTGTAACGTCACAGCACATCAGCAGAAGTCACCGAAGCGTATTACCTAAGTGCACAGCCAACAGCGCAGGTCATCAGACCAGCACGCTACGTGGTGGATTTAAGCCATTAACAGCTGCTGCATGAGGAAAGCTAAATTTCTATCTAGGAAAAACACTGATTTAAAGGGCCACAGCAGGGTAATGGGGTTCAGGCACATTATCTTTTCTATAAATTGCTCTAAATCAGGTAACAGCCGAAGCACTTAGTGACTCCCAAGGGTTTTGACCATTATAATGAAACATTTTTCAGGTTGTCTAGCATTCATGAAGTCAACCAGGCCTAGTACACATTTTAGAACCTGGCAAAGGAGCTGCTAAAAAATGAATTTATTGTAGTAATTATCTTTAATGCACGATGAGGTTCTGATCATAGAGTGACAATCAAAAAAAAAAAGAACAAGGATTAAATTTATTTTTATAAGAATCAGCTTAATGTTCATTATTTTTGCCCCTTTACTGTAGTGGCATGCTTTAGTTATATACATAGGCACTATTTAAAATAGATACATGTGTTTATAAATTGTATATATGTATATTTAAAATAATCAGGGATATTTCAAGTCTCCTTCTCTAATTTCTCCTTGAAGTATGTTTTACTTTTTTTTTTTTTTTTTTTGCAGAACCAGAGATTGAACTCAGGACCTTATGCTTGCCAGACAAGCATTTATCCTACTGAGCCATTTCCCCAGCCCTGAAGTATGTTTTTTATTAAGCTGGAACCACATAAATTTTTGTTCATGCGGTACTGAGGGAAGAATTCAGGGCCTTGTGCATGGTAGGCAAGCATTCTATCGCTAAACTATGGCTCCAGTCTGTGAATTTTTTAGTATGAAATTAAGAGGGTTGGGGACGCAACTCAGAGCAAAGCCCAGGATTGACCTCCAGTACTGAAAAGCAAAAGATAAAATCTAAGTGTTTAAAGGAATACTTTTGCTTAGTCATATCCCCTTTGTGTTTATTCCCACATCTGTTTAAAAAACTTGTACAATTACGTAATTTAAATATATATGAAGTACTGAGAAGAAGTTCTACTCTGAATAGAAGTACTCCATTTGGAAAAGACTCAGTAAAGCCAAATAGTTCAGGCAAACTGCTTAAGTAGGTATGGAAAATATAACTAGAAAGAATGAGTTAACTCTTTTTAGTTTTAAATTCTCTCAGTACTCTTTAAGAAAATCAAAACAGGATGTCTTGGATAGGTAAAAACAAGATAGTCTGGAGCATCTGAAAGGCTGATCCCAAGAATGGCAGATGCCTAGCACAGTGGTGCATACGCCTGATCCTAGCTATTAGGGAAGCCAAGGCAGGGGATAGAGAGTTTGGGCCCCATGTGCACACTTGGGGGATTAGTGAGTCTGTCTGAAAATAAAAAATTAAAAAGGGGGTGGAGGGGGGAGCTCAGTTTGAACGCTGACTTCAACCCCTAGCACTGCCCCCCAAAAGTGTTTTTCTTAAATTAGAATATGCACTTCTTAAATGTACATTGATATGTACACTTACACTTCTTAAATTAAAATGTATTTTAATTTCTGAATGTACTTAAAAGCTTTTTGATCTGCTATTTTGCATTTTTTTTCTACGTATGTTAAATATCAGACTCAAAGACGCAATCGCCTCAGTAAGGGGATTCTACTACATTTACATGCTTTTATTTCACAAAGCATTCCTGCAGGTAAGAAACGACTCTCCCTGCTCACGGAACGCAGGGTGCGGCACAGGTGAATCAAGCGCTTTCCCACTGGCCTGCGTCCCCGGACCGTGTCGCTCTTATTCTGAGACGGGGCCTTGCTAGCTGCCAGGGCTGCCAGAACTTCAGGCCTCACTTCAGCCTGTAGCCCTAAGTACAGATGTGCACGCAGCAGCCAGCGCAGAGAGCATGCCAAGAGATGACGGCAGGCGGCAGTAAGAAAGCTAACGCAAAAGGCAAATGAGGGTGCAAAAGAACAAGTATACAGGTTAATATTAAAAATAATCATCATGTTACATATCATACTTTACTAAGGATAAATCTGTTTCCTAGTAATCAATAGAATAATATAGTCACATTAGCCAACCTACCCTAGAGCTTAAAAACAAACCTGAAGGTTTAATAAACAATAATTTTTTTTTTTTTTTTTAAGCAGAAGGATTTCTTTCTTTCTTTTTGCTCTGAATGCCTTCCGGGCAGGTTTGGCTGGTTTGAGTTCTGGGGATGAACCACAGCAATCTGAGCCTGACTGCTTTGTTGAAGCAGCCACTTAAAGAACTGAGCTAAGGGGCAGGCCCCCATAAATCTTAACAAGGAAAAGAAAAATCTAAAAACAAAATGTTAATACTCAAGAAAAATAAGAACAGTTATCCATAATATAAAGCCTAGGGGGCCGGGGAGATGGCTCAGTAGAATAAGCGCTTCCCTGGCAAGTGCAAGGGTCTGAGTTCACTCCCCGGTTCCACAAAAATAAATAAATAAATAAATAAAATAATAATATAAAGCCTAGAAAAACTTTCTCTAGATAACTGGAGGTTAATTATAAGGTCATAAGGTAACCAGCCCCCAAGGACTGCATTTTGATGAAGCACACATGAAATACATTCGTATGAATTTTATATATGGGTTGATGTATTTTTGAATGCCATGGCAAATGCAATAAAAAAACTCTAAGTAGAGCAAATATCTAAGATCCAATTTCTCCATATCTGATATAAATTAAGGTACAAAATGAATTATAATGTACAATGTACATTAACCCCAAATCAGATTTTAGAATAACATAAACCATTCATTCTTAAAATGTTTGGGGGGTTTCTAATTGTGTTTGTGGACAGGATATCATGTCTGCATCTTGTACTATGAATAACCACTAAGAAGACAACAATATGCAATGTGTTAATTATTGAAACTGTCCTACTAAGCGGTTTTGAAACTGTCTCATTGCTATTTGTTTCCCAATAAAATTATTTTTAAAAAAATGTTTGGGGGTTAACATCACTTTGAAGGTCTGATGAAAGCGATGAAAATCTAAACAATTCTCCCAAATCTTAGCGAGAATTTGTGGGAATACAAATAAATTTATAGCCACCTTTTAACACTTATTCAGTCATTCACTATTATAGGCCCAAGACAGAAATTCTTGGACTAGAGTGACTTCTGTAACTAGAAACTTCATACAGTTCTTGAAAAATCCCTTTTTCTTAGTCAGCAGCCTGCCAGCGCCTGGATAAAAGACATTGTCAGACATTTTCATCAAATGCAGAGCCATGATTTGCTGGGCAGGGTTTGCCTCTTTTCTTACGTGTATTACTGAGCTCTGAATCCAAGCCTTCACACTGAGCTACATCCCTAGCCCTTTTCCTTGAGACAGGGTCTCGCTAAATTGCCCATGCTGAGCCTGGAACTTTTAATCTTGCCTCAGCTTCCCAAAGTATCGGGATTACAAGTATGTTACCACATTGACATCATTTTTTTTTGTATTTTAGGGAAGGTCTACAGGGTGTTTAGGGTCTCACTACTAGATCAGACACGTAGTGATCCACCTGTTTACACCCTCCCAAGAGCTGGGATTACAGGCACACCACCACAGGCAGTCCAATCCCCATCTCAGTGCACCCCAGGGGAGGGGCCAGCATGGCAGGCCTGGGGCTCAAACCCCTGGCCCTACACCTACTTGCAGGCTCTTTAATCCGCTGAACTATTTGGCTGGCCCTGTCATCTCCTTTCTTGAAAACTGATGTTCATGAAGATACATATCTCAAATGGACATCATGTGAGTTGGGACCAAATGGAGTGCTTGTATAAAGCCAGAATTTTCTTCCGAGAGTAATTTGAATACATTCTCAATACAAAGATGGGCAACCAGAAATCTCATGCCATAAACTATGAATGAAAACATTTTAGCCCAGACGATACTTTAGGTATACCTTCACCATTAAATAAATCCAACTTATTTTAGCATCTAGTACATAAAATACATTGTTTGAGCAGTGTACATTCTGAAAAGGTGACACGCTACTTATCCACTGTTCACTGATCTGTACACCAATCCCAGACAGCCTCTATGTAGGTCATGAGTACATGCCCGTCCTGTGACTTTAAGCTTGGTTAAGTGCCTTGTTTTAGTGTGGTTAAGTAGCTATAAAAAGAACAAAGCCTTGACTGTGTGTAACAGGGCTTAAGCTCTAGGATTTCTGCCCTTTGTCAAGAAAAGAGTATCTCTGACAGCTGGTGGTCCACAGAAGGGGAGTACCATGGGCATCATATCTGGAGAAACAGCTCAGAACCAAGCCCTTGCTGGCTCAACCTCAGCAGCCTAAACCCTAACCCATACGTGAGCGCGAAATAAAGGCTGAGGTTTCTACGAGTCTCTGGGATGATTTCTTCTGTAACATTACTATGGGAATTACTAACAGATACAGTATTTACAAAGCAGCAAAAGGCAAGGATCAATAAGGCTGTGTGTGCACTAATGACTACACATCATTGGGGGACTTACATATAAACTACGTCATTTTTTCCACCTTGAAAGATAAAATAGCATAGCAGGAATTCGTATTTACTTCGACTATGCTACTTGACAGTTTTTCTATGCTTACAAATGATTGTTTACTATGTTTACTATGACTGTTTTCCCATCTATAAAGGTACCATCTAAAACTGTTTTTCCACTTAACAGATTTATGTTCTAATAGCTCCTCAGTGCTGTACCAAGCCCAGGGAAAGAGGTGTGGCAATTCCTGGTGGGCACGCATCTCTGAAACCATTCAGAGTTGCTCTTGCACGATAATAGAAAGGAGACAGCTCAGCAGCGTAAGCACCTGTCTGGCAAGCTCAAGGGCCTGGGAGGGAAGGCCTGCCCCTTAGCTCAGTTCTTTAAAGTGGTTGCTTCAACAAAGCAGTCAGGCTCTGGTTGCTGTGGTTCGATTCCCAGAACTCAAGCCAGCCAAACCTGCCCTGAAGGCTTCGGAAAAAAAAAAAAAAAAAAAAATCCTTCTGAATCCCCGGGACCAAAAAAAAGGAGACTGTGTTTTAACTGGTTTGCTACTAATTTTTAATTCTCTCTATACGATCTATACGATGTCTCTCATTGCCTAGACCTGGGATGTGATGCTCCCACTACACGACCCCTGCAGTGAGCTACAAAACTATTCAATATTGCTTAGAATGAAAATTTCAAAAATGGAATTCTCAAAAATAATTTACATAAAACACTTGTGAAATGTAAGTAGTACTTGAAAATCATTCGTTTACCTTAACATTACAAGCTTTATGAAAGTTAATGACAGCTGGGCCTAATATACGCCTGTAATCTTAGCACTCCAGAAAGCTGAAGCAGGAGGATTACAAATTCAACCCCAGCTTGGGCAGCTTAATGAGACCCTGGAGGAAAATAAAATAAGGTATGAGAGCTTATTCCACAGGATTTGGGATGCGTTAAGGTCTCTGCTGTTGCTAGCAGCATGGTCTATCTTGAATGAAAAAACTCCCAGGTGGATAAAGGTTAAAGCAACCCTTTTTACATACTGACTTTATAGCCACGCGTCTTGGTGAATGCTGTTATTATCATGTATCAATTCACTTGGTTTTGTCACCTCAACAGTCATACAATCTAGTAACAACTGTTTTTCTTATTCTCTTTTCAAAGTGTTTTAAGCTATTGTTTTTCTTATTTTGACCAAAACTTTCAGAAAAAGCTGACTAGGACTTACAGGAACCTGCAGGTCTTGTTTCTGAGTTTCTGTAGTTATACCCTTCAGTATCTTTCTTGCTGAGGATTTTGGTAAAGGTGGAGTCTATTCATAGCTTGAAAAGTTCTATATTTAAAAAATCACCAATAAATACTTTTTGAAAAACAAAAATAAAATAGAACAAGGGCTGAGGATAATAGCTCTACGTGAAGTCTCCAGGTTCAATCTCCAGTACACTTCCCAAAAAGTGGAACACAGTGGTAAACGTATATAATCTAATTGGCACGGAAACAGAAAATTATCTCAATTGTACAGTCATTCAACTGAGCTCCAACTTATTTAGCCCTTAAATACATTACAAAACACTTGAATGTTTAGCCTTAAAATTCTATTTTCAATATACTCCTTCTCTACTCACTTGTCTGATTTTAGAGACATAAATAACCAGTTTGGTTTCACCGAGGGCCAGCAAAAGAGAATACTGATGAGTACTCCTGAATTTCTTTGACAATCAATTAATATAGGTAATAAAGACCACAAGAATAATTTAAGTCTAATTCACTATCAACATTTGCATAATTCAGTAGGGTTTTAATTGCTCAAAATAAGTTATATTTTAATACTGTACAACTTTTTTTTTTTTTTTTTTTTTTTTTTGTGGAACAGGGGATTGAACTCAGGACCTTGCACTTCCCAGGCAAGCGATTATTCTACTGAAATCTATGTCCCCAGCCCCTACACAAAATTTTAAAATCAAAAGAAAAAAGCAACTCGCTAACTTTAATAATTCTGAAGTTCTAAAACCATAAATCTTTCAACTTAAGAATACTCAGGACCACATTAATTAGAAGAGGTACCTAAGATGAAATTCTTTAAATATGGACTTTGTCTTATATAGGAAATGTACTTTGTTGCATATTGTGGAGGACCACCTGAGCAGCTCTCCCTGAAAGAAGAGTGACTGTCTCCATTTTGACCGAGCCTGGCCCTATTTCCTCGGATCGTTATGTACAGAGCTGGCTAGGACTTCTGTTTATGCTTCAATTGGCCTTAAGCAATGTGTATTGGTCTAGCTGACGTGCTGGCGATAGTCTCTGAAGGTGGCGTGCGTGTTTCCCTGGTAACCTACACCTGCTGCTCTTTAATGTGAGCCGGGTGGAGACAGGACAGACAGGACAGTAGAGCTAATGCTCTGAGCCACCAGCTGGGATCGAGCCCGGAGACAGAGGCTATGACTTCCTGGGGCTTGAAAGACTACATCACAGCTGAAGCACCAGACACCCAAAACATTGGATGCTATCTCTATGGCATAATAGTATAATGCAGATTGCTCTCTCTGCATGTCCTCTCTGCATATCGCAGAGGTAAATGCAGGCACCCACCCAGCTCAGCTCACAATGGTCACCTACTTCCCACAATTCTCAGTCAATCTTCCTCAAGCCACTCCCCCACTGAATAAAAACCGGGTGAGGCCCTGGGCCGCTCTTCTGGTTCCGGAAAGCCATCTTCATGGCTGGACTTAGAGCCCCCGGGCTCCCCGATGATTAAAAATATAATTTAGTGTCTTTATCTTCACTGTGGGTTGCACTGAAAAGTGGTAGATTGGAATCAACTTGATGGGATTCCAATAACGTAACTTTGGGATTACAAACATTGGCTTCTTGGACCGAGACGAGGACCTGGAGGTGACTCCTATGACATGTAACACATATTACATCATGAATATATTATTGCTGACTTTGTTGTACCTAATAAACTCCAAGCCATAAGTATAAGTAAAACTAGCAATACAATGAACCCAAATGAGTATTACAAGCATATTCTGAAAGTCTTTGATTAAACCAAGTACTCTTACTTTTAAAAACCTTACATACCTGATGTTCCAAAAACAACATCCCAAGGGGAGCTAATAGGCTGCTCTTCTCCTTTTGCTCCTCCTTCTTTATCTGTGCCTTGAACTCCAACGCCAGCTACAGTGCTCACCTTCTCAGCTTCTAGGTCAATCTATAAAAATTTAATTGATGTATTATACAATGGGTGTCTTTTCTTTCCCTGTAGTTTGTGAAGATTTCCAATAGAACTTACAGATAGTATTTGCCACAAGTGTTTTTTAAAAGGCTAATTCATAGAGACCCCATAATGCAAGTGCGCCTCATCAGTCCCTTTCCTCTGTCCACCCACCTATTCCTCTTATCCCCCCCCCCCACTCCCACCGTGCCTACACAGGAACCAGAACTGGCCTTATCTTAACTATAAAATATTTTAAAAGAAAGTGAAATTTACAAACACAACTTAGCAAAATGCATGTTTCTTAAAATTAAATGTTATCTTAGTTAGACTCAGCTAGTAATTAACATAAAGAACTCAACAAGCGCTCAGCACAGCTCAAGGGTAAGCCAGACAACAGCCACCCCACACTAACCAACAACTATGATCTTGATTATTTTAGGGGTAATAGACACAGACTGTTAAGTAATCTCCCCAAGATCCCACAGCTAGGACTTGGGATCTGGAACTGGAATCCAGGAAATTCTATATCGCTACATTAACCCTACTTCATAAACTGAGAAACTACTCTAATATATTTTACTGCAAAAGGATGCTCTGCTTTCATCTCTTTAGACTGGCTTCCCAACATTTTACCAGGAAAGTTTACCATATACAAAAAAACTAAAAGGAGTTTGCAGCAATCACCCACGTACCCACTGCCTGGCTCAAGTCTACTATTAACATTTCGCTTAGTTGCTATAGCACATATTTTATCCACCTATCAATTTTTAATGCAGTTCAAAGTAAATTGCAAATATTCGTATCACTGGCATTAAAAGATCAGCATACCATTATTTCGTCTGTCTTTTTGGTTTTTTCCTTGTTATGTTACCCAGGTTGACATGAACTCCTGGGCTCAGGTCATGCTCCTGCCCAGCCACCCTGTAAGGGCACCCCAGGCACAAACCATCACGCCTTGACTTGCATTTTCTTCTTATCTCGGGATGTTGGGCACTTTCATGTTTGTGGCCATTCTTGTAAATTTCTTAAGAAAAGTCTGTTCAAATCTTTGGCTTTTTTTTTATTGGACTACTTTTCAGTTGTTACAGTCTTTATAGATCATAGAAAGTAATCCCTTAAGAGATGTTTTGTAGACTTTTGCTAATATTTCCAAAAGCGTATGGTCTGTTTTTTTTCCTTTTCCTAACAGTTAATTTTAACAATCATATTTTACATTTTTTGAAAGCCTAATTCATCATTTTTCTTTTAGGATTATAGTTTGTTGTGTAAACTCTGCCTACTTGCAAATCGCAGAGGTATGCACAGCCATCCTATGGAGGTACGAAGATGCTTCTCACTGTGGTTTCGATATGTAATTCCCTGATTACCAAAGATGCCGAGCATCTTTCCTTACACTTGAGCCTTCTCTATTAACTTCAAGAAGTATTTTCTAAAAGCTTTGTTTTTACTTTTACATTACGGTTTGTGACATGTCTTGATGTTCCTGTGTAATTTGATATTTATTTCAAATATTGGTTGCTGAAATTGTTTTCCTTCTGTAGTTGGGGCTTTTGATGCTTTTAGAAAAGCAAATGAACCTTATAGGAATGGGGCTATTTAAGGCTCCTCACTGTTTCCTATTCATCTGAATCTATCCTTGTAATAATACCACATTGTCTTGATTAACGGAGCAACATGGGAAGGTTTCAAATCAAAAAATGTATGTCTTTTATCTTTGTTATTTTCCAAGGTTATTCTAAATATTATAAATACATTGTTTTGTATTTCTATGTACATTTTAGATCCACTTAAAAATATCTTTTAGAAGAAAGCCTGAGAGTTTTGATTGGGATTCTCCTGGATTTCAATTTGGAGAGAACTGACAACTTAATATTGAGCCTTCAATAGTTAATTCTATTCAATATCTCCATATTAATATCTAATACAACTATTTTTTCTCAACAATACTTTGTAATCTGAAGCACCTCAGTATTCATGGGGCATTGGTTCTGTCCAGGACAGTCTAATGGGACATGAACAGTGGTATCTTATTTAAGTTCTTATATAAAATGATGTAATATTTACATATAACCTATATCCATCCTATTGTACTTTAAATCAGGACTAGACTATTTACACCTAATACAATGCAAATCTAGATGTCACAGTTGCTGCAATATTTTATGATCCACGGATATACAACTGACAGGCAGAAAGGGCAGACTATATACAGGTCTTGCATATATATTACAAAATTTGTTCTAAGAAGTATGTTTTTGTTACTGTAGATAGAATTTTTACATTACAAATTCTAACTGATTATTGCTAGTGCACAGTTGTCATGATGTGCCAGGCAGGCACTTAAGACTGCTCAGCCTGTGTCTAGATGCCCCCCAAAGCGTCATGCAGTCACGGGGGCGGGGGCTTTTCAGAGGTGGCTGCACCTAGAGTATGTGACTGATTCGAGGTCCAACGTTGGATAAGGGTGAGCACTAGGGCAGCCAGCCTGCACAGAATGTAAGGAGGAGAGTCGTCTTTCCCTGCGCGTTGCTTCTGCCGTCTCCTGCCCATGAACTTTTTCTGCTCTGTGCTAACCCTCAGCCAAACCACCCTGCCTTGGAGCCGGCCAATGATGGACTGAAACTTCTTCCAATGTGAGCTAAACAGCCCTTGTCCCCTTCATTCTGGGTGGTGGCTACTCTGTCTCAGCAATAAGAGAAAGGTAACCAAGACAGTCATCTTTACCGATGGGCAAAATCCACATGGAAGCAGCTACATACGACACATTACCAGCAAATGAAGACAATCATTCCTTCTTTTTTTAACCTATACAACTTTTATTTTAAATTTTTAAAAATCTTTTATTTATATATTTGTCACAGGGTTGCAATATGCAGCTCTGACTTATAGTGATCCTTCTGTTTCAGCCTCCTCCCTAGGGCTAGGATTACAGGCGTGCGCCACCACGCCAGGCTTCGATGGCTGGCACAGCTGGCCCTGGGTTTGGAGTCAGCAAGGCATGCAGTCCTGAGGATCGAGCCTGGGTCCTTGCACTTGCCAGGCAGGCACTTACACTGCTGAGCTATGTTCCCGGCCCTCTCTTTATCTTATTATAATGGCTGGGACCTCAAATACAATCGTTTCCAATATGAAAATACTCAAGTTTGCGTTAAGACCTTTTCGTAGACGCTCCTTAGCATACAGGGGAATTAACTTCCATTTCAAGGTTGCTGATTTTATCACAATAAGCAATATGTAATTTCAAATGTTTTTATACTCTAGGAAAATAATCTTAAGGTTATTAGCTTTTATTCCATAACTATACTAAATTACATTATTTTAATGATGCCTCTGTACATTATTTGTTTAGTATTTTGCTCTACAATCTGCTGAGAAAATCCATCAATTTAACCTTATCTATATTTTTACTGAACTTCATCTGTGAAAAATACAATGGGTAGCTTGGAATGAGCCTCTGAAATAGAATTTAAGAAATGCTATGTCATAGACATTGAAATGAAAATCAAAAAACTCATCTTACCAAAAGCACCAGGGCCAGTTGATATTACAAGGGAGTTCTAATAAATGTTCTAAAATCAGTAATAGCTATTAGGAAAATTAACCCAAAATAGAGGAAAAGACTGAGACTAACTGATTTGATGAGATTAGTATGACCTTGATTCTAAAACCAGATGAGAAGAGTAGTAGAAATTAGGGCCACTTAATTCATGTGCATGAATGTTAAAATATTAAATACAATTTTGAAGAACCAATCTATCTTTATTTTCCAAAAAATTAACAACCATGTAAGATTTATTTTAGGAACAAAAACACAGCTCAACCTCAGAAAATATACATTAACATAACTCACCACAAGGACAAAAGAATATGTAATTATTTTAGTATGTGTAGGAAGTACATTTAATAAAGTAATTCTTACTTTATAATAAGGAATAGGAAGAAATTTTCTTAAAAAGATGGGGCCAGGGAGATGGCTCAGTAGAATAAGTGCTTCCCTGGCAAGCGCAAGGCCCTGAGTTCAATCCCCAGTTCCGCCAAAAAAAGTAAACTAAAAAGTTATGAAAAAAAAAAGATGTGAAGGAAGAGAAAAGTGAGATAAAGGGCCTATTAAAAAGTAAAAGAGGGCCACAGAGACAGCTCAACAGACTAAACACCTGCTTAGGCAAGTGCAAGGACCCAGGTTCAATCCCCAGCACCACATGCTGTGCTGG
>NW_004524618.1:14346341-14354631 GCF_000260255.1 Octodon degus | reverse complement strand
TATTTTATTTCCCAAAGCTACAACAAATACTAAACTTGTGGAGAAAACCGACTCGTTCCCTGCAAGACTGTCAGCATCTCTTCATATGTGGCAGAGGTGGGAATCACATTGATACTCACCTACTAGCCTTAATAACTTCTAAAAGCAGTAAAAAGTCCAAGCTAGCAACACAATAAAAGGGGGGAAAATGTTTAAAAATTAGAAATGATCTGTTTTCATTGACAATTATTTCTATAGGAAACATCTAAAACAAAATGGGGGAGTTGATCCTTAATTCACATGGAATTACAAGGGCCCCAGAGCGCCAAAATAGTCTTGGGAAAGAAAAAAAGTAGGAAGACTTACACTTTCAGGTTTAGAAACTTAATACAAAATACAGCAAGCAAAATAGAGCAGCACTGGCCAATAGGCACAGAGCTCAATGGAAGAGGGACAAAAGTGCAGAAAGTATTATCTATGAGAAACTGATTTTCAACAAGCTTGCCAGGCCAAGATGAGGCAAAACAGTCTTTCAGTAACTGGCAACAGGATAACTAGATACACACATACAAAAGGATGAAGTGGACCTCTATCACAAACATACCCAGAAACCAACTCAAAAGAATGATGTTTTTATAGATTAAAAAAAAAAGTAGGACTAATCTTTGTGACCTTTGATTTGACAACAAAGTCTTTTTTTTTTTTAATTTTAGGGAAGGGTCTATAGGGTGTTCAGGGTCTCACTACTAGACTGCAGTGATCCGCCTGTCTACAGCCTTCCAAGAGCTGGAATTACAGGCATGCGCTACCATGACCAGTCTCAACTGCAGGTTCAACCTGACCTGGGGGTGGGGCCGGCATGGCAGGCCTGGGAATCCAACCCTGGGCCCCGGGGCCTGCTTGTAGGCACTTTAATCCGCTGAGCTATTTGGCCTGCCCAAGAAAATCTTTTTTATACAGGACAACAAAAGGATAAGGAAAGGAAAAAATAGTATTGGGCCTTCCGCTTGACTGGCAATGTCAGAAATTGTTGACCTGAGTCCCATACAGCTCAACATAACACTATGGCTTTACTTCTTCTACTTAGTTTTTATACTTTTCTGTTGGATAGTTAAGAACAAGATAAAGCAAGACCTATGCAACAAGAGTTGTAGCTTTTGGATCTGATAAGGTCAGTCAAATTCCCTCAAGATTTATCCTGAGACCCTGGACCTCAGATTGTAGATCCTCTGTCAGTGTCAGCCATGTGGATGAGTCACGGCCATTGCTTGGCCAATGTGCTCTCTGTGAAGGCCTGAGAGAATGTTTTCTCTCCACGTGACTCTCCTTAGGCACACTCTACATCATCGATCACTTTCCTAGAGGAAGAACCAATACTATAATGGACTACTGGACTCTTAAAATATTTTGCTGAGTTCACAAACCTGTGATATTCAAAATGATGGAACTAAACAAAAAAGGGGATACAGATGAATGTCCATTTTGTATCTGTGTATTCAAAATGGTTAGGATAGACATATAGCTACATTCTCTTAATGAATAAAGGGATTTGTTCTAATAGTGTTTGTAAATAGGACATCATGTCTGCATCTTGTAAAGTAAATAACCACTAGGAAGATAGTATGCAATGTGTTAATTATTGAAACTGTCCTACCAATTTGATCTGTCTCATTGCTATTTGTTTCTCAATAAAATTATGGAGAAAAAAATAAAGTAATATAAATTAAAAAAAGGAAAAAAAAAAGATAAATTTGGCACCATCAACATTTAAATTTTTTGTCTATCAAAAGTTCATTAATTAAAAAGACAACCCAAAGAATATGAAAAAATCGCTGCAAATCATGTTTGATAAAGAACTTACACACCAAATATATAAAGAATTCTTGCAGCTTCATTAGAAAAAGACAAATTATCCAGTTAAAAAACTGGCAAAGAATCTGAATAGACTTCTCATGAGATAAAAATGTTTCATAAGCACAAGAAAAGATGTTTGATGTCATTAGTCATCAGGAAAATGCCTACCAGAACCACAATGAAATGCCAATTCATAGTCCATGGAATGCTTAGAATTTAATTTCTCTTGAAGAAAAATAACAAGTAATGGTGAGGATGTGGAAAAGCTGGAACAGATCTCCCTCAGACGAGAATACAAAATGCTGCAACTGCTGTGGGAAACAATTTAGCAGGTTCTCAGAACGTCAAACATAAAACATACAGCAATAATTCCAGTACTAGGGCCAGGGCTGTCACTCAGCGGTGCAGTGCCTGCCTAGCAAACGCAAAGCCCAGAGTTCGATTCCCAGTACCAAAAAAAAAGAAAAAAAAAAAGACCAAAATAATTTAGTACTAGTAGCTACTCAAGAGAAATGAAATATATTTTAATGTAAAACTTGCACAGAATGTTTATAGCAGTATTATTAAGAAGTCAGAAACAAGCTAGTTGGTGCACACCTGTAAGTTTAGCACTTGAAAGGCCAAGACAGCAAGATTGGCGTGAGCTCAAGGCCAGGTTGAACTGCACGGTGAGACTACAAAACAAAATGAAAACTTTAAAACATAAACCTAAATGCCCATCAACTGGTAAATGGACAAACAAAATGTGGCATATCCACACAACAGAACACTACCCAACAATACAAAGGATAAAGAACTTTCATGTTACTTCAAAACAGGTAAAACAAATAAAAAGAAGGCAAACATAACAAAACATGTAGGGGCTGGAGAGATAGTTCAGTAGAATAAGCACTTGGGTCCCAAGTTCAATCCCCAGTACCACAAAAATAAATAAATAAATAAATAAATAAATAAATAAATAAAAAATAAAGAAAGAAAGAAAAGAAAAAGAAAAAAGAAACCATGTATCTTCAATCTTATGAAAATGTATACAAAATTTTCAAGAAACAAATTAATTGAAAAGATCAGTAGTTGCCTAGGATGGGGCTTATCCGTTTGATTTTGAGAACTTTCAAAATCAAACTCCAACTGATTTTGAGAGTTCTTAATTGAGGGATGAAAAGAGTCTAAAATTCTTTTTTGATGTCTGTAAAAGCTGTTAAATCTAAAAAAAAAATTAATAAATTGTACTTGCATGGATAAACTTTATCATACATCAGAATAAAGTCACTGAAGATTGCCACGTGCACAAAAGACGGTTTCACAAGTCACCAAGGCGTGCACTAAACTCAGCAGAGTGGCTGCCTGCTGGCTGCTTCCCGGAAGGGGAACGGCAATGGGAATGGGAAAGGGCGATGCACACAACAGAAGATGAATGGAGCCACGCGCTGGTGGGCAGGAGCACAGGAGCTGGATCAACCCAGTTCTCTGCACATGAGGTCTTAAACAAAATACAAGAAATATTTCTGCTTGTTTTTATAGACACTAATATAGAACAAGTTTAAGAAACTTGAACTTGTTGTGATTATGCTACTTAGTACACAAGCATTTAAAATGCAGCCTTGTGGTCAAGATCCCAAAACCCATGAAGTTCTGAAGCAAGAGAAAGGATGTTCATGTAGAAAGAACAAGTATTCTCTGAGTGACGCAGGCTACCTGCTGTACTGCCTCAATGTACTGCTGGATATTGTGACATTCGGAGTGATTATGGAAAACACAACACCAGAAAGAAATGATAAAGAAATATTGATCCTTAAGCATTTAATGTTAGAAAAGCTTTTCTGCAGAGTATTTACCATGGGAACATTAGTCTGAGGAGCTCAGCCTACAAGAGCTCCTTCACCAAATGTTAGAAATACTGCACAATTATTCGCCCACTAATACACAGTATTCAACAATATACTAGCATGCTTACATTTCAAAAAGTCTCTAAGACTTTAAAGAATCCTTTTTGAAAATGATTAAGTGGATGCTATTTTTTCATAAGTTCATTTAACAAATAGCTATTGAACAGCTTCCATGGGCCAGGCCCTATCCTAAGTGCTAGGGTTTTAGAAATAAAGAAAACATATTTTTTGCCCTTAGTAAGACCTACATTGCAGGGGCCAGCAAGATAGCTCAGCGGTCTAAGCATCTGCCTGGCAAGCACAAGGACTCGGGTTCAATTTCTGGTACCACATGCTGAGCCGCCTTGCTGGCCACCAACACTGGGTATGGTGGCACACACCTATAATCCCAGTGCTGGGGTGGCTGAGACCGGAGGATCACTATGAGTCCAAGCTGTGCTATGAGACCCTGTACCAAATAAATAAGTAACAGATTTTTTTTTTTTTAAAAAGATACACATTGCAGGGATATTATTAGCTATTTAGTGTGTGTAGTTGCCATGACTTGTACTCAAGTGATGACACTGTCACATAAAAATGAATACTAAAAGAAACACTAAGGAAAGCAAGGACACATCTGAAACGTGTTCATCCAAAAGGATGGGTTAGAGAACTTGGTTATTTTCCACATACATAATAACTTAAAGAGCGGTGGATTATACCCAAAATAGCCAGACAGGAAATATTTAAAATAATTGGGTTTACCAACTGAGAAATATGACAGTCATGCCACTCAAGTGGCTAACCTGGGAAAAAATACATCTGTGCAAAACAAGTAGGATTGCCCCCTTTCAGTACTGGGGATTAAACCCTGGGCTTTTGCACTGAGCAACATCTCCAGCCCTTCTGAAAATTCTGAGACAGGCTCTTGCTAAACTGCCTAGACTGGGATTGAATATTCAATCCTCCTGCCCTAGAGTGCTGGGATTACAAGAATGCACCACCACTATATCTGGCTATAGTCTTATATACAAATATGTATTTGCAGGTAGAAATTTTCTAAAAAGATGCAAGACTTAAGAATAGTTGATTCTCTCTGGGAAAATAAGAGTTGATGGTCAGGGAATTCTTTTACCTTTACATAATAACTGATTTTAAAAAAACAAGGCCATTTTTTAATGAGATGAAATAATTTTAAGAAGTTTTTATTAGCATATAGTTGCAGTCCATAATGACTGCACTCATCACGGGGAATCAGTATGCGCCCATAACACATCCTCATTGTTTTTCATCCTCCTCCCTATCTCTTCCCTCATGAAATACATTTTTAAGACTAATAAGTATCTTCAGCCAAAGCACAAGAGTTGAAGGGAGGCAGGAATAGTATGACTTTTTGTCTAGTTTGAGAAAATTTAATCTGAAAGGACAAAGTATCACTCTGTAAGCTAGTGGTTAGAAAAATACCTCAAAGGGAGATAACTGGGCACACGACTTAACGGAAAGAAATACGGATACTCCTACTATTTCCACATCATACTGTAACTTCAAGTATCTCACGTAGCAAATAAGTAGTACTTTTTCTGATTAGAAGTATTAAGAATTTTCACTTAAAAAGGAAAATTACCTTTCTTATAAGGTGGTTTTCAGTGTCTGCCACATATATGATATTATCCATCACGGCTACACCCTGTGGAGAGTTAAAACTTGCCTCTGAAAATAGTCCATCTCTTCTTCCAGGGTTAGGTCCTAAGAGACAAGACAGTTGTAGGACAAAATGTTGCCTTAAAAAATGATTCCAACTAAATAAAACAACAAAGAAAATAAAATTGTATCTAATGCTGGGATTTGAAAATAACACCATACTTCTAACTAAAACTTAAAATGTTTTTCATGGTACATTTTTTTCTCAAGAGTAAGTTTTGGTAATGACAGGCTTAATAGCATATACCAGAATAAAGTAATTTTATTTTCTTTTTAAATTGGTTTTTGTAGACAGCGTCTTGCTGTGACCCTGAACTGCCTAGCCCAGGCTCACCGCAAACTCATGCCCATCCTCATGCCTCTGGCCTCAGGCCTCCCAAGGGCTAGCAATACAGGTATGCACCATACCTGGAGTGGAGAAAGTAATTTTTAAAAGCACTAGACTAGAAAGTTGACATTACTTTTGATCTTCCAGCAATGAAATAATTTTTAATAATTTTTAAAAATACACCCCTCTGAAAACCAAATGAAAATTCTGTACCCATCTGCTAGAAAACCACACACGTTCAAAGCGTTACAAACAATCCTAAATTTTGACAGCCATCCAAGCCCTTGCTGGGTCTGGAGCTCCAGGTCTGCTGGGCACAGGGGCACACACCTGTGTTCCCATCACTTTGGGAGGCTGAGGCAGGAGGATTACATGTTTAGGCTTAGAGAAGGCAATTTTACAAGACCTGTCTCAAAGAAATAGAAGGGACTGGGCATGCAGCTCAGCGCAAAGGTCCTGGGACCAACTGCTAATACTAAGCCCTCCACGAAGAAAAGCAAGGCCAAACTCTTTCCTGGCAAGTAGTTCACTGTGACATAAAATCCTGTAGTATATATAACGTCATGTGTTGTTTGGACAAATTCTCACCTTTTTTTTTTCTATAAAACGGAACTAATTATATAGTAAGTACACAGCTCATAGTAATATGAGAACAAAAGAAGTTAATATAATCCGTATTAACTCTCTCTGCCAGGGTACTGTGAGGCAGATCCCACTTGCCATTATACACTGTGATCAATAATGCTATTATTATTGCTGCTGTTGTAGGAGTTCTCTGAAAACAGAGGGGGCACTCTGTGGTTACTCTGATTGATTTTTTTTTTTGCAGAGCTGGGGATTAAACTCAGGCCCTTGCGCTTGCCAGGGAAGCACTTACTCTACTGAGCCATTTCCCTGGCTCTGTGGTTACTTTGAATTGGAAAATACTGACCACTGGGGCTCTCTTTTGTCTATTCATGAAGCACATTATCAGAATAAAAGATATGAACCAGGATAAGCAATATGAAAATCCAACGACACCCCCACAAAACAACAAACAATCTGCTAAATCACATCATGCCAGTATTTCCTAAGTGTGTATGACTAAGGAACAATTATATAAGACACTGGTATTTTTAGAAGCATGTTCGAGAAATGTAGCTTGATTTCTCTGGCAACAGAATACTAACCTACACTGCTTTGAAAAATACAGAATTTATTAAAAACTATTTAAATTCAAGCTATTATAAAACATACTTTTTGAGTAACAATTCTCATAGCTGCCTGTCCTAAATAAAAATATAAAGTAATTAAAACAAAACAAATGCCAAACACATCCTAACACAACAACAGATAAGCTGCAAATAATTCAAGCAGTAAAGGGAATTCTATCTTGGGACACTAAAAATGCGTCACAACTTAGAAATATGACTGGCTTCCCTGCTTTGGAATTCAGCTTACCTATTTTATGTACAATGCTGCATGTATTACTAAAGTAGACCGACTGCAAAGAGAGGAATTACTTTTCTCTTTGACATGCTCTTACCTCAATGCAGCTAGACAAGCAGAATTAATGAGAACATACGGAAGAAAGCGTATTATGATATGTAAGTAAGCTGCAAGGTCAGTGAGATTCGGAACAAAATGAGCTGCGCTTGCCCGATGCTTCCACGCAGAGACCGCATCCAAAAGGACCCTTGAGGTTTTATGGAATGAAGGTGGGAACCATAAAATTACGTATAAATTCTAGCCTAACCCTTCCCTTTCGCAGCCATCACTGGCGCTGCAGCGGCCAAAATGAAGTTCAATCCTTCTGTGACTTCAGACTGAAGCAAAAACCGTAAACTGCATTTCAATGCACCTTCCCACATCTGCAGCAAAATTATGTCTTCCCCTCTTTCTAAAGAGCTGAGACAGAAATACAACGTTCACTCCATGCCCGTCCAAAAGGATGCTGACGTTCAGCTTGTGCGAGGACACTACAAGGTCAGCAGATCGGCAAGTTGTCCAGGATTACAGGAAGAAGTATGTCGTCTACACTGAACAGGACAGCGGGCACAGGCAGATGGCACAACTGTCCATGTGGGCATGCGCCCCAGTAAGTGGTTATCACCAGGCTAACGCTAGACAAAGACCGCAAAAAGATCCTGGAACGGAAAGCCTAGTCTCACCAAGTAGGAAAGGAAAAGGGCAAACACAAGGAAGAAACGATTGAGAAGATGCAGGAATGAAGTCCTCCTTTGTGCGACTTTAATTAAAAACTGCTAAAATGAAAAAACTAAATTCTAGCTTATTGATTTTATAAATTAAATGTCAAGCTGCTGGGACACTGTCCTGGCCTTGGAAAATATATAAACATATTTTGCTGGAAAATAAAACATAGTACTTCCATTTAAAATGTCAGAGGGCTGGTGAGATGGCTCAGTGGTCTAAAGCACCTACTTAGAACAAGTTTAGCAAAGCACAGGGACCACGGTTTGATCCACCAGCACCACATGCCAGCCTGCCCCGCCCCCTGGTGGGCTGAGTTGGCCACACACACACACACACACACACACACACACACAAATAAATAAAATTAAAA
>NW_004524618.1:14335924-14346241 GCF_000260255.1 Octodon degus | reverse complement strand
TATTTTTTTTTAATAATTTTTTTTTTTTTTAGTAAGACACAATAACTGGTAATCATTTTAAAACCAAATGGGGGGCCGGGGAGATGGCTCAGTGCAATAAGCGCTTCCTTGGCAAGCACGAGGGCCTGAGTTTAATCTCTGGTACTGCAAAAAAAAAAAAGGAAGGGCAGGCGAGATAGCTCAGCAGACTAAGTGCCTGCTTAGGCAAGCACAGGGACCAGAGTTTCATCCCACACAGGTCCCGCTCCGGGCACTCTGAGCTGGCCCCTGAGCCACTGAGACTGGGCATGGTGGCGCACACCTGTCATCCCAATCTTGGGGAAACTGAGACAGGAAGATCACTATGAGTCTGAGTTGCATAGTGAGACCCCGTACCAAACATATATATATATATATACACACACACAAATGGATATACAAAATATCTAAGATATGTAACTGAATGATTTCCTATCAAATAGTTTTCTTGGTTTTTGAGGGGAGATTAGATACCATACATTAAATAACAAATATATAATTGTATGATGAAGGTATTAATGCATGTCACCTATTAGTTATTTATAAATTTCATTTTTCATGTATTTACTTGAGATATATTTATAACTGTGAAACGTAATATACAACATACTTAGAAACAAGCTTTACCTCCAATACTGTACTGAATTTGTCCATTTTTCCAAATAACCAAAATTCTATGATGTCCCGTGTCTGCTACTACCAGTCTATTAGTAGCTTGGTCCACAGTTACTTTGCCAGGAAACAGCAGTGGTGAAGGCGGCAGAGAGTCTTTGTAGAGTTTTATTCCAATTTTATTATCTCTGATCTGTCCTCTGTCTTTGTAATACTTTAAAGCTATAGAAGTATACAAAAATAATTTATCTTTGTGCCCTTCTCCAATCAAAGAAAACAGCATGTTTCCACGGGGTCCGAGAATAACCAGGGTTGGCCAGCAGGACACCTCTAGCTCTTGCCAAAGGCTGGCTTCTGCATCATTTACCACAGGGTGGGTGATGTTGTATCGGAGAACGGCACTCGTAATGTTGTCCAGGACTTTCTCATTTGGGAACTTAGCCGAGTGAACACCAACAATCAGAAGACCATCTGAAAAGAGAAAAGTAGGTTGGGTAGTAATATCCACACATTAGTTTTTGTGTCATTAATAAATATAAATGATTGGCAGATTAAAAGAAACAAGTACATTCATGTCTTTAACTGCACTTAAACACATGTACAAAAAAATTAAGTCAAATTTCATGACAATATTGACTTCTACATAAACACACAATCAAAGTCAAGTGTTATTGCTTAAAACTATATCCTCCTGCTAGACAAAGCCACTGAAAATTAATTAGAGTTTGAAGTTTTCCTACCTAGAATAAGCTCCTCTGAAATTCTGAACGACTATGAGTGCTTTTCATGAGTATTGCCACATTATTCTCCTAAATTTTTAAATCTAATTGATATTATACCTTAACAGAATGAATATAAGCAAGATCTCCCATGATGTCAGGTTTTTCATCCACGGGAAATCCTTACTATGCCATTCTTAGAACAAACCTGGTAGACTGTTAAAAACCAAAGATAACATACTTCTTTTATCTAATCAATGCATTATTTCAAAATATTAGTATAGGAGAAAAAACATTTAGGCTAGATTCAGAACAAAAACTCAATACTAAGGTAAAAGACATAATAAAGTTAGATCTCCCCACATATCCATTCATACCTACTCAACTTAGCAGGAAGAATAGATACAGCACACAAATGAGAGGCATCAACGCCCCGACAGCCCATTACCCTATTATAACTACTAAGCTGAAACCAAAACACAGGCAACAGGCACACTCCCCACCGGGGCTGATCAGACCCTCAATCAGCCGGTGAGGACACCACGAAGGATGAGCAAGGTAGAGACAGTATCGAATGCTGGGCCCAGAGGGCCGGCGCTCTCGGCCGCTAAGCCCAGGGATCTCTGAACTTGCACTCTCTATTGAGTGCACACACACAGCCTTCCTGGGACATGCAGGGAGACCCCGGAACAGCCGGAGCGGAAGGCACTGACGGAGCATGAAGGAGTAAGAAGCGACAGAGTGTTACCACGGATTAGTGGGAAACTTATTTTTCCCTTGGGTGAATACTCACTTCTACAGGAGTTTGCGCGGGAGTCAGATCCGCAGCTGAAATGGTACTTGCCTTCTGAGATGCCACGGCACCACGGAGAGCCCTCCTGAGGCCGGTGGCATAGCGAGTTTGGTGTCTGCATGCCCAGTGCTGGCCCCGCAGGCGAGGCCCACGGGCCAAGGCCCACGCCGATCGCGGCTCTGCAGCTCACTCGGGTAGTCTCTATCACACCGCTGTGCGAAGCCTGAGAAAGGTACACACAGCAGTAGACTGCCGCAGGAGGCTCAACACTTTAAAACATGAGGATGTTTCCAGTTCTTATTCCTTCTGCCATTTCCTGGCTTTGCATTGAGAACAGACTCCCAGTTCTGAAAACATCAAGGTGGCTAAAACGCCAGAAAAACTCCAAAGAACCAGGGAGGCTGGAGAGCAAGAGACTAAGAGAAAAAGCGCACTGGAGAACGCGATTCCCCATGTGAGTATGAATCCTCCCAAGTCTTGGCTCTGCCTCTGAGGTACAAACATGAGACACATCCAATAAAGCGTAATAAATGCTTCGAGAACTGAGACCTGAATTACTGGAAGGAAAGCTGATGGAAGACGAGGCAGACTGCATAACGTGACCTACCAGAGATGAACGTCTACTAACACAGAGTTAGCAGCATTCTCCAGAGGTCTATGACAAAATCTCGTCCCATAACGTTCCAATGTCCAAGGAATGGTCTCAGAACTACTGAGGTTGGCTAGGCACAGCAGGGCATGGCCATAGGCCCAGCACTCTGGAGTCTGAGGCAGGAGGGCTGCTGTGAGTGTGAGGCCAGCCTGAGCTATATACATAGTAGACTCTGTCTCAGGGAAGAAAAAAAAAAAGCCAGGTAATGTGGCTTATCCAAAACAAAACACAACAGACATCAATGCCAAAATAAAGTATATTTAAGTTAGCAAACACTTTAAAGCAATGATGATAACTTTGCTTCACACTTACAAGAAAAACAGGGCTGGGGAGATAGCTCAGTACAATAAGCGCTTGCCTGGCCAAGTGCAGGGTCCTGAGTTCAATCCCTGGTACTGCAAAAAAGAAAAAAAAAAAAAAAAAAAAAAAAAAAAAAAAAAAAAAAAAAAAAAAAAAAAAAAAAAAAAAAAAAAAAAAAAAAAAAAACCCACATACATATAGTAAATGAAAAGACTGGAAACAGAGAAACTGACCTATAAATACCTATTTGAAATAAATACACCTATTAAAATAAATTCATTCTGATGCAAAAATGCAAAGAAAGAATGAGTTGAAAAGAACCTCAGGGTTGGCGAGACAGCTCCGCAGACTAAGCACCTGCTTTGGCAAGCACAGGGACCAAGGATCAACCCCACGTCCCGCTTGCCACACTGGCCCCGCCCCCTGGGCACACTGAGCATGCAAATGAGTCTGGGCGTAGCGGCGCATGCCTCTAATCCCAGTGCAGGGAAGGCTGGAAACAGGAGGATCACTGAGTCCAAGCTGCTTGGTGAGACTATGTCAAATACATAAATGAAAAAAACAGATAAAAGAAAAAAAAATGAGGGGCTGGAGAGATGGCTCAGTGGTCTAAAGCACCTACTTGAAACAAGCTTGGCAAAGCACAGGGACCACGGTTCGATCCTCCAGCACCACATGCCAGCCAGACCCACCCCCTGGTGGGCTGAGCTGGCCACACACACACACAATAAATAAATGTAATAAATAAAAATAAATAAATATTAAAAAAAAAAAAAAAGAAAAGAAAAAAAAAATGAAAAGAACCTCAGAGACCTCTGGAACAATTTAAAAGGTCTAAAGTTTAAATGGAACCCTACACGGAGATGTGAAAGAGATTAAGACAGAATAAATGTAAATGATGCTAAAACTTCCAAAATGAGTTTACAGGCAACAATTTACAGAATTCAAAGTTAGCACACAAAATAAGAAAACCCTGTCTAGACACATTTTAAACAAATTCCTGAAAACGGAAGATTAAGCTATTTTAAGATTAAAGACATCTTGAAAGCAGCCAGAAGAATTAAAACTATAGCGAAATGTGGTTGCCTGAAAACTGGAGGTAGGGACAGTGGGAAGAAGTGAGAAGGACTGTGCACTCGTTACCTTCGTGTTATTTAATCTCTCACTTTTCTCATTTGTACAAAGAGGAAAATACTAGTAACTGCCTCCTAAAACAATCATACACTATACGAATGGGCTGAACTCATCTATTAAAAGATGGACACACTATATGAGATACATCTAAACGTGGATCCAAAAGGCTCACATTAAGGGGCAGGCAAAGACGAGCAGGCAGATGAACACAAGGAATAAAGCTGAGCAGATCGCCTCCCTCAGCTCCTCCAACTCCAGGGCAGGTGAGCACTCAGCTCCTGACAAAGGACATCACCTCCTTACTCTGCCCGTCACCTCATTTAATAACCTGGAAGCTCACCGAGGTTCCAGTTTCTGCTTGCGATTCCACTTTGTCCCTATTCTTCCTTACTCATAGCTACCCTTCCTTCCCAGCTGCCGGACCTGCCACCCCACACTGAGGCACCTGACACGTAAATGACGCCTCACCCAGGACCCATTAGCCAACTCCACCTGCACGTCACACATAAAGTCAAGCACCTGTAATAAATTTCGTATTATTTTTCATTCTTCCTACACTTCTGCTCCTCAAATCACAACCACATCCCTGTTTTGCTCCTGGCTCTGTACCTACTTGCCGGAGTCTTCTCTCCCCTCAGGCCCGTTCCCAAGTCACCCCTTGTTGAAGGAAGCTGTCTCTTACTGTGGCGCATGCGCATGCAGCACATTCTGGGTTCTCGGATATTCAAACTGGTTTGTTTGTTTTTAGTCCTGGCTGATGCCTGAAGGACAAACATGTGGCTTACACTACCCCATACTCCTTAAGATTATTTAAAAAACTTTATTGTACATGTTTGCATTACATAGTGATTACCTGTATCTCTTAGAGTTGGTACAGATACATAATTCCTTTTAGTTTATCCTCCATCCCTCCTCTCCCTGGTCCATCCAATTCTTGGTCCCCTTTCTTATTTTCATGTTCCTCAACTTTTTCTATCATTTTATCTCCCCTCCTCCCTCATCACATGTTCCTCCATCCATCTGGGAAAAGCACTCCCTATTTCCTTTCTTCTACCCCCCGCCCCTCATATTCCACTTAACGTTATGGTCTCTGTGAGCATCCATTTGCCCCACATTCCTCCAGCATGTCTTCCTTCACGGCACAACAGCTCTCCGCTGTTGCTATGCTCCTCTGCTGTTGTGTTCCAGACTTGCGTGTGGTGTCTGAAAAGTCAGAGCAGTCAAACTTACAGGCCTTCCAAGTCATCTTGTAGTTTGGAGACCTTGAAGGACTCGCTGTTTCCAAATTACAAAGTGTAACTAACGGTCTGCTAGGACGCGCCTTGGCTGATCAGGAGCCAAGGCCCCCAGGACCTGGTAAGCCCTGTCAGCACGGAAATTCAATGATTCTCTCATTTCCACTTTTTCTTGGATTCTAATTTTTGATGCTAGGTCTAGCCAATTGTCTTGATTTTCCTTTTTTATCTTAGGGAAGGGTCTACAGGGTGTCCAAGTTCTCACTACTAGATCGGACTCGTAGTGATCCGCCTGCTTACAGCCTCCCAAGAGCTGGGATTACAGGTGCGCGCCACCACATGTAGTCTCAATTACCATCTCTACGTGCCCCAGGGATGGGGCCAGCAGGGCAGGCCGGGGGATCAACCCCCAGCCCTTGTGCCTGCTTGCAGGCGCTTTAATCCACTGAGCTATCTGGCCGGCCAAAGCAATGGAGGCCTCCATTCCCAGTCCGCAAGAGCTGGCGACATGTACCTGCTCACCCAAATCTGTGTTGACTGTTTGGCACTTCATTTGGCGGTTCTCTTTCTGGGGGAAAGGGAACCATACTGGTTGTATTCTGCCTAAATCTCTGAACCACTGTACTTTCGCACGGAGCCTTTTAAGCTTCCTCTCTGTCCCTTTCCTCAGCAACCCCGGGCTTGCAGAACCAAGACTTTTCCTGGCATTCAGCTTATTTCTCACCTTGCATACGATGCAAAAGCCATGATATGTGTTCTGTCTGCTAATATTGTGAAATACAGGCTCAGGCGTAGTTTTATTTGCTCTTGTTTTGATGTCTGAAGGAAGAGATGGCATGTGTGGAGAGTCAAAATTAGGCAGTTCCCATTCTCCAAGCCAGATTTTTTCACATATATTTACAAATTACATCAGGTAAAGTTTATCTTCATATTTTAATTGATTAAATAAATACAACTAAGTACTAAAACTAGTCTCCTAGTTAATGGAGAAACAGAAATATTCGCAACCAAGTGAGGAATAAGGCAAGGAAACTTGCTCTCTCCACTACTGTTTAACAATGAGTTGGGGTAGAAATAGGAAGTGAGCCCACACAAAGGGATTCAACTGGAACCATGAAAACTGGAAAACTTCTAGATGATAAAGGAATCAAGTAAAAATGATAAATCAATGAATCAATTAAAAACTGTGAAATAAAAAAACTTGGAAAGGTAGCAAAATATAAAATTAACACATGAAACCCAATAGCCTTTGTATACCTAGAGCACTTGGTGGTAGAACGATAGAGAAAACCCCACGTATTATCTCGCTGGTGTGAGAACCTGAAAGAGTAAAGAAAATCTGAGAAGCACAACAGATGCTGGGAAAGAGAAAGAATTTGTTCAGTGGGGAAGGAAGGCCGGGACGAGGAAAAGGACAAAAGAAAAAAGGGAGAGAGATATATTTAGGTATGTATGCAGGATAGTTTGGATAACTGTACTGCTGATGTCCATTGGTCTATTAAAAGTAGTTAATGCTTTAAAAAAGTTTATCCTTTTATCTTCTTTTTAATTTCTTAAAATTTTCTTCTGTTCTCATTTGTTTTTTTGTTTGCAGGTTTATACCTGGTAACCTAAATGCTAATTTGAAGATAACATCATGCAACAGGGCAACCAGTGTTGAATTCCTGTTACTTCGTTTAGTGAAATTTTGTCTAGTTTCTAATGCTTTTTTAAAACTATTTTGTATTCTTAAAAAAACACAATAGCTACATTAAACATAGGAAAAGATATTCAATTCCACTCTAAAATGTGATTTAAAATTGTAAGATCATTTCTCCATTAGACAGATAAAAATCAAAAAGGATGTCAAAATCATTTTACTGGAGTCAAAGTAGGTTAAGAGGAACATACACACTGTGAGTGGATGGCAAACTGATGCAAGCCTCCTGGTGGGGAGTTTGGCAATAGCTAAGAAAACTACACATGCATTTCACTCTGACCTAACAATCCCATTTCTAGGAATTTATCCTTAAGATATACCATCAGCCATTAAAAAAAAAAAAAAAAAAGGTAAAATTCTAAGATTACTATGAAAAAAAAAGCAAAGACACCTCACTAATCAGAAGCTTCTTAACAGCATTCCCCACTCTAAGTAATCAGAGCACCTTAGAGAAATGGCTGACTTGGGATGAGGTGCAACACACAAGACAAAGCTGGAGATGCTGTGGTGTAACAGCGGAGTGAGGAAGAAGAAAAAGAAAGACGTCAAAAAGAAAATAGAAGAAAAGGGAATTCCACTAGTCAGATCTGGGACAATTTGAACATGGAAACAAAGGCAGGAATGATTTATAACCTTTGAAATAAATAAGAATCTATGAGGTAAGACCGTATGTGTTCCGTGGATTTAATGTGAAGGATTTTTTTTTTTTTTTTTTTGCTGGCTCAGGGTGCCTTAGGGGCAGGTCTGCTAAGGCATGTGGAGCTGGGGAATGAGCCATGGTATCCTGCACCTGACTGCGTTTGCATAAGCAGGTGCTTAAACAAATGAGCTAACTGGCAGCTCCCCTGCTTAGATTTAATGTATTTGCAGCATTTATCACACTATACATGCAAGCTTTCTTTCTAATCAATAGCCCCCAACAGTTCCTTGAAATAGTGACAGCTGAGGTGACATCTGAATACTAAGGTGTTGACTGGAGGCACTAAAGATTTCAGGGAGAGAAAACAGCACACAAAGACAAAAACCAGAACTGAGCAGGGGCCAAAGGGGTGCGTGGGCTACGTGAAAGTCTCATAGATGAGCATCTTCAAAGTCAGGATAAGGATAAGATCTTTATTCTAAGAGCAACAGAAATCATACGAAGAACAAAATAAGTCTGAAGGATACTCTACATTCATGTTGACCCTCTGCACCCGTCCTTTCTTCACCATGTCCTGTCCCTGCGTGACATCCCCGTAACAACCGCAAACCCCACCTGTGCAATCACAATCAGCTCTCCTGCATTCTCCGTATTTAATCCATGACCAGTGTCTCGGGATCTCATCACTTACAGCTAAGTCCACGCTACTTCCGTGACTCACAGCACAATGGCCTTGCGCAGACTCCTACTACACTCTTGTGCCCCAGTGAGTTATCTGCCCAGAAAGCCAGCCAAATCTGCAACACAGGTCTAACCACAGCAGCCTCTCGCAGAAAAGACCTCATTGCCTTTCTGCTGTTTTAACCGAAATCTCGTTCATCCAGCACTTCCTCTCCTTTCTCAGGCTGTCCTAGTAACTCCACTGCCCTTGGGCACATCAAGAGAATCACTCCGATCGCTTCCCATGGTTCTAGTCACTCCAGGTCAAGTACAACCTGAAAACACTAAATAGAAATTACAGAAGAAAACAATCTGAAAACCTTAAATTGTGTGTAAGATAGTGAAATCCCAGGCTACCTTACCCTATGCCACCTGCAAGGTGAATTACAAGTTTGTCCAGAGTATCCCCTTTGTATGTACTACCCTCGTTAGTCATTTAGTAGCTTCCTGATTATGAGATCAACAGTTGTAGTGTCACATTGCTTGTGTTCAAGAAAATCCTATCTTAATAATGACCCCAAGCCAGGTGTGTGGTGCACACCCGTAATCCCGGCACTCAGGAGGCTGAGGAAGGAGGATGGTTAGTTTGAGACCAGCCTACGCTATAAAGTGACCTCCAAACCAGCCTGAACTGCATAATGAGACCTTGTCTAAAAGAAAAAAAAAAAAAAAGGCCCCAAAGCTCAATATTGTGATGCTGACAACGTGTATATACCGCAAGAAGCCGCAAAGTGCTTCTTTTATGTGAAAAAGCCACAGTTCACAACTTAATTCAGAAAAAAAAACCTATACTGAGGTTGCTAATCTTTTTCACTTGTTGAATTATGAGGAAAGAAAAAGCAACTAGTGCTACTTCTTCAGGCAAATGTTAAACTACAAAAGCTACTTAGGGCCACTGTCTGATGACTGGTCACAATGATTAGAAAAGCATTACAGAGCTTAGCATTATGAGTGGTTTCAGGCATCTCCAGGGGCGATGAATTCCCCACGTATAGGAGGTGCTGGGGGACGGTACTAAAAGCCTTGACATCCAGCATTCTCTTCCATCTGGAATGTTCTCACCCTTTCTGGTCTACTAAAGCCATACTTGTCTTTTACATCTCAAGCTCAATTTTTACTTTCAGAAGCTTTAATATCTCCAGATTAAAATCCATTATTTGTCCCCATAGCACCCTGTAATTTTCCTTATCCCTAAACCACAAATTATAAAAATATATGATTATTCAATTACTTTATCCCCATTAGACTGTAATTCTTATCAATTATATAGGGACCAGATATGTTTTATTATTCACTAGTACAGGGCCTACTATGTAAGCAGAAAATAAAGATAGAATAAACAGAACACTGAAGACGTGTGTATCCTTATAAATTTATATGTGTACTTCATATAATCCACACAGGATAACTACATTGATCTGGCTAAATATCTCCTATCCCATTTATTTTGGTGTTAAGTACTGTATAGATTCTTTTTTGTTTTTTCTTTGTAGAAAAGGGATTGAACCGCTGAGCTATTTGGCCAGCCCTTAATACCACTTTTTATTTTTTTAATATACCACTTTTTTTCCCCATAATTTTATTGAGAGACAAATAGCAATGATACAGTTTCAAATCAAATTGGTAGGGCAGTTTCCATAATTAACACATTGCATACTGTCTTCCTAGTGGTTATTTGCTGTACAAGATGCAGACATGATATCCTATTTACAAACACTATTACAATAAATCCCTCTATTCATTAACAGAATGTAACTATATATCTATCCTAATCATTCTGAATACATAGATACAA
>NW_004524618.1:14330430-14334210 GCF_000260255.1 Octodon degus | reverse complement strand
CAAGGAAAGCCAACATTTTGGCCCTAGCCTTCCAGGGTCAGTTAAGAGTCAGGACATATGAGAACTTGTACTGTATCATCATGTAACTCAGTTATGTCCCAAATTTTCTGATCAAGGAGATTATGGGGCCAAAGAGGAAAGTGATCAATGATGTACAGTGTGCTTAATACCACTTTAAAAGCTCCCATTTTTATTACTTTTCTAAAGAGGTATACATATAAAGAATCAATTTTACTTTATTACAATTGCATATACTATATTGGAAAATATTTAGATATTTTAAAAGATATTTGAGAACTGCCGGACATTCTGAGGCTGTCTCGGAGTGGGTCGGTGTTACATATGAGGAACAGATACAGAGCAACTGCAGAGAAGCCATGGCAGCTGGAGCAGCCTCGGTGGGGTGAGAAGGCATCTGGAGAAGACGCTGGAGAAGATGCTGGAGAGCCCAGATTTTAGGTTTTACACTACGCAGTAGAAACTGAACACTAAAAGCAGCAATCACAAGCAAATTTGAAAGACCATAAAAAAAAAAAGACCATAAAAAATTGACATTAGCTGTTGTCCACACAATTTCCCATAGATTGATCAACAACTTCACTGCAGCATAACTTTAACAACCCAAAATAAATAGATGGCTTGCTGGGAAAAAGAATACTCAAATGTGTAAGCAGAAGAGTTAACACAGCAGGCTTAAGAGGCCCACTGGAAGACGGTCATCCGGGAGGGCAGACTGGGGGAAGGCTCTCCCCCTTCGGAGAACTGGGGAGAGGCACTCACTACGCCTCAACTTCACCAACGATGTGATCTGCTGAACACCTGCTTTCCTGCAAGGATGGAATTTTGGCGGAACCGGGGATGGAACTCAGGCCCTTGCGCTTGCCAGGGAAGCACTTTTTCATCTGGGGAGATGAGCCATCTCCCCAGCTGAGAATGGAATTCTGAAACACGCCATCTGGCATGAACCTGCCCAGGTGACCAGCCCCCAACAAAAACCTTGGAAGCTGCTGGTCACAGTGGTGCACAACCTGCAGATTCAGCACTCTCATGTGATACTCTTGGGTATGTCTTCGTTTGTGAATGTAAGTTGATTTATCTTTTGACAATATACAAATCTTTTAAGTTACCATGACTTCTATATAGCAGAGTATTACTGAAGCAATGTTTCTTTGAAATCATAACATGCTGATGACTTAGATTGTATTTTTAAGTGCTTAAGATTTATTCCACAAACAGTAATCTAACAACCAAATGCACAAAATAAAACCAGTGAGTAGTCTGTTCTGTCACCAACAAATGAGCTATGTGGTAAGAAATCATGCTCAATGCATGCTAGCAAACTAGCTCTTTGATGCTGGGAGCGGCACAGAACACCACTCCTGCCCTTGATTTGTGGCATTCGGTGCCTTCCGTGGCATAACTCTCCTGCTATGAAGACGTCAAGCTCACATCAGTGCATCAAACTGCCTAACATCTAACAAATGACAAAACCACCTGTGCTGTAGGAGTCAGGGCAACTGCACCTACGATCCTCCTCCGGGGGTGGGTACAAATTTGTTTTCCTCATCTTCATTTTATTTTTTATGAAAGTGGAGATTGAACTCAGGCCCTTGAGCTTGCAAGGCAAGCACTTACTCTACTGAGCTATTCCCCCACTCCCTCTCATCTTCACTTTAAAAGTCAATCCTACATAAAACTGGCCATCTTAATGAATTCGAGGTGCAGGTTCAGCTTTATCCACACATGCACTGTTGAGTCCCACCACCACAGCCGCCTCCGGCGGGCACCCTCAGCACAGCCGCCTCCGGCGGGCACCCTCAGCACAGCCGCCTCCGGCGGGCACCCTCAGCACAGCCGCCTCCGGCGGGCACCCTCAGCACAGCCGTCTCCGGCGGGCACCCTCAGCACAGCTGTCTTCAGCACTGTCCATCCTGAACAGCTGAAAGTGCCCTCTCAGCAGGGACCCTTCATTCTCCTTCCCTCCCAACCTCTACCAATCTACTTGCAACCTCGACATAGTTTTGATGGTCCTAAGACATCCACGGAAGTGGGAACGTACATGTTTAGCTTTTGGGGACTGACATATTTCACTCAGCATAACGCTTTCAAGGTTCATCCACACTTTCAGAATTTCCTTCCTCTTTAGGGCTGAACAACATTTCACTGGGCGCACGTAACCGTATTTCCTTATGTGTCAAAGGACATCTGGGTTGCTTTCATTTCTTGGCTATAGGTATACTGCTACTAGATACTCATTTATTCAGATTTTCTATTTATTTCAGGTTTAGTCATGGTTATAAGGTTATCCATAGTCTGTTAATCCCCCTTTCCATTTCTGTGGAGTCAATAGTAAGGTCCTCGTTTTCATTTCTGATTTTGGTGGTAACAGCCTTTGAAGTTTGTATCCTGACACTCCTAACCAGCCGCCATCTCTGGGCCTCCATTACGTACCTACCATCTATTTTGTTTCTGTCTGTCAAATACTTAGTGCTTTTTTTCTGCTACTTTGGGTTCAGTCTTTTTTTCTAGGTCCTTTTGTTAATTAGGTTATTGATCTGAAATACAGTACTATTTTCTTTTCTAAGATTTATATTTCTATTTATCTAGGAACCGGGAATAGAACTTAGGATGCTGGGCTTGCCAGGCAGGCCCTTGTGCTGCTAAGCTATATCCTCAGCCCTATTTCTTGCTCTTTAATATGGACACATTTAAATTCTTCTCTTAGCACTGCTTTTACGGTGTGCCATGAATTTTCATTCATTTTAAGTCTAATTTGTCTTGTGATTTTCTCTGTGGTGCACAGATTAACAGTATGTTAATTTCCACTGTTCTGATCAAAGAAGATACTTTGTGTAGTTATTTTTAAAAACATACTGGGCACAGCACCTGCCTAGCAAGTACCAGGTACTAAGTTCAATTCCTGATCCTGAACAGACCCAGAGTGCAGGCCCCGCCAGTGAGTGAGACGACCAAGGGCCACGGGACCCTGAATAGACTCAGAGCGCAGGCCTGGGGAGTGAGTGAGATGACCTGGGGTCCGGTGGGATCCTGAATAGAACGGGAGCACAGGCCCAGAGAGTGAGTGAGCCGACCTGGGGCTCACGGATCCTCATTCGACCCAGAGTATAGGCCCAGCATGGAACCCTTCAGCAGAATTCCTTGCAAAGAGGCTAGAGGCAAGACCCACCCAGCTGATTCAGGAGCAGAACATCTTTTTTTCTTTGCTCTGAATGCCCTCAGGGCTTGTTTGGCTGGCTGCAGCGTTAAAGAACTGAACTAGGGCCAGGCCCCCTAAAACATGAATTTTTTTTTTTTTTTTTTTTTTTTCCGGAACCAGGGATTGAACTCAAGGCCTTGCACTTGCCAGGGAAGTGCTTATTCCACTGAGCAATCTCCCCAGCCCAGGAGCAGAACATCTTGCCAGAGTGACACAAAGGGTTGAACTCTAACGCCTGCAGCAGAAAGAAGTGGAGCACAGCAGCCAGAACCAAACAACACCCACCTGGAGGAATTTGAACTTCACAGATCCAGACCTGGTGCTAAGGTAATAACTCTATCCAAGCTCTACACCAAAGGTCAGAAGACAGTGGTATACAAACTGACAAAGAGAAGAAACAAAATGCAGTCTCAGGCCCCAAGCCCACCCAGTACAACTGCAGAAGACACTAGCACTGAGGAAACAGGAAATTGCACACCAGATATCTTGGAAATAATAGCGTTGACAGTAAAGAATCAACTGCAGAAAGGTATAGAAGAAATCAGATCAGAAATAATTTCGGA
>NW_004524618.1:14278809-14328589 GCF_000260255.1 Octodon degus | reverse complement strand
CGTTATATTCAGTTATGTTTGTAAATAATTCATTTTCAATTTGCAATCTATTAAAAAATTTAAAAAATATAACAAAATAAATAAAATAAAGTTAAAGTTCAATTCCTGGTCCCAAAAATAAATAAATAAATAATAAAATAACATACACTGGGACTTAATTGTGAACTAACATAGTCTACCCTAGAAAATGTTCCACATGCATTTAAAAAGAACTGTGTAATCTGATATCGTATAGCATATCCTATGTTTATTATTAGATAACAGTAGGTTTATTGTATTGAATTCTTTATTTCCTTATCTTGTTTAGTTATTTTCTACATTGCTGAGAATGAGGTACTAGACTCTCCAACTGCTAATGTAGAACTGTGTCTCTCACCTTAATTCTGTCAATTTTTGCTTCATATACTTTGATAATCTGGTATTAAATATGTAAATTTTTATTATAACTCCTAGCTATACTGAACTTCTTAAAATATGTAATGACTTTGTCTCCTGTAACCAACTTTCGTGACTTGAAGCCCATAGCATCTGACACAAGCACCTCTGTTCTCTTTTGGACAGTATCTACACTGAATTTTTGCATCCTTTTACTTTCAACCTATTTATATCTGGCTCTAGAGCTGATGCTGGGTATTTTGTACCATCTAGCCAACCTCCCCCGTTTGATTGGGGAATCTTAATCCAACTACTTTATAGTAATTACTGATAAGGAAGGCTGGTTTCTGACGTTTTGGTTGCTCCGTACCTTATGGTTTTTCTGTTCATTTCCTCTGTTACTGTTTAATTAATTGTGGTAGTAAAATTTTTGTACTAAAATGTTTACATTCTTTTCTCATTTCCTTTTGTGTTTATTCTCTTGTGACTTTAAGTTTAGCACAGTAAATACATTTGGCACACTAAATCTCTCTACTGTGAATGTATATACAAGGTTAATTCACTAACACTAAAAAACATGCTCATTTGACATTAACAGTCCCACATACACCCCTTCCAACTGCTGAGGTCACAAAGTTACATCTTTATACACTATGTGTCCAAAACCGAGAACTGGTTTGGAATTATTTCAACAGTATCAGTCTCTTGAATTATTAAAAAAAAAAAAAAAAAAAAAAAAAAAGTGGCGTTATAAAGCAAAGACACAGTGATACTGGCTTTGGGCTACATTTGGCAGTGCTGAGACCTGAACTCAGGGCCTTAACACTGGGCTGCATCCCAACCTCTTTTTCTCATTTTGAGACAGTTTCACTTAATCACCTCAATGGGACTGAACATTCAATCCTCCTGCCTCAGCTTCCCACAGTGCAGGATTACAGGCGTGGACTACCACACACATCTATGACCAGGGATGGCAAACCTTTTAGAACTGTCACTGACAACAAACACGCCACTGCAGCACATGCACTGTAGGTTCCCTGCCACTGTCACTGTCTTAGACTAATTTTTTAAATGTATTGGTCCGTTAGATCCTGTATAAGACAAAGAGTGGAATCACACACCACTGCTACAGTAACACAGCACTGGCTTTTATGGTTGCCCATGTATTTTCCTTTACTGGCATTTTTTTCTTTATAGGGCTCAAATTATTGTCTTTCACTTCAAATTGTGGACTCCCTTTAGCATTTCTTTCAGGACTGGTCTAGGAAAGAACTCCCTTAGCTTCTGTTCATCTGGGTCTGTCCTACTCTTTCTCACTTGGGAAGAACGGCTTCCCACTTCCAGGACCCCTGGCTGACAGTTCTCCCTTTTATCAGCTGATCGTGTCGGTACACCGGCCTACGACCTCTGACGTCTGATGTGAACTCCGGCTCCCCGGGACGCACCGGTTTTCCCTTGCTGCTTTCAAAGTTCTCTCTCTGCCTCTGGCTCTGCTCATCCTTCTGCTTCAACCTCTAGCGCTGGAATTCCAGCGTGTGCCGCCACACCCGGCAAACTAACACGATTTAAAGGTACTGGAAGTTTCACTTGCCTCTCAGTTTATCTACCCTTTTGTAAAAAACTAAATCTCAAGCTATCTTTTGTGTACATGTATACTCTCCCACCTTTTTTCTTTTGCAATTCTTAGAACTGACCTAGAACTCCACAGAACTGTATCCTGTCTTGATTTTTTTTTTTTTTTTTTTTTTTTGGCAGAACCGGGGATTGAACTCAGGCCCTCGCAGTTGCCAGGGAAGTGCTTATTCTACTAAGCCATCTCCCCAGCTTACTCCTGTCTTGAGAGAAGGCATTTCGGAGTAGTTCAGGCTGGACCGGAGCTGGCCACCCTCTCACCCCAGCATCCCACAGATAACAGGCACGAGCCACGGCTCCCTCTCATCCTTACTCTTACGTAATCAGTGACCCTACCTATTTTTCTCTAGTCTAAGAATAGAAATTCAATTAATTTAAAACTAATTAAATTAAACCTTTAATCAACTTCATTTACTCCCATTATGTTTTTAGAAAAACAAAAGTAAGAAAACAATCTAATTCTTCAAATTTCTAAAATGAATACTAAGTACAATCTCTTGCAACTCCAGATTCCACAATGCCATAGAGGATATCCTAGTGGGCTCTGAAAACCATTAACCGCACGAAGTCTTTTTATAAAGAAGCAAGGTTAAAGAAAAAGTATCTTCTAGTACTCTGCACTGCACTGTAGTCCATGTCATTCAATTTTAATGAAAGCTTAATCATATTTCCTAGGAAGAACTTTAAACCTTCACAGGAAGAACAATATAAAATTTGGGTCAACTATTTCTTTTTTTCTCTATAGAACAAATCTAGGTACAGATATACAAAAACATCTTTTAAAATACTTGATCATGAAGAAAGAAATTCAGGCCTTTACCCTCTCCGTATACCTTGTCCTAAATACAGGTTCTTTAGCTAAACAAACCTCTACCACTGAAGTTCGTCCTTCATGAAAAGGTATACTGATCCTTAATTCATAGAGATGGCCCAGAATCATGGCGTCTTGCCAAATGCTCATTCTTCCATGAGCGAATGGGCCAGGTAGCTTTCTACTGCCCAGGCCCGGTCAGTCGGTCAGAAAGGCATCAGAAAGCAGGTACCTTCGTCGGAGTAGAGATGCTCTAACTCGTGGAGGTCGGGCAACAGGTGGATACAGTTTATGCAGCAGTAGCTGAAGAAGTCAAGGATGACCACTTTTCCGCACAGGTCCTTGTAGAGAGAAATAGGCTTTTCCGTGTTCAGCCATTCTAACCCTGAAATGTATACAGAATAAACTACAATGACTCAAGGTAACACAGAGATCATTTATCTAAAACTGCCCATTAGAATGTGACTCTTTCTAGCACTATCGCAAACAGTCCAACATCTTAAGTGATGACAGCACTGAAGTCTGCAGTAGTTTATTTCATTTACGAGAACTGGCCTTTTTATCAATAAAGACACGATATATGTTCATTAATACAAGTAAACAGGTATCTGTGACATGAACGAGAAGACCAAAAAGCCAAGCCTACAGAGACTAAGGCTCCAAAGAGGGAAGAAAAAAGCAACAGAGGAGAGGAGGAGGACAGAAGGAAGAAAGGAGGACAGGAGGACAGAGCAGGGCGTGGAAGGGTGAAGGTGGGGAGACCCGCTTTAGGAGGCAGTCTGCACACACAGCAAGAAAAGCCACCCAATTACATCAGACCTAGAGCGAGTCTGTAGAGGAGTCAACCCAACTCCACTAGGCAAAAACAACGGGAATATCAAATATTAAGTAACTGCATACAAAATTAGGCAAAATAGGGTACTGAGAATGAAAGCCAAGCTCAAAAGCATGAAGACATGGCTATTTAAAAACAAAATGTACTTAAAGGCAAACATACAAAATGCCTAAGTCAATCTCATATAAGAAAAGCTGAAATGTTTTGGGAGTGAGATGAAACACGAGATACAAAATAAAATATTTTAAATGCAAAATCCAAAGCAACGTTAATATTGATGAGGAATGTGTTCTCTCCAAAGAAAAATTGGCTCTCATTTGTCTGTTCTTTTGGAAATTAGAATTTATGAGTTGATTATAATTCAAAATTTTAATTGCATTATGATTTTTGTTAATTAGAAAGTACAGCATCTGTGTCTAAATAACTTACAATGTTTACTGCTTGTAGGTAAATACTACAACTATTACAATTTTTGTACTATACCTTGAAGTAGGCATTTAGAAATATTTCCTAGCAACTGAACCCCAAAGTTGGGCAGAGTTAATGAATTTATTATTCCTCCCTTAATAATGGGGGATAAGTTCCCAGACCTCCACTGGAGGCCTGAAACTGCCAGTTTACCACTAAAACTTAGAATTTAAGGGCTTTTTCATGGTAACTAAGCACTTATCAGGCAACGAGGCCCCAAGTGACTTCTACAGTTTAGGATGTTGAGACGTTGACAACAAAACTAGCACAAGATTCTTTTTACTTCTTCACAATTTGGCAGATAAAAGACGGATCCTCACTGTAGGTCTCAGCAACCTCCGAGTGTGATTTTTCTTTTCTTGAGAACTTTCACCTTTTCACTTAAGGAAGCCCTTGGGGGCTTCCCAGGCATATCCTAGCCACCAGGACCACCCTGGAGCTCCGAGGCCACGATGACCTTAAGTTAAATAAGGATTTCTGGAACACACGCCCAGCGATGCTGCTACCTTGGAGGATGTGATAACCGTGACTAAGAGTGGGTGGAATACACAACACTGATAAGGGGACAAGGTGATGTGTCCGGTCACCGGAAAAAGGGATGACTCACTATGCACATGACAAAGTAGGGCGGCAAGCATGAGATTTTATCAGATGCAGCAGAGTGCACAATTCCGAGATGACGAACTATTTATTTCTGGAATTTTTCATTTAATGTGTTCAGGCTGTGACTGACCAGAGGTAACCAAAAGCATGCCAACAGGCTTAGACAATAAAATCCTGCCAAATCCCGGCGGGAGCCTGCTCGCTCAGAATAGCGCATGTACTCTGTAAACTATCTCCCGACCGTGTTTTTAGGAACCACGCACACATGGGCGTAGAGTTTCCCTTCTTACAGTATACGTACGCTATTGTGCGTGTGCATAATACTTTCCAGTTTCTCCGATGGGACAGGCATTCACGCACCCTTTTATTTTCTTTCTTGGTAAGAGTCCCTCCACATTTCAACTCTTATGTAAGATTCGTTAATGGAAAAAATAAGGGCTTAAGGCAAGCGCAAAAGGCTCGGAAAGACACCCAAGACTGTCGCTGCGAGGTTCCGATATACCTCCCCGGAGAAAACTGAACCCAGCCACCACCAGCCAATTAACTATGCATGCGGTTTCAGTGTCATGCCAGGACACGTGCCAGCATCACCAGGCGAAACGATGCCACTCCAACCAAAGAAGGCGAGGCGCGGGTCCGCTGCAGACTGCACGGCTGGCTGCGAGGGTCGCTTCCTCCTGCCCCACGGGCTCCGCGGCCAGAATCCAAACGCGGCAGTGGCTCCCATCGATGCAGATTTTTAAAAATTTAACTTCCTCAACACTGAACGGGGGAAACTAGGCAAGACAAGCTAGAAAACCAGCAAGCTCTGCGGCCTGTAGGTTGCAGTTAACGCTGCTCTGGCAGCTATCAGCTGGAAGTTCCTTAAGTCTCCCCGTGCCTCAGTTTCCCCAGCTGTCAAACCGGACGAACGGGAGCGCATCAGTGGTGTAGGAAGGGTTAAAGTACACACTATCCCCTGGGATGTCGCCGCCCGGATCGGGGGACGGCGGAGGGTGCGCCCCGCGCCCCGCGCCCCGCGCCCCGCGCCCGCCGCTCACCGTCCGCAAACTCGGGCACCGCCAAGTCCTGCTCCCAGCCGTCCACCTTCTGCAGGTACTGGTAGACCAGGTCGTCCTTCTCCTGCTGCGCGACGGCGTCGAGCAGAGCGTACTCCAGCGAGGTCTGCGCGGGCAGCAGCCCCGAAAGGCCGCCGCCGCGCGCCCCGGCCGCCGCCATCATGTGCGGCCCGAGCGAGGCGGGGCGGCCGCGGGCACGTCGGGAGGCGGCGCCGGCGCCGCGCCCACAGCGCTTGTTTTGATTTTTCGGAACGCGGTCGAAGGCCAAAGTCCAAATGTCCGCAATTCCCGGGCACGTAATTAAACTGGCGTCACCGCCTACCCCGCCCGCCGGGGCCCTCGGCGCGGCGCAGCTGAGCATTGGGAGCGACAGATTCGACGGGCAGAGCGCTGGGGGCCAAGCTCTGCAGGCTCTGGGCACCCGTTCGCACACCCGCCTCCGTGGAAACCGGCTGGCTTTAGCATTAAAACTAAAATAAAATGAACCAGTAAGCCACTTTTGTTTAAAAAAAAAAAAAAAAAAACTTTTTTAAGATCCCGCCCTTCGACCCGGACCAGCCGATTCGTCACGCCCCTGGCCGCGGGAAGTGGTTCCCGCCAAGACGAGGAAGGTAAGAACAGGGATGTGGCGCCTTCCGGAGCGAGGGCTTTTTAAGTGGGGACGGCTTTGATCTGCAAACAGACGCTGTGTGTGGTGGCCCAGGGGGTGTTGAAAGTGCAGGCGCGAATAGACAGCCGAGCCAGGGCGGGGGGCGCGGAGAGGAGCGGATGTAGCTGGCCCCCCGCGGCGCGTGGCGGGTGGCAGGTGGCCGGGGCCTGGGGGGCTCTGCCCTCCCGAGGGGCGCTGCAGGTGAGGCCCCGAGATGCACGGAGAAGGCGGAGCCGGCAGCAGGGAGGTCTGCTGGGGCCCGGGCCCGACCGCAGGCGCAGGGGGCTGGCCGACGCGCAGCGCAGGGGGACGGAGGGGACCCGGGCCGAGCAGGACCTGACGTGTTTGAACTTTGCTCACTGCCCAGGGACTGCCCGTGCTGCAGGAGGAAGACGCCGCCAGCTAGCTGAAGAATCTGAAGCTGCGGGCTCCGCCGGGCACGCACGGGGCCCGTGGTGTGCTAACTCTGACCTTAGTGTGACTACTTTTCCAGGAAACCGAGGTAGCCAAGCGCCCGGGGGCTGCCACTAGACTTGTGAATTATTTGGACAGCAGCCCACTAGAAAGGGAACGAACAATGTTAAAGTATTAACTGAGTCTTACTTTTATAAGTCAAGTCCCAGAAAAAGCCAAAATACTTGAATTTTGCAAAAGCAGCCGCAGTGAAACACTACAATTGCTATCCCCGTCATAGGTTTTTGTGAGTTTATTATGATATACATGGGCCAGCAGGTGTTCCCAAGTATATTTTTTGTAGTTTGTCAATGTATTGATTACCAAGCTATAGATTCTCATCAAGTGAGTAAGTTATCTTTATTTTAGCAAAGTACTTCCATTGTAAAAACTTGTGACAAGAATTGGACTGTCGATTTACTGAAGATTAATGTCTCCTTTATAATAAAGTCATTTTTGCTATGTTAGAAGACACTTTGTTGGAAGAAGACATCTGGGAGTACAAATCGAAAAGAAAACGAAAACCAGCACATACGAATAACTGTACTGAAAATATCCCAAAATCTGTTGAAAAACCAATAGATGGAAAATGCCAATCAAAACAAAAAGGAGAAAAAGCAAGAACCACAGAAGCTAAGGAGACGGTGAAAGAGTGTGAAAAGAGCCTGGGAGAAAGCCAGGCTAGTGCAGCTTCAAGTCAGAATTCGAGTTGTGGAGATGACATTCCCTTGTCCCAGGACGGAGAGGCTACGCCAAGAAAGCCCGGTAGAGCTCACAAAAAGAGACAAGTGTCCCCCAAGATCCGTCCGGTTTATGATGGCCACTGTCCAAACTGCCAGATGCCTTTTTCTTCATTATTAGGTCAAACACCTCGATGGCATGTTTTTGAATGTTTGGATGCTCCACCAATCTCTGATGCCGGTAAGATTATATAAAAGGTAGTAGCCTCAAAATGCCTAGACGTCTTGCAGTAGGGCAGCCATCTCTGTGCAGGGAAACAGCAGGGCAAGTAATAACCAAGAGAAAACTGAGACACTGTCCCAGTCAGTGGGCTGTTGGCAAAGAAAGTTGCTAACCTGAAAACAGTTTAAAAGTTGCTAAATATTTCAAGTTTCTAAATAAGGCTGGCCAAATAGCTCAGCCCATTAAAGCGCCTGCAAGCAGGTGCCGGGGCCAGGGGTTCAATCCCCAGGCCTGCTATGCCAGCCCCACCCAAGGGGCACACTGAGACTGCAATTGAGACTGGGCATGGTGGTGCACTCCTGTAATCCCAGCTCTTGGGAGGCTGTAAACAGGCGGATCACTATGAGTTCAATCTAGTAGTGAGACCCTGAACACCCTGTAGACCCTTCCCTAAAATACAAAAAATAATTTATAAATGTTCATTGAACGCTTTTACTGTATTAGGTACTTTTCAGTTTATTTTTACTTACTTGACTCACAGCATACAAGGTAGGTAGTGACATTTAATAGATGCATGTTCTTAGAAGTTAAATAACTTGCCCAATTTTGTATCTTTGGAACTGAATAGAAAAGTGTAAGTACATTCAGATTTGTAAGTATGGTTTTGATGTATTCTTTATACTAGCGTATATTATAGTGAAAGGAACTGGGAAGCATCGTAGGTGATTAAAACTCTTATAAAAATGTGCCAAAAATCCTGCGGTATGTGTGCCACAGAAGGCTGTTCATATCATTGAAAGCTCTAAAAGGTTCACCATCACTGTAGAGGCAGGTCAGGAAAATCAAGTTTGAAGAAGAAAAGGAGGAAAATGGAAATAAAAGTCAATATTATGCAGATTTGTGCCTTATTTTATTATTTTTTAGCATTTTTAACATATTGGGTCTTTTACGCTGGTTTGCTTTTAGATGTGTATAGTTTGGTTGATTAGTGATTTAGTTTTATATTTAAGCTACAATTAATTTTTTGATGATACTTATTTCTTTGCCATTTTTGAAACTCATTTTAGATGCTTTCTGTTGACTATTTGGAGCATCAACACCAGGGCAATATATTTACCTTAAGACACTGCAAACGCCTATACTAGGAGTCGCCCTTTTAGTCTTTACTAGTTATTGTGAGATTGCTGTGTAAGTTAATAAGCACAGTTGTAAACACATTGTTTGCAGGGAGAAAAGTTCTGAGTTATATAGCTCAGAAAAGGCCTGCTGAGTTTATGCTGTAAGCATTACTTAGCACACTATAAAGGTGAAGAAACAACAGAAATAACTTCATGCTTCACGTCTGCATTGCAGCAGAACCTTAACTGGGAACACTGTACTCCTCTTTCTTCTTCCTCCACTTCTCACTGTTGTCACCTTGTAATGTTCAGAGGATCTGGAGAGAAATGCTTTCAGATAGTCATTAGCCCCCATAGCTTGCACTCAAGGAGGAGGTGGAGTTGTGAAGTGCTGTTATGATATAATATTGTTAAAAGCAAGGATTGACTCTTGTTTTATTTTGACGTGACATGTCCTGAAAGACATATTGATTCAACACAGCAGATTAGTCACGTTCTTTAATTGCAAGAAGTTGTGATTTCTAAAAAGGAGATAATTGTCTTCCTACACTGGTTGCCTTTGATTCTTTTTATGTATCTTTAAGAAAGTAACCAGTATGTTGCTTTTAATGTTGGCCTTTTTTTTTGGTTTGGGGTTCTTCAGCTGAAGCAGTGAAGTGTGTTTGTAGTCTAGTTTTTTTTTTTTAAAGAACACAATTTTGTTGCTAAAATATATATAAATAAAGCAAGAAAGAAAACAAAAAGAAGTGCTAAAACAGCGAAGTAATGCTACAATTTTATTAACTTTTTATGTATTTATTACAGGGTCTCACTGCACAGATCAGACTTGTAATGATTCTCCTGTTTTCAGCCTCCCAAGTGCTGGGATTAGGGCACACACCACCACGCCCAGGCTCATTAGCTGTCTCAGCACTCCCTGGGGATGGGCCTGGCACACCCCCTTCCTCCCTGTCCTGTCCCTTGTCTGCCTAAGCAGGCACTTTAATCCGCTGAGCTATCTGGCTGGCCCAAATTTATTTATTTATTTTTCCATAATTTTATTGATAAACAAATAGCTATGAGACAGTTTCAAATCAAATTGGTAGGACAGTTTCAATAATTAACACATTGTATACATTCCTCCCAGTGGTTAATTGCTGTACAAGATGTGGACATGATATTGTATCTACAGACTAAAACAAGGAATCTCTTTTTTGTTTTGTTTTTTTGTTTTGTTTTGTTTTGTTTTTTGGCAGAACCGGGGATTGAACTCAGACCCTTGCGCTTGCTAGGGAAGCGCTTATTCTACTGAGTCATCTCCCCGGCCCCAATTTTATTTTTTAAAATAAATGTCATATTTTGCATGTGGAAAATTGGGCTCCATAGAAATTGAGTTGTTGAACATAGAATTAAGAAAATTTAATTCTTTGTACTGACTTGTATGTTTTAAAGTTATCTCATTTTCTGGAGAAAATATTACTTGAAAAGCAATATAAAAGAGTAGTTAACTTAAAAATAAATTTAAAAAGTAAGTAATGCTGGCACACACGGTAACCCTTGCACTTTGGGAGACTGAAGCAGGAAGATAGCAAATTTGAGTCCCACCTGGGGAACTTTGTGAGATCCTATCTCAAAATAAAACATAAAAAAAGGGCTGAGTATTTAGCTGTAAGCGAAGACCCTGGGTTCAATCCCCAGTGCTACCACAAGCAACATTTTTGTTTTGTTTTTTGAAGTACCTTGTAAAAAGCCATTTTGCATTGTTGATATTTTACTGCTGATTTTTTGATTGTCCAGCTCACAATAACTATTGTCGTAAGGCCTCAGAGGAGACCTGATGGTTTTCTACTTACAGGTTTATTTATAGGCTGCCCTGCAATGCTGTTTCTTTCCTAAAATTTTCAGAGTGTCCAGATGGTCTTCTGTGCACCTCAACAATTCCTTCTCATTATAAGAAATACACTCACCTCCTGCTTGCTCAGAGGAGGGCTGGCACTGACCCTTTCAGTGGCTGGCTGCCTGTGCCAGGTGGGAATTCCAGTGAGACCAAGCCAGCCTTTTCTTTCACCCACCAAGGAAAATGGTCTCTGCCTCAGAGACAAACAGAAGACTTAAAAAACGTTTCAGATGATCCCTTGTGGATGACACAGAATCCGAAACCCTCTCAGCTTACAACTGAAACCAATGAAAAGCTTTCCTCCTCTGCAAGTATTCAGATGTCCCAGCAAGCTCTACAGTCTACAGGATTTTTTAAGGTTGATCAACTGGTAGGAGCTGGTTTGGCTTTTACCGGGAAAGAATCAGATGGCCAAAGCACCTCACAACACGCAGATTTGCCAGTACCAGCAAATGACTTCAGCAGCTGCGAAATCTCCTATTCTCCACTCCAGAGTGACGAGGAAACTTACGATATAAATGAAAAGCTGGATGATTCCCAACAGGACCTGTTTTCTACCACAAGTTCTAAAGATGGCAGCTTAGAGGACGATGCCAGCTCTCCTGAGTTTCAAAATCTGCATGGTCACTTACTGAGGAGCCCAGAGGAGATCCACCCCAAAGCGAACAGCTTCTTAACTCAGGACAAGTACAGCGCTCTCAGTGATTCGTTTCCTTTTAGCTCCCAAGCTGAGAGTCGCATCTCCTTCGATCCAGCATTCGCTGATGGGTATTTTCTGCTGTCCCCACCTGCGTCAGGAGGGCAGCTTCCAGCTTCTAATTATCAGAACACTAAAGCCAAACCTCAAGAGCCAGAATTTCATTCATCTCAATCACACAAACAGAAACAGGCAGTTAAAGAATCAGCTGTTTATAATCACGCTTCTCTGCCGTCACTCAGTTGTGAGTTGTCAGAATCGTTAGAAAGTCAGGGAGGACAGTGTCTTTCTTTGCCTTCCAGCCAAAGTAAAATTAGCGAATTATCGGTTGAGAAATTCTCTGCTAAGAACAGGGCCAACTCGGCATGTGTCTGCAGAAAGCCCTTAAGTACGGGAAAATCTAGTACCTCTGCTGCTGCTAAGTCTGCTTTGGAAAACTTGTCTTCTAGTCCTAAAGGTAACACAAGACATCTAAGCAAAGTAATGAAGCAAATGGATATAGGTGTGTATTTTGGACTACCACCCAAAAGAAAGGAAGAGAAATCGCAGGAGGAAAGTGCCTTCTTAAGGGAAGAACTTAAGTCCGGTTACAAGCCCTGAGAAAAAGAGGGCCCGGCAGCGGCGCAAGAGAAAAGCAGAGACATCTTTAAGTGATGTAGAATTTGATGCAAAGAATTTAAATGAGAGTCAGTCGTCTGTGGAACTGCCTGCTGAGAGGCCACAGCGTCAACGAAAGAGACGTAAAAAGTCAGATTCACAGGAAGGAACCCATGAGAAGAGGTCAGGGCACCTTATTAACGGTGCAGCATCTGAATGTGGGACAGTCAAGGTAAATAAAGATAAAACCTTCATAAAATCAGCTCCTGGCAGGCGGCGGAGAGGGACCACCGACGCTTCAGCATCACCTAATGCAGGGGAATTAAGAAAAAGGACGTGTCCATTCTATAAGAAAATACCCGGTAAGTTGGGCTATCCGTGCTTGGTGTATCAACAGAGACACAAGATTTCTTATCTTCATGTTCATTGTCCATGAGTGAAATAATTTTTTAGTACAGTATGTGTTTGCTTTTAATGACACTTCATGGGCCATTAGCATGTTTTGGGGTTTTTTCTTGTTTTGTTTTTCTCCATTCAGGATCTTATTAAACATTCCTGGTACACAAGTTACTATACTAGTTAGATGGCTATTACAGAATGCAGGGAGATTGTTAAGTAATAGATACTAAGCAATCTTCAGGAAGAGGAAAGACATTTCTATAACTATAATAAAAGGCAGTGTCTACACACTTGGGAGAAATACAGCATCGCTTCAGAGAAAGGCTGACAGGTTGTATCTGTCACAATGCCAACCATTTAAAAACCATATTAAAAAGTAGTTTCTCTGCCTTTTCATATTCTTGTAACTTCTCTTGCTCTCCAAGATGAGTTTTGATAGCGAAGTGTATCGAGGAATGAATTGTAAGATGGAAGAAGCCAGTGGCTTCTGAGAGTGCAGAGTGTTCAAAATACACTTGATTGCAAAAGAATTTTGTTAAGCTGTTTTATTCATGTTCTAAATCTACAATTAGTTAAAAATATTTGTGGAGTACAGCTCCTGTTCTTTTTTTTTTTTTTTTTTTTTTCCTTTGTGCATTTTAGGGAAGGGTCTACAGAGTGTTCTGGGTCTCACTACTAGATGGGACTCGCTCCCAAGAGCTGGGATTTCGGGCATGTGCCACCACAATCGCACTCTGCAGGCCCAGAGATCGAGCCCCCAGCCCCTGCCTGCTTGCAGGCGCTTTAATCCGCTAAGCTATTTGGCAGCCGCAGGCTCCAGTTCTGTTTTTAACGGTCATTGTGATTAATTTTCTGTACTTTCAGTGAGCCTCAAACCTTCATGTCATCATATCATGTAGTGTGAGCCCTACGAGAACTTAAGTTACACACAGATGCATTTTGTCTGCCACACGGAGTAGTTTCATAAACTCTATTTATTTATTTATTTATTTGGTGGAACCGAGGATTGAACTCAGGCCCTTGCACTTGCCAGGGAAGTGCTTATTCTACTGAGCCATCTCCCCGGCCCCAATGACTAACTTTAGAACTTCTTTTCATTATTGCCTGTTTAGGGAACGTTGTTCAGCATTTTCCCCACCCCCATAACTACATCCTGGAATGAAACTTAGACTATAGAAATACTGTTCATCTTGTATTGGATAGTGATCCTTTGGAGGGCCACAGCTTTTGTACTGTTTTAAGATGATTATGGCCCTTAACCATTTTTGCCTCCTTAGAAGCATATGAGTACTGCCTTGTGGAGAATTAATGTTTTAGAAGAAAGTCTACAACAGTCTCCTTTTGCTCTTTTGCAGACAAGCATCCAGAAAATGTCACTTAAGTATTAACCCAAACAAAAAAGTAATTGGTTTGTAGTTTAGCATTTTTTTTATACTTACTTATATTTTGTGTAGTTATTCACAAAAAAAGTCTCTATTGAAGGCTATTTAGTAGATGCTTAACAAGACTTATTTTCACCTTTTGCTGCATTATGTAGTACAGGTGTGAAATTATAGTTCAGTTGTAGGTGGGTGGGAGGAGGAGAGAGGGGTTAGTTTTGACAGTCCAGCCAGGTAGCCGTTAGCCCTCTCTCTCATTGTGCCCTGCCGGTGTTTCTCTTGCAGGGACGGGCTTTGCTGTCGATGCCTTTCAATACGGTGAGGTGGAGGGCTGCTCAGCCTATTTTCTCACACAGTTTCATTCTGACCACTATGCCGGCTTGTCCAGAAACTTCACATTCCCAGTGTATTGTAGCGAGGTAAGTTTTCATAGTCTCGGTTCTAACTTTGTAAGATGTGGTGGGTTTCTAAGCCATGTAATTATAAAAAAAATTTAATTAAAACCATACAATTATTATATTAAAAAAGATAAGAGAAAACAGATTGCAGACCAAGACTTTAAATCAGATGATTTAACATCAACAGGCATAACCTATTTTTAAAAAGTGTTTTATTACATAAGATCAGATAAACTTTTATGATGTACTAAAAATCCAGTTTCCTTCAGGAAACTTTCTTTGAGTGCCTAAATAAATATAAAAGACAAAATACCTAACTTCAAGTTTATAGCCTCCAGGGGAAATACAAACAGCAGTAAGGGGCAAAGTGCCTGGAGCTCGTAGGACTACTTTATTCTGCTGTACACCAAGGTGGAAAGAAAGTTTCATGGTGAAAGAGATACCTTAAGCTAATTGTTAAAGTCTGAACATTGTAATCCGTGTTATTAAGGGCTTCAGCCAGAATTTGATGTAACCCTCACACCATTCAGGAAGTAGCCTCTTTTGCTTAGTGAAGCAAGTGATGTTGGGAGAGGTGAAGTGAGTGTTCCTCGTCACAGAGCAAGCAACAGCAGAGTCCAAATTTGAACACACGTCTGCTTCCCAGCCAGAGGGAAAAGGAGGGAACTTACCGGGCAGTGAGTGGAATTTGTACGAAGGCACTTGAAAAATGCACTTACACCAGACTTCTCAGAAAATTCAGGTCTGGAGTATTGGCCCATGCCTATAATCCCAGCGTTTGGGAAGCTGAGGCAGCAGGATCCCTGGCCAAACCGAATTACATAGCAAAACCCAGTATTAAAAGCAAAAATAGGGTTGAGATAGCTCAGCACCATAAACATAAGCCTGGCAGACACAAGATCCTGAGTTCGATCCCTAGTACCAAAAAAATAAAATGAAATAAAAACAAAAATACCTAGACCTTTTAGAAAAGCTAGGACATGCCATGGGGAACCACAGGAGACAGATCCACGGCAGTGGGTCAGGACCAGATGCAAAGAGTTTTGTGCATGATGTTGAAAATGGTGAGTTTTTTACAGGCGCTGGAGAGCCAGTGTTTCTGCAGGGGTATAATACTGTCTTTTTAGGAAGTATTTGAAACTGGTAAACGGAGATTGTTCAGATGTGATGGTTCTAAAATGGAACTGAAGCAAAATACGAACTGTGATCAAGATCTGGGCTGGAGAGAGAGCTCAGTGGTCTAAAGCACCTGCTTAGACAAGCTTAGGCGAAGCACAGGGACCACGTTCGATCCCCAGCGCCACATGCCGCGGCAGTCCTGCCCCCAGAGTGGGCTGAGCTGGCCACACACACACACACACACACACACACACAAAAGATTTTCTAACATTTTATAATATATCCAATACTTAGAAAATAATATTAAAATTTTTATAAATAGTTTATGAATGTTTAATTTTAAACTTTTTATTACAATGAACAACATATTGCCATTAACCTCGCTTAAAGTACTCCCCCTTGCTTCCCATGCACCTGTGTATCATTCTTGCCTCTTCCTGAAGCAGTTCGGAAACTCTTCCTCTGCTGCTGCCGATTACCATTCAGGAAAAAGATGAGCTTCTAAAACATGATGTGTCTTCGTCTGCCTTATTCACAGCGTGTGGGACCCTGCGACTTCCGGCTCCTTCCCCAGAGTCAAAATGACCGTGAGAGGGAAATGTTTTGAATTGATTCAAGGCCGTGAAGGCAGCCACAGCAGCGTAGTCAGAGACGCAAAAGGGGAGTGCCAGAGCTGCTCCAGGAAAAGACGAGACTGATGGTCAGAGTCTGGCAGCGAGGGAGTGTATCTTGAGGGGGATTAATGGCAATAATAAATTTTTAAAAATCTAAGCATTAACTGTGCTTTTTCACACCTCATATTTAATGTCACTGAGCCGGCAATAAGCGCCTCCTGTTTTGCAGATCACTGGCAGTCTGCTGAAGAGCAAGCTTCACGTGCAGGAGCAGTACATCCACACTCTGCCCATGGACACCGAGCGGGTGGTAGACGGCGTCAGAGTCGTCCTGCTGGATGCCAATCAGTGAGCACTTACGTCGTCTTAGTAATAGCTTATTTCAAAACATTCTAAAGGAAAACACATTAGCATGGTTAAGAATTTGTTTCAAAAAAAGAATTTTTTGTTAACATCAGTATGCTTGATACTTCTTAAAATTTGCATAAAATGGATTTGTACTCTTGAGAAAGAAAACCTATCCAATTCTAGAATCAAGAGATTAAATATGGTGAACTCTTCCAAGTGTTAGAGGATGAAATTGCTACTCTCGACATGAGACTCCAACTTATTTTTTAAAAACATGTTAATAGCTGGGTGTGAGGGCACCTGCCCAGCGGCTGGGGCAGCAGATCTTGGGTTGGAGCGCATCCTGGGCAAGTTCACAAGACCTTGTCTTAAAAGTAAAAGGGGAGGGGGCGGGGGGCGTAGGCAGTGTGAAGGGCCTGGCTTCAGTCCCAGTACTGCACAGGGAAGAGGGGATACAAATGCAAACTAGTGTGCAGCTAACCTTCTGCCATCTTCTTTAATATTTACGTAAGTTAACAGCTTGTGCCCCATTTATATACGAGTCCCTCTGCCTCTAACCCACTGCATGTAGGCTAAGAAAGCCTTCAGACTTGGCCACCCAATATTTGGAAGATGTTTTTTCTTGAAAATTAGTTCCTTCCCCCACCCACCCTTCTAATGTAAAGTGTTATTAGCATTCATGTTGCCAAAACAGGACTATTAATTATGCATCTTTCTACTGCTAATATGTTTGTCAGCTTCCTGTCCGGTAGAAGTGATAGGTACTTAGAGAAAGGAAAATGCTAAATCTAGGTTTCCTAAAACACAGGCGAGTGCTGTTACTTCACATTGTTTTTCATTTTACCTGCTCACTTTGCTATTTCTTTTTTTGGTCCCTAACTTGAGTTCTGAATTTTTTTTTTTTAAGCCAATTCTATGGAGATATTCACAATAAATCACATAGTATAAACTATGGATCGAGCTGGAATGACTTAGCTCATGCCTCAGGAACATAAAATACTCTTCACATACAAAATATTCCTAGGGCTTAGTTCGTATTTCTCAAGAGGCAACCAAGGTAAAGGCTTAAAGATGAGCCTTTCTCGAGAATGTGCAGGGTTTGAAAAACCCCCGCCTGGTGAATTAGTCCTTTCCTGCACGCCATTTCTCTTTGTGGTGTAAATTTCCCAGTTCAAATGTTGCATTTCCAGTATAGGACTGTGTCCCTGGTCGCTACTAAAACGTATTATCTGATAGATAGTGAACAGATACCTTCCTGTAGGTGCTTTCCGATGCAACAAACGTGCCTCTCAATGTTGTGTTCAGCTGTCCAGGGGCTGCTATGATTCTCTGCTACCTTCCCAATGGCACCGTCGTGTTGCACACTGGAGACCTCCAGGCAGATCCCAGCATGGCGCGTTCTCGCCTCGCAGGCCAGAAAGTGCACGTGCTCTACCTGGACACCACGTAAGCACGTCCTTGGAATGCGCTCCTCCCACTGATAGCAGTTGCTCTGGGTTTTTAATGAATAATTTAAGATTTGCTTGGGTAATTAAGATAGTGGTTTATTGCCAGTTACTGTTTTAAGGCTACTTATCAGAGGGATGCTGTTTGGAAAAATACTCACGAAGGGACAGTTTGGTATCGCTTGTACCGACTGTGCTTTAATTTTTGGAACTTCTCTTTGAAAATCTTTATAGCAGAATCCTGTTCCTGAAAGGAAGGAAAAAAAATTTAGTGGCAGACTTTAGGAAAACACATTCGTAGATTACTCTTCCCAAGCATCTGTGTGGGTAATAGGTATAGTGGGTAAGAGAAAAAAGTTAGGGCCAAATTGCATTTTTGGTTTTTGAGGTTTTTTTTTTCTCCAAAAGATAATATGCAAGTCACAGATTTAAATTCCTCACTGATATAAATATAAGCCATTATATTTTAAGTACATACACATATTCTCAGTTTTATTATGGTAATCTTGACATCAAAATGATACATGTAAAAAAATGATACGTGTTTATGTATAGTATAATATTGTAAATTAAATAACTCATTGATTTGTTAAAAATTAATTAAGCATTTCAAACTGTGTTAAAGTATGTTTATATGGGAGATTGTAGTGAAAGATGGTCTTTCAACAACCATTTTTCTCACAATAAGTGATTTTTTCCATTCTTCATATTTACCTTAATAGGTAAATTAAGAAAATAAATTTTCTTGGTATATGTGTGGGTTTTTTTATAGAAAAGTTGGAGGGGTTTTTTTTGTTGTTGTTCTTTCCTGATATTTGACTAGCAAAAACAGTTTTGAAAATTGGGGAAAATGTTTATTTTGTGTTTATAATTTATTGCATTGTAGTGAAGCAGTACTTATCTTTCACATAAAATATATAGATACTATCTTAACTGGCGTTATAATATTGAGGCCTAATGAGCTACTGTATTCGTGTAACCCTACGTTTATTTCTGTGTCTGTAAGAAGAGGTAATATCCATGGGAATATTAATTAATTTTAAAAACTATATCAAATCCATGTTCTCTTTTAATTTTTATTAAATCAGAATTCTTCAATCTAAATACATTTTCAGGAGTATTTTGTTACATACTGATTGGGGTTTAGAAAAAAGATGTATTAAGGTTTATAACCTATGACTAAAAGACTTGACTAGCTATAAATATTCTTAGAGGAAAAAATGTTTTCAAAAGGGCACCTTTTTGAGGCTCATAAAAGAAACATAATTAAAGAGATACATTGAAAAATTATAACCCATCATACATTGCAATAACTTAACAAATATTTTTGCTCCAGTGAAATGACTTAGCCTTTTAATATATTATGCTGCTATTGCATATAATTTTTTAAGTTTGTTGTTTAAAATAATGCCGAAGGCTAGAGCTGCAGTCGCCGTAGCTCTCCCGCGGCTCTTGTAGTCAGCACGCGTCTCTGCACTGCAGATACTGCAGCCCCGAGTACACCTTTCCGTCTCAGCAAGAGGTCATCCAGTTTGCCATCAACACCGCCTTTGAGGCTGTAACACAAAACCCCCGCGCTCTGGTTGTCTGTGGCACTTACTGTATTGGAAAAGAGAAAGTCTTCCTCGGTGAGTGGTAGCTGGATCTAATTTACATTAATATATTATAAAGATCAGATTCTTTTTGCATAAAGCCCCCTCAGTCTCTCTGCTTGTACATTTCACAATCATTTCTTGAAATTATCCAGTATTACCTCCAAAGTTGAAGGAAAATTTAGTGTGCTTGACACATTTAAACTTGGAAAGGCTTTATAAAAATAGTTGATAAGTGTGTTTATCTTAGCCTTTACAATCTATGTTTAAAACCAAATGTCCATGTTATATTATTTTAATTAATAGGAGTATTATTCTATTTTAATTAATAGGAGTATTATTCTTTGAGAATAACCAACAGTTATTTTACAGGACAGCTTTTAAGTTTTGTTCCTCAATCATTTCTGTATGTATTTATTTCTAGTTTGTCTAGAAGGCATTGTATGATTTTTGCATACTATCTCCTGTTTGTTTGTAAGTGTGGTTACATTATATCAGATGTTGAAATTGGAAATTATTCCGCCAGAGTTTGTAACTTCTCCCAAGTGTATTTCCTTTCCTCCTACTCCTTTCTACAATAGGCATTTAAAAATAAATTCCTTAGCTTTTTCACATTTTATTCCACATAGTTAACCAACAAAATATTTCATTTAGAGGCACTATGGTGTGAGAATGAAAGTTTTGAAATTGCGTTTCTATTTGATAAATTCTTATTTTAAAATTTAAGTGACAACTTTATTCTTTCACTAAATATCTTTTTATTATTTTTAACCTTTCACTTTGTCTACAGCCATTGCTGATGTTTTAGGTTCAAAAGTGGGCATGTCTGAAGAAAAATATAAAACATTACGCTGCCTCAATATATCAGAAATTAATTCCCTCATCACTACGGACATGTATAATTCTTTGGTTCACCTTCTCCCAATGATGCAGATTAATTTTAAGGTAAGCATTCAAGAGATTAGAAACTAGAATCACAATTTACCTGCATTTAACTCCAAGTAATTCAATTATAGAAGAGTATCATCAGTAGTAAAATTTGCCCTAAAATTTTTTCAAGGGAATTTTTAATGTTTTTAGTTTTTCTGTTTGTGCGACTGTCCAGAGCAATTCATGTGCCCACCAAGAGCTTAGGTAGCTGGCACTTGGGAAGGAACAGAAGTAGGAAAGAGTGCGGCAGCAAAGGCCTTCAGCCCTTCCGTGTCCACGTCACTTTGCAGGCTTTCTGAATGAGCAGGGCCATGGGAGAAGAATTGTAAGTTCTTACCTAAGATCATTCCATTCTGTGTTGCCATTAAGTCTGTGTAACTGTGGCATCTATTCAGACTTTACTCCTTCCGAGGATTAAATGAGGTAGTGGGAGTAGGTGGTGAGAGCAAGCGCTAGCTGTAGCTCCAAGGTGTGAACTGAGACGTGGCCGATCCGACCCAGCTGTGACCTGAGGGCTTGGCTGTCAGCTTTGCTTATGCTGGTTTATTCCATTTACTCACATTTTGATACCTGGCAACGAAAGTGTGTCAAACCTGTGTGTTAATGTAACACAGACCACAGTGCACAAAGAAATTTGTTTTCACTCTTCCTATAATATCCATGAAGTAACTTTATTGGAGGTTTTTGAAATAGGATGCTGACTACTGTTTTTGTCTTATCAATAATACCTGTTGTGTTTTAAAACAAGATAAAATGAAAGGAATGTCTTAGATCTGTTCCCTGAGGAAAACAGTTTGATAAATCCTCAAAAATTTAAATGTGGATGACCATGTGACCTAACAATCCCAGTCTTACGCATATGCCCAAGAAAAGTGAAGACATACGTTTACACAAAGTTTCTACACAGTTGTCTGTGGCATTATCCAAAAGCAAAAGCAACTTAGATGCCTCTAAAATAATGCATAAATAAAAGGTCACGTAAGCACAAAACGGTACCATGCACGTGTGAAGAGTAATGAGACGCTGGTACTTGCACTCCGTGCATGACCCTCGGGCCCGTTACGCCAGGTGAGAGGAGCTAGCCGCCGCCGAGCGGGGCGGGTCTGGCTGTGCCTATGGGAAGGCTTCGGACCCTGCACAGCTTACTTTCGGATTTCCAAGTGCTCAGGACATTCTCTAAAGTTCATATTGCCGTCCATATTGGCGCCATCCAGTTCTTCGTCGTGGCTGCTGCCTCTGATTCTGAACTGATGGGTTAAATGTGCTCAAACTTTGAGAACAGTAATGCTGTAGATGATTATTTGCATGCTGAAAAAATAGCGACATTGCCAAGAGCATTTTTCTCATAAACTTGTTGGTAATAAACTGAGAGAAACAGTCACAGATTAGGGACTTCGTTTTGACTAAGCTGCTTGTAATAAATTTCTTTGTGAGAGTGGTTCTTATATTGTAGAAAATGGACACCTTGTGGTTTGTGGTGGTCTTTTCTGTAGGCTTCACTGATATGATAACTTCATAAGTTTTTTGTTGTTGTTGTTTTGTGGGTTTTTTGGGGTTTTTTTGGCAGAACCAGGGATTGAACTCAGGCCCTTGCGCTTGCCAGGGAAGAGCTTATTCTACTGACCATCTCGCTGGCCCCATAAGTTTTTGTTTGTAGCATAGGCTGTGGTACGTGTTTTTGTAGTAACTCATAAAAAACAAAATTAATTGTCCATTAATTCCCCCAGATACTTAGTTATACCGAGTTGCTTGGGCTTTGTGTTACTGGGAGTGAAGCGCAGGATTTCACACATGCTAGACGAGCGCTCGGCTGCCCTGAGCTACATCCCCAGCCCCACCACTGGGTGCTTTTGAAGAGAAACAGCCATGAATAAACTTGATGGCATATTTTGAAAACTGTATTCTTGAGTTCATGGCATTACATGCATAATCACATTAGACCAGTCTTACTATTTTCCTTTTATCTGTGAGGCCAAAGTGAAAAGGAATAACAATTAAGCAAATAATAGCGTATTAGCTAGGGCTCAGACTTCCAAGACAAGAACTAGAGAGTTTGCAGACCCAGCGACCTTGTAATGGAAACTTGCCTCCAAGGTTCTGTTCTTTTCGTTTCATTTGTTTTCTTTTATTTCCTTTTTTTTTTGTTTTTCCTTTTCTTTTCATGGACCTAACAGTTAGAAATCATTTTGTATATTCTAGTATTGGCTTTTGTGCTAGATAGTCTTTTATTGGCTTTAAATTAGTGAGAGGTTATTGTTTGATATAAGAGAAAAATCAAAGGATTGTTAGTTCATAATGAAGTGAATTTTATCATTAATTCATTCTAAGCCTTTGAAACTGATTTTGATTTTTGATCTTAAAACCAAAAGTATTAGACTCTTGTTTTTTTAATTCCTTATGGCACCGTTATCTTTAATTGGATTTCTCTTAGGTTTCAAAGACTGACCTTTGGTCATTGAGTTTGAGTTTTATCAAATGTCATCATTAATTATGACTTTAGTGTGGAGAAGTTCTATTGAAAATTCATGAGAGGAGCATAGCATTTCCAATTGTAGTGGCATAAAGAGTTTGAAAATTAATCTACTTTATATCAAAAAGACTAAAAGGAACAAAGGCCCGAGGAGAACACCATTATACATCTGTAAAGTGCGTGTCTGTTGAGTACGGTACGTTTCTTGCCAGCTCTGTGTCTCCATCCGCTGTGAGTTTGCGTGTGTGGTCCCACACGTGCATTGACGTTACCACTGTGGACGTTAGTCTTTGAGTAGTCGGATTTATGTGGGTTTTTTAAGCTATCTGAATCACACTTCGCTTATGCATAATGACTTATTCTTCAGGTTACTTCATTATACTTTTTCAGATAATGCCTAAGTTTGTTTAGATAAGTGAAGTTTTTTTTTTTTTTCTAGTGACTTTTATTTCTTTAAAAATATGGCATGAGATTGTTGCAAACTGATCTTATCAAATAAGAACTCCCTGTGACTGCTGGCATCATATCTTTAGTCATTTAATTCCTCATAACTTTACCATTTACCCGTGACCATTACCGTTAACTCAGTATGCTATTTTTATTGAACAGAGTTTACAAAGTCACTTGAAGAAGTACAGTGGGAAATACGACCAGATTTTGGCTTTTCGACCTACGGGATGGACCCATTCTAACAAGTTAATGAGCATAGCAGATGTCACTCCCCAGACCAAAGGAAATATTTCAATATATGGTATAATTCTTAAGCCTTCTTCTCAGTATTGATGTTGATAATTACTATGTTTTAAAAAGTGTTGAAAAACTGAGGCACAAGAAAAATAATTTACTGAATAATAATTCAGGGGCTGGGGATGTAGCTCAGTGGCACAGGCACCTGCCTGACAAGCGCGAAGTCCTGAGTTTGATTCCTGTTCCAAAAAAATAAATAACAAAAATTAAATGTTAAAAAAAAAGAGCCAATAATTTGACAATTCAAATCTTGACTCTCACTCCATTTCTCAGCCTCTGTCTGGCCCCTTGCGGACTGATGCATGGGAGCAGTAAATGCTGGCTGAAGCGGATCATCTCGTTTCTTCCCTCAGTGGTACTTAGAGGACTTGGTAGAATTCTTTGAAAGTGAAGGTTCTGTGGAAGTCTGAAACAGTAACTAAATCTCAGTGACACCCTGAGGTTGCAGGCAGGAAGAAGAGGAATGTTTAGCTACAGTGACAGGAGGAGGAACGCGACCTTGTTGTTCTGGTCTCTTGAGGACATCACCCCTGCCCTCCGGCCAGCTCAGTCCCCTAGTGGCTGCCAGAACATGCTTGGTGACATGCAGCCAGTAGCTCACACTAGCTTCTGAAGGCCCTAGATTGCTCAACACAGGATCCCTCCAACCTTTCTCTATGGTACTTGATCTTTGCTAAAGAAAATAAACGTACTCCTAGGATTTCATTTGTTTTCTTTTTTAAATTGTATTTATTTATTTATTAGGTATAAGGTCTCAGTACACAGTTCAGACTCACAGTGATCCTCCTGTCTCAGCCACGCCAGTGCTGGGCTTATAGGCATTGCGCCACCGCGCCCAGGTTCAGGCAGCATGGCGTGAGGTACCAGGGATCGAACTCTGGTCCTTGCACTTGCCAGGCAGGCACTTAGACCACTGAGCTATCTCCCCAGCCCTTAAATTTTTTATATACGCAAATGGGACTACAATTTTGGGATGAGAATCTGCTTAGTTGCTCTAGAAATCAAGAGTCTACTGTCTATTAGTCCTTATATTTTATTCATATTTCTTCTGGATTTTCCTGAAATCCATAGCTAAATGTATAGAAAGGAGAAAATGTTAATTCACTAGGACTGTCTTCAAGTGCATATTATTAACCAAACACACAGAAAAGTAATATGCTCTAATATTGTAAATTTTTATGTTATTTTAATGTTTTATACTTTATTATCTATAAAAGACGCCAAGTTTTATTGGTGCTAAAGGGCAAAAGAGCTTTTCACAATGCTCTGGATTGCTTTTCTGTTTTACTTTACACTTGAGAGTTTGTTAGTTTGATCTTTTATTAGGCAGTGTCTTTTCTCTGTTCTTGCAGGAATTCCTTACAGCGAACACAGCAGCTTTCTAGAAATGAAACATTTTGTCCAATGGCTAAAGCCTCAGAAAATCATTCCTACTGTAAATGTTGGCAGCTGGAAATCTCGGAATGCAATGGAGAGATACTTCAAAGAATGGAAGTCTGAAGCCGGATATTGATGATACCTTAGCGGACTCTCGAGTAGCCAAGTCCCTTGGGTGCAGCTTGGTAGCACTTAGAGCCTTAATGTAGAGCCGCACGTGAAGACCACTCACACAGCTGTTCTCGTTTATGTTCGAATAACAGTCCTGATGCTAAATGCCTCTCAGATCGTCAAAGACGACCACGGATGAACCTACCCAGTATTCTTAATTTTTTCCCCTTCCATTCATGGAGACAGTTACATCCTGCACCAGCCTTTGGGAAAGAAACAAAAGCAGGTCCAAGGACTAACAGTGTTGTAATGGATAACTAGACCAAAAGCATTATATATAAGTAATTATGTATCTTTAAAATTACAATATAAAATTTATAATATTTTAAATAAAAATGATTACAAAATGTGTTATGATGTCTTGATGGGTTTTGTTTTCTTTAGAGCACTTTTTTTTTTTTTAAGAATACTTTTAGTTTCATGGCAAAGTTGAACGGCAAGCACAGAGTCCTATATTCCCTCGCCCTGCATTATGTCCCCACTGTCCTCATTCCCTGCCACAGCAGTGCCTTAGTTGCAGGTAACGAACTCGTCTTGATGTGCCATAGCCTGGTGCATGGTCCTCTGTTGGTGTTGTGCATCCTGTGGGTTTTGAGAGCTTTTAGTGATGCATATCAATCATTGCTATATGGGGGCTGGTGAGATGGCTCAGTGGTCTAAAGCACCTACTTAGAACAAGCTTGGCAGAGCACAGGGACCGCGGTTCAATCCCCAGCACCACATGCCAGCCAGCCTGCCCCCTGGTGGGCTGAGCTGGCCACACACACACACAAATAAATAAAATAATTTAAAAAAAAAATCATTGCTATATCATACAAACTTTTTTTTTTTTTTTTTTGCCAGAACTGGGGATTGAACTCAGGTGCCAAGCAAGCACTTATTCTGCTGAGCTATCTCCTCAGACCCATAATTAAAGTGTCATTATTTATTTGTTTGTTTTGTGGTGCTGGGGATTGAACTCAGGACCTTGTGCTTGTCAGCCAAACGCTTATTCTATTGAGCTATCTCCCCAGCATACAAACTTCTGACTGTCCTGAAAGTCCTACATGGTCTAATCATTCATCCCTTTCTTCCTCATAACCTCTGGCTATCACTGAACTTTTTACTATCTATCTCCATAGTTTTACCTCTTCTATAATGTCATGGAGTTGAAATCATGCAATAGCTATATATATATATATATGAGTGACACGGTGTGCTGGGTAGTCTAGGACAGCCTTGAACTCCCAATCCTCCCACATCTGCCTCCTGAGGACTGGGATTATAGCCATGTGCCACCAGGCCTAACTAGTCAATTTGCTTCTTTTAGGTGAATTTTCATGTCTTTTCCTGGCTCGATAGCTCATCTTTAGTGCTGACCACTATTCCATCGCCCTGGTGTACCAAAATTTATCCAGTCGCCTACAAAGGACGTCTTAGTTACTTCTGAGTTTTTACAATTAGGAGTAAAACTGACAAGCATCCATAATGTAGTTTTTGTGTGAAACTAAGTTATGAACTACTTTGAGTATTACTGGCTTGTACGGTTAAAAGTGTTTATTTTATAAGAAGTTGCCAAACTGTCTCCCAAAGTGGCTGTACCCATTTGTATTTTTACTGGCAATGAATGAGCGCTCCTGTTGCTCCATGTCCTCGCTAGCATCTGCTGCTGTCATACCAGGTTTAGGGCCTCGTACTAGGCATGGAGTGTTTCCTCCATTTCTCTAGTGTCGCTTAGCAGGAGGCGTTTTTCCATGTGCTTGTTTGCTATCTCTATCTTTGTCAAGGTATCTGTTACAGGTCTTTTGACCACTTTGAAATTATGTTATTGTTAAATAGTAATTATTTGTGCATTTTGGATTACATCCTTTATTTACATCTCTTGCAAATACTTTCTTCCGATTAGGGGCTTCTCTCATTCTCTTAGCAGTGTCTTTCACTGAGTAGAAATGTTTAAGCATTTTTAGTTTTAATGAAGTCTAACTTGCTTAATACTTCTTTCATGGATCATGGTTTGGCTGTTGTATTTCAAAAACTCACTGCCAATTCCAAGATCATCTAGATTTTCTCCTATGATATTTTCTGGAAGTCTTTTTTTTTTTTTTTTTTTGGTGGAACAGGGGATTGAACTCAGGCCCTTGCACTTACCAGTGAAGCACTTACTCTACTGAGCCATCTCCCCAGCCCCAGAATTAAATTTATACAATGTTTTTTTGTTGTTGTTTTTGTGGTACCAAGGATTGAACTCAGGACCTTGCACTTGCCAGGCAAGCACTTATTCCACTGAGCTATTTCCCCAGCCCCTGGAAGTCTTATGTTTTACATTTGGCTCCATGATTGATTTTAAGTTAATATTTGTGATGAGTAGATCGTTTAAATTTTTGTAAAAATGCAGTTGTTCCAGCACTATTTATTTTTAAAATATCATTATTTCCATTTTATTGTCTTTGCTTATTTGTGTATTCTTTTATCAATACCACATTTTCTTTGTTTTTGGTGCCGGGGATCAAACTCGGGAGCTTGCACTTACCTGGCAGGCACTTATGCCCCTAAGCTATCTCTGTTCCCAGCCCGATACCACATTTTCTTGATAACTTTAGTCTCAAGTCTTTCCATTTTATTCAACATTATTTTGACTTTGTTCTCTTTTGCTTGTCCACATAAATTTTAGTTTATTCGTATCCTCAAAATAACTTGCTAAAGTTTTATTAGGATTGTGTTCAGCTAGCTGTTGAATCAATTTGGGGAAAACTGGTATCTTGACAATGTTGAATCTTCCTATCTGTGCATGCGTATTATATCTGTTTACTTGGCTTGTTTTTATATTTCACGAGTGTTTTATAGTTTTGCTCATATAAAAGTTTTATCTATTTTCTTTAAGTTATTCTCAAATATTTTTGGTGCTAATAAAAATGGTACTGTATTCTGAATTTCAAATTCTTCTTGTGGTTGTGTAGGAAAACTGGACTTCTGTGTATTAATTTCATATCCTATAACTTTGCTGTGATTGCTCAGTTTTCTACATAAATGATCGTGTCACGTATAAACAAAGGCAGCTTTATTGCTCCATTCCCAATTTGTATTCCTCGTATTTTCTTTTCTTGTTTTTTGGGGTTTTTTTTGCACTAGGTAGGACTTCCAGTGCAGTGTTAGAAAGAAATGAGAAGAGAGGTCCATGCTTGTCTTGAATTACTAGGCAGTCTTCTAGTTTCTTATTGTTGAAGATGATGCTAGCAATAGGGCTTTTCCACTTTTTAATGAACTTGAAGAAGCTCCCCACTTCATAGTTTACTGAGTTGTTTTTTTTTTCCTGAGAATTCTGATCATTGGTAGGTCCTGGATTTTGTCACTTGCTTGATCTGAGCCTATTGATATAATCACGCAGTTGTCCTCGTTCAGATTTCAACTTGATGAATTACATTTGTGAATTTTCAAACTAACTTTGCACACTTAAGTTAAATCCCAATTCATTTTAATGTATAGTTATACATTGCTGAACTCAATTTACTGATATTTTGTTGAGAATTTCTACATCTGTGTTCATGAGAAATACTGGTGTATAGTTCTCTTAAGCCTTTGTATGGGTTGGTAATAGGGTAATGCTAGCCTCAAATGATTAGGGAGTATTTCTCTTGCTTCTGCTATCTGAAAGAGACTATAGAGAATTGGTATAATTTCTTGTTTAAATGTGTGGTAGGCCTCACCAGTGAGCCATCTAAGCCTGGTACTTCTATTTTAGAAAATTAATAATCATTGAATTATGTAATAGCTGTAGACCTAGTCAGATAGCTGTCTCTTGAGAGTTTTGATGGATTGTATTTGTTTGGCTTGATTTTTGTTTTTTGTAGTTTTTTTAGGGAAGGATCTACAGGGTGTTCAGGGTCTCACTACTAGATCAGACTCATAGTGATCCACCTGTTTACAGCCTCCCAAGAGCTAGGATTACAGGCACATGCCACCAAGCCCAGTCTCGATTGCCATCTCCGGGCCCCAGGGGCAGGGCTGGCACAGCAGACCCAGATATTGGCTTGATGTTTTAAGTTTTTTGAAGTTAATAAAGAGTTATAATTAGAAAAACTAGTCTATCATTATAGATATTTAATGGTTAAGTTATTTAGGGTCATTTTTTATTCATCAATTTTTCCTAGAATTGTCTTTTTTTTTAAATGTATTTAGTACAGGGTCTACAGGGTCTCACTACACATATTGGACTCGTAGTGATCCTCCTGTTTTCAGCTCTCAAGTACTGGGATTACAGGCACTCACCACCACGTCCAGTCTCAGTTGCCATTACAGTGTGCCCCAGGGCAGGCCAGGGATGAAACCCCAGCCCCTGTGTGTGTCTAAGCAGGTGCTTTAGTCTGCTGAGCTATTGGGCTGGCCCTTGTCATTGGTTTTTTTTTTTTTTTTTTGCGGAATGGGGGATTGAACTCAGATCCTTGCGTTTGCCAGTCAAGCGCTTATCCTACTGAGTCATCTCCCTGGCCCTTCCTTGTCATTTTTTAATTAATAAAATTTTCATGACTCTGAATGTTTTACTCTGAGAATTCAGTCATATTTTAAGAGCAGCATCAGCCTTTTTATTTTCACGTGCACATCCGTCTACACAAACATCATTTGTGGCAGCTTGGAATAATTGTGTTTCGCTTATTGCTGCAAAACCTCCTTTAGGGGCCGTGCGAAATAGTTTTATAAATAACAGCCAAAACCAATTTTTTTTCTGGGCCCTTTTGAGAGCTATATATAAAATTTTTAGTTCTAATACTTAATACTTTGACAAGTAAAATGTTTTCCTTTTCATAGTGAACAAGAAGTCTATCACCAGCTCACAATGGATGGGTGACAGCACTTAATGTTCTCCCCATACAAAAAAAGTATGAAGAAGAGAAAGAGCCGGCACGCCAACAACAAAGGAAATAGTTCACTTTTCCTTCAGACTCTTCAGAGAGCTTCTTTGCAGTCTTCCCTGGCCTTGAACATTATGTTACCAGGTCCAGTGAAATTTGAAAAGATGATTTCAACTTCTTATGACATTGATCTAATAGGAAAAAGTCCTTACTGTCCGTGCCCATTAAGTCTAAGCTATCGCCTGCTCTAGGTTTAATAGTGCACCTCAATGAGAAATTTTTTCAGGACCTCTAAATCAATTCTCCCTTCAGCGATCAAGCTATATTCCTGTGGCTCAAGCGTATCCTAGATGGATTATGTGGTCCTGAATCACCATCAGTGACCAAACAGAAACGAAGCACCATCTTTAGCTTCTAAGCTTCAAAGTCATCTGTCTTGAGAGGACTGACAATGCGCTTCTAATGCAGCTGGTTGTTTTACTCCTGGATTTCTTTCTTTCTTTCTTTCTTTCTTTCTTTCTTTCTTTCTTTCTTTCTTTTTTTTTTTGGTTCCATTTGTATAGATCTTAGAAACTTGCTAATAAAGAAATGATTTGAAGTCAGCAAAGGAATAAGTTAGTGTTTGTGAATAATAAAGTGCTCTGGTAATCTAGGTTTTTGGAAGGGTTATCATTGTCATAGGCTACTTAGGTTTTACTCCTCCTTACCCCTTTGTGTCTGCCCTGTCTTTCCAAAAGATACAAAGGGTACAACATGCCCTTCAGGATCTCACAGGACATCTTTGGATAAATCAGACATAATTTGTAAAGCAACTGTTAGAACGTCCCAGGTGTACAGAACCAGTCATGAAGTTTACATTCCTTTGGGGGAATCAGTGTGTGTAGACTGGTATAACATATCTTTTATTTTTAGTACCCTTCTTTTCCCTGTACTTCTTTCACTCCAGTTTAAAAGAGTATATCTTATTTTATTTATTTTGTCTTTTTCAGACAGGGTCTCACTGTGCAGTTTAGGCTGGCCTTGAGGTTACTTTGTAGCCCAGGCTGGTCTCGAACTCACAAGGATCCTCCTGCCTCAGCCTCCCAAGTGCTGGGATTACAGGCTTGCACCACCATGTGCAGCTAATATCAGGCTAATTAGTAGCAGGTTTTTCTGAAGCACTCTTTTGAAGTTCTTCCCTGCTATGAGTTGTAAATACTTTAAGGACAGGGCCTATGGCCTGTTAATTTTATGATACAATACCTCTTGTGAGTATCTAGCCCAGAGACAGTCCTCACAAGTGATAAATCCTTAAGCAAATCTTGAATAAACAGTGACAGAATCTACATGCTGAGAACTGACTTCTGAAATTCTTGAGCCTCTGAGTCTTTTTGACTCCTTTTGTGTGTAGTCCTGCCATGAAAATAATTTTATTCCAGAAGAACAACTAAAAATAAAAAATATATTGAAACTAAATACATAGTGTGCTATTTTAATATATTTGGGTATCTGCTAAGTCCAGTTCAGTATAAGAACAGTCTAAAGAATAAACTTTTTTATTTTTTTTTTTTTGTATTTTAGGGAAGGCTCTACAGGATGTTCAGGGTCTCACTACTAGATCAGGTTCGTAGTGATCCGCCTGTTTACAGCCTTCCAAGAGCTGGGATTACAGGTGTGCGCCACCAAGCCCAGTCTCAATTGCTGTCTCAGCACATCCCAGGTGCGGGGCCAGCACGGCAGGCCCGTGGATTGAACCCCCAGACCCCGCGCCTGCTTACAGGCATTAATCCGCTGAGCTATTTGGCCAAACCTAAAGAATAAACTTTTTTAAGCGATTAATTTTGAGTGCTTCACTATCTTGAGAAAGATGAGATCAGAGTAGGTTGAGGAGGTTGATCTAGTTGGTAAAATGCAATACACGTAAAACAAATTCAGAACCACAGCTGTATGTAGACAAACCACGGACAACCAATCGGGCTGGATTTTTTAACAGCTCATTTGATTTAAATCAAGCTTGATTTTATGTAAGTGCTATGGCAATCTAGGTTTTTGGACTGAGATTTGTAGCTTTAAATTCTAGTACAACTGTATTGTAGTTTACATAGGGATTCTAAAAACACCTCAGTACATGATGTGCTTCAGTCCAAATATGATAGACATTTTTCTACGAAACTCTAGTGAAATCAAATTGCATTATCTGTTTAATCCCTTCTGTTATTTCAAAAATGGAAAGCAGGAGCTTAAGGTCATAAAATGTCATCGAAGCAGAGCTTTACTATGCTATCAGATAATGTCATTAAACTTTTAAAAGTTCTTTTAAAAGAACTCTTACGGACTTCCTGTTGAGCCCCTGAGCTCTGATTACACATCACACGGGATAAGCAGGTACTTTGTAAATGAACTAAAAACAACAGCGTCTGGAAGAGGAATAAAGCCAAATGTCCTTGTTTTGCTCAGCCGGTCAGTTTTAAAACCCCAGGTCTTTTATCCATGGAAAGAGTTTGCAATTTTTTTTGATCATGATTTAAAACATTTTTATCAAGGTATAATTCACATGCACGCAACTCGCCAATTTGATTGTATAACTTGATGGGTTTCAGTATATAGAGTTGTGCCTGCACCAACGGAATCAGTTTTAGAACGTTTTTTACCCTTCAGAAGGAAACCTGACATCACTTCTTGGGGTTCTTCTGCCTGCCTTCCCCCAAGTTCTAGGCAACAACCGATCTGCCTCTAGGTCTCCCTATTCTGAACGCTTCTTAGGAAAAGAATAGTACTGTATGGGGGTCTTCAGTGATTAGCTTTTTTCATTGATTATGTTTAAGATTTGTTTATGTTTTAGCATTTTCATTCTTTTTATAGCCAAATAAAAATTCTTTATTTGAAAATACCAATTTTTTTGTTTATCCATTTATGTATGGGTGGATATTTGGGTTGCTTTATACTTTTTTTTTTTTTTTTTTTTTTTTTTACCATCAGTGCCTTTTATTGCCGTGGGCTGACTGCTGAGTGACGACAGCAGGAGCGACAGGTCGATTAAAAAACTGGCCAGGAAGTTCTCGTGAGGAGAGGGACTGGGCAAGGGCCACGCAGACTCAGAACCTGACGTAGGTGGCGTCGATCTGCCGTCCAGATGGCAGAGCCAGCATAACCTTCCGCCGGTACTGCGGGTCCTTCTGCAGAGGGTTACGCTCCAAGTACACGGTCTCCAGGCTGCGGGCACCCTTCAGCTCGTCCAGGTCACTCCAGCTCTCCAGGAGGTTGTCATTCATCCAGAACTCCTGCAGCTCTGTTAGATGGCTGATATTTTCAATCTTTTTGATTCTATTTGATGCAATGTCCAACCTTGTGAGTTTGTTGTTGTTCTCCAGGCCCTAGATAACCTCGATGCCATTGTGGCTGAGGTACAGCTCCCGGAGGTTCACCAGGCTCTGCAGGCCCTCGATCTTCATCAGCTAGTTGCTCTGCATGCTCAGGACTGTCAGGTTGGTGAGGGCATCCAAGTTCTGGAGCTTAGTAATTTTGTTTTTTCCCAAAAACAAACTTTCAAGGTTGGTTAAAGTGTCAATATTTTCAATCGCCCGGATACGGTTGGATCCCAGCTCCAGCATCTGCAGCTGATGTAGGTTACTTAGGTTCTCAATTTTACTGATTTTATTATTGACCAAGAAGAGTTTTTTCAGCAGAGTCAATTTGTCAATCCCTTCAATAGTTCTCAACAGGTTAAAAGAAATATCCAGGATCTCCAACTCAGTCAGCGCCTCCAGGTTCTCGATCTTTTTGATCTGGTTATCATAAAGATCCAGCTCACGGAGGCTCTGCAACTCCTCTAGGTTTTCAATGCTCTTAATTAAGTTCTGGCGGAGGCAGAGAGTCTTCACCTTCTTTAGCACTTCAAAGCCTTCGATTTTCCCAATTCGATAGTGATTCAGATCCACATCCTCTGCATCTCGGTCCAGGCTAATGGTTTCCATGTCCACAGCCAGCTCATGTTCCTCTTCTGGGTCCTCCTCACCCCGCTCCACTTCATCCTTCAGGCTCTGCTCACTGAGGTCTGCCACGATGCCACTGGTGTGCTTCTTCCCCTCCTCGTCACCCGACTCTTCAGACTCGACCCGCCTGTCAACCTCCATCATCTCCTGCAACTGTTGCTGCCCCGTGCTGCGCTCCGCCGCCATATTGGCTGCTCTTCCTGCTTTATACTTTTTGGCAAGTGTGAATAATAGTCGGGTACATTTGTATAATAAATTTTTGGTGGACATATATTCATGTTTTGAATACACATCAAAGTAGAACCACTGGGTCGTATGGTAATTGCATTTAGACATGTTGAGGAGCTGCCAAAGTGTTTTCCAAAATGCAGCACATCCCAGCACTCTGGAGGCTGAGACAGGAGGATTATTGTAAGTTTGACACCACCCTGCACTATAAAGTGAGCTCAAGATCAGCCTGAACTGCATAACAAGACCCTCTCAAAAAGACAAAAAAGGGAGGGGTGGTCAGGGCTGAGAGCTCAGTGGTCTAAGTGCCTGCCTAGCACGTCCAAGGATCTGGTTCAGTCCCCAGTACCACAGGCCATGTGGGACCTGAAACCCGGGGCTCACTGTGCTGGCCACCAAAACCACGTGTGGTGGCACATGCCTGTAATCCCAGGGCTGGGGAGGCTGACAGGGGGGAGTCATTATGAGTCCAAGCTGCATAGTGAGACCACCCTGTACCAAATAAATAAAGATTTTTTAAAAAGCAGCACAGTTTTACATTCCCACAAGCAGTGTATAGGCATTCTAGTTTCTCTATATCTGCCCCAAAACTTGTTTTGGTTTCATAGCCATCTTAGTACATATGAAGTGGTATCTCACTGTAGTTTTTAATTTGTATTTCTCTAAGAAGGAATGATTAGCATTGACCATCTCTTTCACTAAATCTCTTCAAAGAGAACAACAAATAGAAAGCTCAGTGAAGTGGATATTCTAAAATGAATTACTTAAGCCTCAGCAAAATGCCCAGTTTTATTCCCAGTAGCTTTCCTTTGGTTTTATATCGATGCTGCTCTTGGTGTATTGGACCAAGTTTTGTGATGATGTTTAATGGCAGAGACCTGCAGTTTTGTTCCAATGGGAATTACCTGAATTAATACCAGGATACATTTTAAATATATCGCAGCATTCCAGATGTCATGAAGCAGTTGTATGTGGTATAAGCTGAGACATTCACTGCTTCCAATTACAGAAGGGAAGCAACCCAAACTTTTTACACTGACATGGAATACTTGAAATAGGAGGGTTTTAAATGTTAGCGTACATAACACTTACAGACCTTGAATAAACCCACTAATTTATAAAAATGACCCACAATATTGATGTGAATATATGAAATGTAAATATTTATTCAAGTTTTAGACTTTAAAATTATAACATTCTATGAAAGATCTTATCAGAACGTTAGGTAAAAAAATAGATAACTTATTTGGGTCCCCTTTAGCCCTAAATCCCATAATTACATAATTTCTGCTTAAGATCAGTTTTGTTTTGTTTTGCTTTTTAAGATCAGTTTTGTTTTTTTTTTTAAAGCATGGTATTTTAAACAACCCAGCTACTCACATGTAGTGAGCCAAGAAAATTATCTTTTTGTTTCAAAAAAATAACTTTGAAACTTGGTTTATATAAGCATACTGTACTCATTCCAAGTTGTGTCCTCATAATTTATTCACATGTATTAAAAATTTAACAAGTTTCTAACAAAGAACAGGTGAGATAAGTCAGGAGTCGCGAGAAGTTCAGCGCAGGGTTTTGGTCACCATGTGGAATTCCTGGGCTGGAGGAAGCAGATGGGTTTGGTTACATTATTCTTTCTGAGCCGTATAAACAGTTGGGAGAAGCATTCACTGTCCTTTCGCCTCACATCTGCTTCTAGGCCAGGCGTGCTTAGTGGGAACAATACTAGCATCCTCAGCTGGTCAATATGTAATGATAGAAATTTGAAAGAATATTTTTAATACATGGCATTGAACTGAATTTATGGACATCTTTGTTGGGAGGCTTGGTAGGCCCATTCAGGGAGCAGCTGTTGGATGCTCATTATGGTGGGACACTGCTGGGCAGAGGACAGTGATTGAGCTCCTGGGAAATCTTCAGGGATGGGGTAGAATTTAAATGTAAGTACAGGGCCTGCCAAATAGCTCCGCAGATTAAAGTGCCTGCAAGCAGGCTCAGGGGTCGCAGGTTCAATCCCTGGGCCTGCCATGCTGGTCCCGCCCCCGGGGCATGCTGACACAGCAATTGAGACTGGGCGTGTTGGTGAGGCTGTAAACAGGAGGATCACTAGGAGTCCAATCTAGTAGTGAGACCCTGAACACCCTGTAGACCCTTCCCTTCTCCCCCCCACCCCAAAAAAGTGACTACAGTGAAGATATTCATGGGGGGGGGGGTAAAACTAAGAATAGCAATTAGATCGGAAAAAAAAAAAAAAATCCCAAAGATGGTTGTGAATAAAACATCCAGGAGCAGATAGACAACATCCATACATCCAAGAAATATTTAAGTGTTCACTGGTGTAGGATTTTGTTTTTTGTTTTTGTTTTTGAAGTACTGGGCATTGAATTCAGGCCCTTGCGCTTGCCAGGCAAGCATTATTCTACTGAGCCATCTCCCCGGCCCATCACTTGTATAGTTTAAGCAATCTGACGAGTAGCTGAAAAACAACCAAAAGAGAGAGGTGGCAGCTTTTAAAGGATTAATGGAATACACAAAGATAGAAATCAGGAATAATAACATTTTGTAGAATCAGTGGATTGGGATGGACAGAGGTCATATCAAAGCTAGCAGCTGAATGATAAAAAATACAGCCTTACTAAAGTTGGGATACCTCATTGTCCCTTTGTGCTATTTAGTCATATTTTTTTAAAGACAATAATGCGAGAAAGACATTAAAAGCTATGTTAAATCTTTTTTATAGCCTCAAAAATGTCAAAAAGCAAGTCTCATTTTCAATGTATATTACAAGGTTAAAGATCATTATAAAAGAGAATTCCTTAGCAAAAAGATGTTAACAGTTTCAATTAAATTGGTGGAAGGATCGTGCTAATTTTTGTCCTCTCAAGATTCATTAACATGGTAGTAAAGTTGTAAAAAAGAAATAGCTTTGCAAGGATCAGACAATAGAAGCGGGGACATCAATGGATAAGGGGCTTATCCAGAGTTTGGAAGACAAAAGAAACTGGTCCTAATAGACAGCTTAGTAGATGATGTGATAGAGAATCTAAGATGAATTAAAGCATATCTGTCTGTATGACTATATATGTGAAAAAGGATAGTATTAACTTGAGGCACATTAGAAGCTACACCAAAATTAATGAAAAGAGATGTAACTGTAGTATATATCTTGGTTTTGCAACGATGAACATTTACATATTCATGAGCATGCAAATAGCAATCATTTAATAAATCAGAAATAGTGTTCCAATGCTATTAAGGAATAGAGAAAGGGTGAATGTAAGAGAATGTTTACTCAGTTCCCTGCTAAAAACTCTCCTGTGGCTTCCAATGACAATTAGAGTAGAAGTAAAATGCCTCACTTTGGGTGTAAATTTCCTTCCTTATTGGCTCCCTACCTGCCTCCCAGGTCTCCTACCCTCCCCTTTAACCTCCTTTAGCCTTCAGTGACAGTCTTTTTTCTCTTTTGTAAACAAGTAAAGTTCTTCACCCCTTCCAGGCCTTCCTCCTTGAACTTGCTTCAGTGTAAATGTTTTTTAGGTGGAAAATAAAATCATTTCCCAATACCCGTTCTTCTTTTACTTTTTTTTTTTTTTTTCTTTTCTGGCTGGCTCAGCCTGCCCTGGGGGAGAGGCTGGTGCGACATGTGGTGCTGGACCACAGTCCCTGCGCTTGCCTAAGCTTGCCTAAGCAGGAGCTCGAGATCGCTGAGCTATCTCTCCAGCCCATCATTCTTTTCTTTCACATTAAGAGATTTTAGCTCACCGTATGGCTGCCCACAACAGAAACTACATTTCAAGTTTCTCTTGAGGTTTGGTGTGTCCCAGACGACGTGAGCAGGGAAGTTGCTGGGCTATCCTCAGACGGAAAGTAGGTGCCCTGCCCCTTCTTCCACCTTGTTTGCAGTATAGAGGTGGTGGAGCCATCTGCGGCCAGCATGGGAGGGCTGGGGTGGCAAGGAGATTTCCTGCCTGTAATACCCCTGCCAAAACTACCATCCAGTATAAGGAGTGCCTTAGCCACCGTCCAACACTATTCCATACGGCATAGCTCTGGGCAAGGAATATATTTCATGGCCGAAGAAGTGAGACAGTGGGCTCATACTCATGAAATTCACAGCCCTTGCTATGTTCAGCATAATACAGATGCAGCTAATTTGATGGAAAGGGGGAAAAGCCTTTTGGAAATGTAGTTACAATGCCAGCTAGGTGACAATACCTGGCAGGGCTGGGGAAGAGTCTCCAGAAGGCTTTAGCATGTGCTTTGTTTATTGATTGATTGGTTGATTGATTGACTTTTTATGGTACCGGGGATTTAGCATGTGGTTTGAATCAGTGCCCCCTCTGTGGCACTGTTTCTCCCATAGCCAGGATTCGGAGGTCCCGGAATCAAGGGGTGGACATGGGAATGGTGCTACCCACTATGACCCTGGTGACCCACCAGCAGTATTTTGCTTCCTGTTGCTCTCAGCAGTCCTCTGCTCGCCTAGAAGTTTAATTTCAGAGTGGCGAAGGCCTGTAGGAGGAAGCACAAGGATTTCATGGAACTGGAAGCTAAGACTCCCCGCTGGTCATTTTGGGTTCCTGATACCTCTGAGTAACCACGCTTAAAAGAGAGTTGGCAGAGGTGACTGATCCAGAGTATCAAGGAGAAATTGGATTATTACTCCACGATGGAGGAAAGGAAGAACATATTTGGAGTGCAGACGATCTCCTAGGGTATTTTCATACCCTCTAATTCAGATCAGTGAGAAAAAAAGTGCAACAACCTGACCCATGCAGAATGACAAATGGCTCAATACCTTCAGGAATGAAGGTATGGGTCATCCTACTAGGCAAAAAAAAAAAAAAATCAAGGCCTGCTGAAGTATTTGCTGAAGGTCAGGAGAATACAGAATAGGTAGCAGAAGAAGGTACTTATAAACACCAGCTACAACTGCATGGTCCATTACAGAAACAGGAGGTGTAATTTTCCTCTCCCGTATTGTCAGTATGCTTGTACCTATAAACATATCAATGTCTACATATCTATATATATGTATGTTCATATATATACATATACACATATAATTTTTTTTCTTGTTTTTCTGTCTTTGAGATAGAGCCTCACTATATAATTCATGGTATCTGAACTGAAGGTTGCCCTCCTAACTCAGCCTTCCGAATGCTGGGATTATAGGCATGTGCCACCACATCAAGCTGTTTTCTTTACTTGTAACATAATGTTGATAGACTTGATATTGGTTCTTAAGTATGAGTAGATCTGCATTATAATGTTTGAGTTATGAAATATTAGGAGAAAAGTAAGCACTGCCCAAAGATAAGCTATCTATGCTGGGAACGAGGGCAGTCCACGTTTTCTGCAGAACGCCCTTGCCCTGTGAGGTACGGTTATGAGCTTGCTATTGTGTTGGGAGACTAAGTGTGGGTTAAGGAAATGTGCTGATTGTCAAGTTAACAAGCGTTGGATTGTGACGGCTCCTTGGATGTCAACTTGATTGGATTATGAAACACCTAGCACCTCAGCAGAGCATGCTTAAGGGCATGTCTGTGGATGGTGGACATGTAGGTCGCGAACTGCAGAGGGAAGACCGGAGAAGCCCAACCCGGATGTGGGTGGCACAAGCCAACTGGCTTGTAGCCGAGGTAGCAGAAAAAGAAAGAAGAAGGACATCTTCCCTTCTGCTTTTCTGGAGGAGCTCCGGTCTTTGGCGCTGCCTTGGAGCATTTGTCTCTGGCTCCTCCAGGCTCCCAGTGCAGACTCCAGAATTCCAGCACAGACCCTTTGGCTTTCTGACCTAGTCTTGCCCCAGACTTTGCAGTGAGTTCCAGGTTTTCGACCTCTGACTGGGTCCTCTGACTTTGGTGAGCAGACAGCCGTTTTTGTATCCTTCCACTCCTGATTCCACAGCCTGCCCTTGTAAGCCTACTTAGTAGATCCTTTATGTATTACATATACATGTACCTGTACATGTGTTCATCTCCTTCCCGCTGATCCGCTCCTTTGCTGAAGCCTAACTGCCCCAGCCTGCCCAAAATAGAAACTACATTTCCAGTTCCTCTTGAAGCTTGATGTGTCTCTATGGCCCAAAACACATGAGCAAAAGAGAAGGTGTCTTAGTTACTTTTCTGTCATTGCTGGGACAAAATACCCAACACCCAAAATGAAGGAAGGAAAGGTTTATTTAGCTCACAGTTAGTGGAGGTTTCAGTCAATACTCTGCTGGCTCCAAGGCAGCTTGGCATATGACAGAGGGCAGCGGCTCATGGCGGTAGAAAACAAGTATGCAGATTACCCACCCCAGGGTGGGTGTAGCACTCACACCATCATCCAGCATTGGATCATGAATTAGTCACAGACACTAGAAGCTGCCCCAGAGACTGCATGAGGCTTTGGGAGGACAACCAGACACAAACCCTAACAGATGGGAAATCGCTGAGTGTGCTCCTTCCTCTGCCTTGGGCTGTTTGGAACACAGATGTGGGTGGGCCCTCTGGATCCATTCAGATGAGAGGCTGGAGCAGCAAGAAGCTGAAGGGAGCTTGGTCCCTGAGTGGCCTGCACTCGGGCTCCCTTCTACAAGAGGCAGAAAGATACACCTCATTTGCTTCAGCTATTGTTATAACATCTCTATTATCTGTGTCCAAACCGTACTCTAATTGAACATAGCTTTTCTCCCTAATGTCCGTATTGCAGGCCCTCTCACCACTCAGGGCTCAGGTGCTGCCTTTGCAAGACCTCTGTGGACCAGTCTATCGGGGACGTCTCTCGGTCAATTTTCTGTCACTGCCTCAATTTCTGGATACCACACAGCAGTCTACTACAGTGTCTTACTTAGTGCCTTGATTTTTGTCTTTCTTCTAGAATTTGAGTTTCATGAGTGGACCTGCCTTGCTTTGTGCTGGATCCCTAATGCTGTGAGCTGTGCCTGGCGTGTAATGTAATGGGTGAGTAGAAGATCTTGGTTGAACGATTGGCTATGTAAGACAGACGAGTCAATAAAGAAAACAGATAAATCAATTTTTAAAGCAGCATGCATATGTTGTTTGGAAATGTAGGAATAAATTAGAAGAACCAATAGCTGAGATGGCCTTAAATGGCTACTTCTAAGGGACCATAGCTGAGGTGAGACAGGTGTCACAGGAGGCTGTTATTATATACACCCTTTCATACAAATTTGATTTTTAATGTGTGTATGTAAGGTTTTTTTAAAGAGTAAAAACAAAAACAAATAGCAAAAAACAAAGAGAAACATCAACAATACATATGGTACAGAATTTCAAAACCAGAATAAAAAATTAACTAAATACTGTGCATTTATTTAACTGATATGGGAGAAGAATGTTTGATGATCTAGGCTAGGAATTTTGGCATACACCTGTAATCCCAGCACTTGGGAGGCTGAGGCAGGAGGATCATCATGAGTTCAAGGCCAACCTGGACTACATAGCAAGATCTTGCCTCAAAAAGCCCGATTACTCAGGTCAACAACTTCTGACACTGCCAGTCAAGTGGAAGACACAGTACTATTCTGGACTACTGGACTATTTTGGAATATTTTGCTGAGTTCACACACCTATAAAATTTAAATAATGGGACTAAACAAGAAAAGGGGATATAGATGAATGACCATTTTGTATCTGTGTATTCAAAATGGTTAGGATAGATATACAGCTACATTCTCTTAATTCAATGAATAGAGGGATTTGTTCTAATAGTGTTTGTAAATAGGATATCATGTCTGCACCTTGTACAACAAATAACCACTAGGAAGAGAATATGCAATATGTTAATTATTGGAACTGTCCTGCCAATTTGATTTGAAACTGTCTCATTGCTATTTATTTCTCAATAAAATTCTGGGGGGAAAAAGCCCTATTAAGTAGGTAATGCAGACAGATATCCACAAAATGAAAATACAAAGAGAAAGTTATGAAACATTATTATGTAGAGCAAGATTTCTTTTTTTCTTCTCTTTCTTTCTTTCTTTCTTTCTTTCTTTCTTTCTTTCTTTCTTTCTTTCTTTCTTTCTTTCTTTTTTTTGTGATACCAGCAATCAAACACAGGACCTTGTGCTTGCTAGGCAGGCACTTATGCCCCTGAGCTATATCCCTGGCCCAAGATTTAGTTTTTATACAAACATAAAAATGTATTACAATTTCTGACATTGCCAGTTAAACAGAAGACCCAACGCTATTATGGGCTACTGGACTCTTTTAGAATATTTTGCTGAGTTTACACACCTATAATATTCAATAACGGAACTTAGAAAAAATGGGGTATACAGATGAATGTCCATTTTGTATCTGTGTATTCAAAGTGGTTGGGATAGATATATAGTTACATTCTGTTAATGAATAGAATGACTTGTTCTAATGGTGTTTGTAAATAGGATCACAAGTCCGCATCTTGTACAGCAATTAACCACTAAGAAGAATATATGCAGTGTATTATTTGTTGAAAAATAAAAAAAAATGTATTACAGCTCATACATCTGACGAATTCCTAACTTTGATATGAATGACTCTTCCATTTCCACCAATACAACTAAGGTTTCCTGATTAACAATGTAGAATAACTAATTGAAGCCTTCATGTTCAAAGCAACAGAGTAGAGGCTTATTTCCCTGGGCCCTTCCTGCTAGCTCTTTAACTAGGAGTTTTATCCTTATACTAAGAGCTGTGGAAGCCATGGAAATATTTAAGCAGAGATCGTGTGATAAGATTGGTTTCAGGCAAATTTGCAGAAATGGCCAGAATCACTGTTTTTTTTTTGTTTTTTGTTTTTTGGCAGAACTGGGGATTGAACTCATGCCCTTATACTTGCCATGTAAACTCCATCTCCCCATCCTCCGAAATGGTCAGAATCAGGGAAATGAATTAGGAAGCTATTAAGGTAATCAAGGAAAAAAAAAAAAAAAAAAAAGCTCATGGTTAGGCTGGCTGCACAGCTGGTTGTGGCTGTTCACTGAGCAGAGACCAGCAGGCAGGAGAGGGGGCTGAGGGAGGGGGCTGCAGGGGGCTGACTTTCGGTGTGTTGAGTTGCAGATGCCCAGTTCTCACTCAGGCCAAGACAATCAGTGAACACATAGATGTCACGTTTGAGGGCCATGGGCACCCACAGGCTATCTGCAGACAGACAAGGAATGAGACAGACAAGGAATTGGTTTCAAAGGGTGGGGGAAGGGCCAGGGAGATAGTTCAGTAGAATAAGCACTTGCCTGACAAGCGCAGGGTCCTGAGTTCAATCCCCAGTACTGGGGGGTGGGAGGGTGGGGAGATGAGGGGAAAATAGAGGAGCAAACCTCCCACTTAAAGGACAGGGAGAATAACAAGGAGCAAGCAGCAAGATAGAAAGAAGGGAGAAAACTTGTCATGGAAGAAGGGACAGTCAGTAATAAGAAATGCTGCCAATGCAGCATTAAGAGCAGGTCTGGGGGCCGAGGAGATAGCTCAGCGGCATAGGCACCTGCCTGGCGAGCACGAGGTCCTGAGATCAGGTCTGCAAAATGTCCATTGTATTTAGAAGAAAGAAGCTATTGTTGAAGATGACTGGGAGAGAATGAGGACTCTGTTGGGTCAGGGAGACTGGGCCTCTCTAGTGATCTACCACCTTCTCTTTCTTTTTAATATTTTTTTCTCTAATAATTTTAATGAATCTCTGAACTTGTACCCACCACTAAATTGTCACCTCCTTATCAGAGTTCCAAAGACTAGCCTGGCAGCAGGAAGCTTTTTCCATTTGGCCACTTTAGTAATCATTTCACTATCAGGAGGCTGACAGAGACTTGTTTGTGCTAGTTCAGAATGCGGCTCCTACAAAGCCGGTGCTCAAATGCTCGGCCTTGCTGCTGGGGCACGCTATTCACAGCGCATTGGGATCGTGTTTTCTTTCCTACAGGAAACACACTTAACACAAAATACACAAAACAGTAATAGGTTTTAAAAATTATAATTAGAAATTGTCTGACATTATATTCGTGATTAATGATTGATATTTGAAGCATGTATTTATCCAGAGCTTTTTAAGGACTCTTTTTGGTGGCTCAGGATGCCTTAGGGGCAGGTCTGGTAAGGCATGAGCACCTGGGGATCGAACCACAACATCCTGAGCCTGACTGCCTTTGGTTACGCATGAATGGGTAAAGCACCCCCACTCCTCTGTATGGCTCCACAGCTGGTGAAGCTCTTTTTGTGGAAAAGATCACCAACCAAAGGAAGAAGAAAAATTAGCCAACTCCAGTGAAACAAGGAGGTGCCTCTTCTGGGTGGCAGGCACCGTGCACGTGTTGTGGATATCAATATCAGATCAGGGTCTAGCTCAACACTGGCCCCGAATACCTGGCTCAGTTAGTCTATGAATTAGTGAACCCCATCAAGTAGCCACTAATTCTGTTTTGGGTTTTTTTTGTGTGTGTTTTAGGGAAAGGTCTACAGGGTGTCCAGGGTCTCACTACTAGATCAGACTCATAGTGATCTGCCTGTTTACAGCCTCCCAAGATCTGGGATTACAGGTTTGCACCACCAGGCCCAGTCTCAATTGCCATTTCAGTGTGCCCCGGGGATGGGGACAGCACGGCAGGCCGGGGGATCGAACCCCCGGCCCCTGCGAAGTAGCCACTAATTCTAATAGGATGTTTGGAAGAGACGATGTTAGATCCCCCCCCCCCCCCCGGGAAGCCGTAGAGACAAAGCCACAACATCCCACAGGGCAGTGGTAGTCTCTGCTGTAGTCACCTGGATAGGGGTCAATACACGGATGGGGCTGGGGAGATGGCTCAGTAGAATAAGCACTTGCCTGGCAAGTGCAAGGGCCTGAGTTCAATCCCTAGTTCTGAAAAAACAAACAAACAAACAACAAAAAACCCAAGCAAGCAAACAAACAAAAAACCCCACAGATAGATGGCATATCCTGAGGACCTTTTAGGAACTAGCATGAGTCTTAGGCAGGAGAACAACTGAGTTTATTAGTCTGCACTACCTAGTGAGACCCTACCTCAAAAAAAAAAAAAAAAAAAAAATGATGAGCATGAGAGGGTAAGGAACCCCCAACCCCTGTATGGTTCCATGGCTGGCGAAGCTCTTTCTGTGGAAAAGATCACCAACCAAAGGCAGAAGAAAAATTAGCCAACTCCAATGAAACAAGGAGAAATAAGCCAGACGAGCTGAGAGCATGAGTTAGTCTATCTACGCTGTTACAGAAAATGCTGAGTAATTTACAAACAATAATTTAGTTTCCACAGTTCTGGAGACGGGAGACTCCAAGAACAAGGTACTATTAGGTTTAGCTAGAATGAGAAAAACCAATCTCTCAGGCCCGCCTCTGTGAGATTCAGTTCATTGCTTTCTTTTCTTTTCTTTTCTTTTCTTTTCTTTTCTTTTCTTTTCTTTTCTTTTCTTTTCTTTTCTTTTCTTTTTTCTTTTGCGGAGCTGGGGATTACCAGGGAAGAGCTTATTCCACTGAGCCATCTCCCCGGCCCCCATTTTTTTTTTTTTTTTCTTTTTTCATGATCTACCAGATCTTGGACAGGACCAATTTGAACAAGCTATGACACAATGGACAAGTTCTATAATAGGAAAATATGTCAGGTGAGAAAATGTTTTGAATCACTTCATTTTATTACTCAGTCTTTATCTAATTTTTTTGGATGTCAATAGGACTTCTTCCTGCTCAGGTTTAGGGCTGTGGAGGTGGAGCGATGGACGAATCCATTCCGCGCAGTGGAACTGAGAGGAACGGGGCTGTCCTGACCGCAGAGCGACTTGTGAGCCAGGACCCGTGAGGCGGCCCGCCTGTAAGTGAAAGACCGAGAGGAAAGCACGCCAGCACGTTCGCCTTCCCAGCGTGCAGCGAACACACAGGAGAGCAAATCCGTAAATGCAGACGATTCATTTTGAACGTGTTGATACACATAACTGGTAAGTGCTGTACACTGCATCAATTGCTAAATGTTGACTTAGGGTGCGGGGCTGCAGTTTCTTGATTCACCAAAGCCGTGCGATACATGAACAGATTTTGGCAAATCTTTAGAACTTCTTGGGTGATTCCTGTTGGATTTTCTTTCTTTTCTTTTTTCCTTTCTTTTTTTTTTAATTTTAGGGAAGGGTCCGCAGGGTGTTCAGGGTCTTCCTACTAGATTACACTCGTAGGGATCCACCTGCTTACAGTCTCCCAAGAGCTGGGATTACAGGCATGCACCACCACGCCCAGTCTCAATCACCATCTCAGTGCACCCCCAGGGTGGGGCCCAGCATGGCAGGCCCAGGGACCAAACCCTGGGCCCCTGCACTTTAATCCACTGAGCCATTTGGCTGGCCCTGGACTTTCTTTAAGAAGGCTGTGTAGATGTCTAGCTCCTCGAGGAAACATGGAGGACAAAGATATTCTGCTTTGGGGAAAAAGCAATAGCTTTAAAGTCTATTCTCTTTTCCTTCCCAGGGTCATTCTCCCAGGACAGCGCCGGTTGCTCACTGCTGGGAGGGAGTACAATGCACTGCTAGGACTCATACTCCGTGGTTGCTGCTTGGCCTGTGTTCACAGCTCCTTCCTTTCCATTCCAACAGCTGACGGTCCAAAAGACAGCAAGCATTTTCCTCTGTTTATTCCTAAAGGGTGCAGACAGACATTCTTCATCATTTCCTGACTTGGGGAGAGAGGATGTTGTTAACCAACTGCCATCTCTATGCTCAGATGAGTGTCGAGCCGACCAGGGCAGCTGCTCTGCTTCATTATAGAAGAATGAAAGGCCTTGCTTGTAAATAGCTTTGCCTGTGTTTGCAGCCTCTTAAATTAGTCGTGCTATCCTTATGTTCTCCAAATGCTGCATCAGAAATTCTGCTCCTTATTCGGCCTCCCAAGTGTATAAATAAATGCACTGCAGCCGTTGGGTCCCTTCCTCCTCCTCCTCCTCCTCCTCCTCCTCTTCCTCCTCCTCTTTCTATTTCCTCTTTCCTTTCCATCAAGAGAGGGTGCCATCTGGCCTCAATTTCCTGTGATAAAAAAAATTCCGCTCCTTTGCTAGGCTGTGAGTTGCTCTGGTTATTTCTATTTTATTTTTTTAAAGAGAGTGCAGATTAGAATTAAAACAGAAAAAATTACAAGTGATACAGAATCTCACTTACATGAATTTCACAGTGTTTGTTGTAATATATAGCATTGTCTTCCCACCAGTTGCTCATATTACCAGATAAATGCATGTAAAATTGGAAGAAGAAAGAAAAGTATAAGAAATTAGGAAGAGAAAAGATACAAACAACTGAAAAAAAATGAGGTGAGACAAATTAAGTATTAACTGCTCCTTTCCATAAAATGGCTAACATCAAGAAGTCAGCCAATAACAAATGCTGGAGGGGCTGTGGGGAAAAAGGAGCCCTTCTGCACCGTTCGGGGGAGGGCAAGGTGGTGCAACCACTATGGAAATCAGGGTGGAAATTCCTTAAAAAGCTAGGACTGCAGATTCCATTCAAGGCAGCTATTCCCTTCCTGCGTATTTTTCCAGAATTGCTCTGGTTGATAATCTCCATCGGTTCCTGGAGGTTTCCACTGGGGCTGTCTGGGTGTCTGTGGCAGCCTCTTGCTCAGTTCCAATGTACTGTGGCTTTGAACTTGGTCAGATTCTGGGGACTCCGCTGTGTTTGCCTCTTCTTGCCATGGGGTGGAGCAGGATGGGGAGGAATGCTGCCGTGCTAGGGTGTGAACATTCTGTGCCTCTGAATTCCTCCACTATTTAGATCTTATATACATACCCATCATCAGAAATAAGAAAGGTAAGGGCTGGCCAATAGCTCCGCAGATTAAAGTGCCTGCAAGCAGACGCAGGGACTGGGGGTTTCATTCCCAGACCTGCTGTGCTGTCCCCGACCCCGGAGGCACATTGACAGCAATTGAGACTAGGGGTGGTGGCACGCGCCTGTAATCCCAGCTCTTGGGAGGCTGTAAACAGGTGGGTCACTTCGAGTCTGATCTAGTAGTGAGACCCTAAACACCCTATAGACCCTTCTCTAAAATACGAGAGAGAGAGAGAGAGAGAGAGAGAGAGAGAGAGAGAGAGAATCTGTTACCAACCAATGAGTTCTGTTAGCAGTTGACCTGTGCCTCCTTCACCTTCTTAAAAACAAAATGGGTTGGATAATGAGAGAAGAAAAGAATATCTGCCTAAATTAACCAAAAGAGGAAGAGGTACAAAAAGTAGAAAAGAAAGAGAAGTAAAAGGAGGAGGAAGAAGAGAAGGAGCAGAAAGAGAAAAAGAAGACAATCAGATGATAAAATAAGACCATTTTTTAAAAATGGAGGCTGAGGAGATGGCTCAGTAGAATAAGTTCTTCCCTGGAAAGCTCAAGGGCCTGAGTTCAATCCCCAGTTCTGCAAAAAAAATAAATAAATAAATAAAAAATAAAAAATGGAAATAAAGCATTTTCCTTTATCTGTTCCTAAGGCATCTAGAAATGTCCCATTAAATAATTAGTTTGTGCCAGGACGTCTGAGCTCCTCCTGGGTTCCATCTCTGCTTACGTGAGAGTTACCTCAGAAGCCACCTTGACGAACTGACAAGGTTAGTGAGCACAGGTCTTCCTTCTAGGGTTTGCAAGATCACTGGGAAGAACAAAAGAAAGAAGAGGATAAGAAGGATGAAGAAGAGGGAGGGAGAGGAGAAATGATTTTAGGTCTAAGTTGATCATTCTTGGAGGAGGGTCTAAGAGTGTGAGGAATTTGTAATGTGCAGGATCTTTTTTCTTTGTTTTTTTTTTTTTTTTTTTGCTTTTTATTTTGTTTGGAGTATTTTTGTTGTTTTGTTTTAAGGGAAAAGCCCCAAATGATGGTGATGATGATGATGATGATGATGATGATGATGATGTTGATAATGATGATGTCATTTTGAGATAGGGTTTCATAATGCAATTCAGACTGGGCTTGAACTCACTCTGTAGCCCAACCTGGCCTCAAACTCCCAGTGATCCTTCTGCCTGAGCAGGCCCAGTGCTGTCATAGGCATGCACCACCCCAGCTGGCTGCCAAATGATTCTTTTGTGTGTGTGTGGTACCGGGGATTGAACTCAGAACCTTGGACTTGCCAGGCAGGCGCTTATGCCGCTGAGCTATCTCCCCAGCCCCAGCTATCTCCCCACACCCCCCCCAATGATTCTTGATGCCAGCAAAAATTTGAGAATCATCATTTCAATCCATAGGACTTACAACTCTTTTTCTCCTTCTAAAAAGTAAAATTTAGCAGTGATGGCACTTGAACCATCAGGAAAGAAATGTGGGTGCTCTTAGCTAGACGCTTCCTGAAGTATTAAAGAATATGTATATGCAAATACTGGAAAAGAAAGGAGTTTCTGGCTGCTATGCCACAGGGTTAGTCATCACAAAAGATGGGTAATCACCCATTTAAGAATAAGAATTAGGAACTCCACCTGCTGGTAGCTTAAGAATTCTATGTGTTAACTCAGTAAAATATTCTAAAAGAGTCCAGTAGCCCATAATAGTTTTGGGTCTTCCGCTTGACTGGCAATGTCAGAAATTGTTGACCTGAGTCCCCCACAGCTCAACATAACAGCATGGCTTTACTTCTTATATTTCGTTTTTCTACTTTTCTGCTGAATGGTTAAGCCAAGGTAAAGCAGGACCTATGCAACAAGAGTTGTAGCTTTTGGGTCTGATAAATTCAGTGAAATCCCCTCAGGATTTATCCTGAGATCCT
>NW_004524618.1:14260648-14278514 GCF_000260255.1 Octodon degus | reverse complement strand
AATGTGTTAATTATTGAAACTGTCCTACCAATTTGGTTTGAAACTGTCTCATTGCTATTTGTTTCTCAATAAAATTATGGAAAAAAAAGAATTCTATGTTTAAGTAGGCGCGTGGCTCATTACCCACAGTTTATATATTGTAGGGTCAGGAAATACAGCTGACTCTTGTCATCTGAAGTGGAAAAACTTAGGGATCTAGAGTCTAGCCAGGTCACTGGCTCACGCTCACAGTGCAAATCAGGCCACCTGGTTTTCTTAGCTGTGGGCTTAAAATGCAGAAGGTTCCAGAAAGTAAGAGGGGAAGGAAGTGAAGGTCGTGGGAAGAGGACACCCAACTAATAATGTAATGAAAGATAAAGCATCATTGAGTGCAACTGAAAACCCTGGTGTCTGAGGATACCCCAAGGCAAAAACCAGCCAACAAAATAAACAGCCACCAGAAGATCCCCAGGCTTTCCAGTTTATATCCCTTAATAAACCATCTGTTAAATTTCATTTTTCATGGGTGGGAATAAAATAAAGAAATTTGTATATTTCTAAACTTAAAATAGGATCATTTAATTAATTGAGATGAAAGATTAAAAACTCAAAAGAGGCCGGGGAGATAGCTCAGTAGAATAAGCGCTTGCCTAGCAAGCTCAGGGCCCTGAGTTCAATCCCTGGCCCTGAAAAACAAAACAAAACAAAAAAAACTCAAAAGAAAACAATCAATGATAGTTCATATCTGGTCCCCAGAAGTAAAGCTGTTCAGTGATCAATGATCCACTTGGAGTGAACTTAAAAAACAACTTCATGGAGAAATGAGTTGGATAGAAAATAATTCTGTTTTTTATTAATAAGGGCTTATATTTATAAATTAGGAATTTTCCCATTTTTTACTTAATCCTGATAGGTTTTGGCGAATACTACTTAGCTATGGACCCCACATGTTATTTTGTTTTGCATTTTGATTTTTCTGAAGAGCTAGCAAATAGGAAGAAAGCTACTCCCTAGCTAGCAAAGGGAAAGAGAGAAAAAGCTGGGAGGAAAATGGGGAAAATGTGAAACCAGTTGCTGTGGGAAAGACTTAGAACATTTGATTTGCTTAAGAATACAATATGGGGGCAGGGCATATAGCCCAGGAGCACAAGTGCCTGCCAGGGAAGCACATGGTCCCGAATTCGATTCCGAGTACTAAAAACAACAACAACAACAACAACAACAACAACAACAACAACAACAACAAACCCAGAAGAAACCAATATGAAAGCTAGTGTGGGTGGACCACACTGTCTCTTCAGAGACAGTGACAATACTGGAGGAGGAGCTGTCACGTAGGACCTGGCTGACTGGGGCAAGGACATTGGATTTTACGCTAAGGGAAATAGAATGCCTTTGGAGGCTCTGGGAATCAGATCTACCCACTCAAGAAGTAAATTTTATTTCTCAAAATTGGCAACGAATAAAATTACAATAAGAAGACAATATAATAATCCATATTTTCTTATTGTCTTGAATTTTTGGTCAGTTGATTATTGCCACAGATTAACTGATTAGAGCTCACATTATCTATAAATAAATAAATAATATATAAAGCAATTACTGGACTTTTTAGGTAACTACAAATGTAGCCAGGTACAGGCTGAGTCATAATAATTGCTTGTTGAAATAAAAAACAAAACAAAAAATGCCTGCATGGCAAGCACAGATCCCCAGTTCGATCTCCAGTACAGCAAAAATTAATAATAATAATAATAATAATAATAATAATTGCTTGATGATTCCTTCCTGCATTTCAAAGCTGTTAACTACATAATTTCAAGATACCCACCTACCCGAAGTTTTGACACACAGGAACCTAAAAGAAGCTGAGTAGAATTTTCCCAACTAAGCTAGAATATCATTCATGTAGTATAAAAATGACCTTAGAGATCAACATGAGGAACGCGATTTCAATGCTCTATTATTTTCAAAGGAATAAAGATGCCCCTCAAACTTTCCTGGAATGAGTCAATTGCACACATCATTCAAGAACATTTTGTGTTTTTTTTTTTTTTTTAAGGAAAGGTCTACTGGGTGTTCAGGGTCTCACTACTAGATCGGACTCATAGTAATCTCCCTGTCTACAGCCTCCCAAGACCTGGGATTACAGGTGTGCGCCACCATGGGTAGTCTCATTTGCTGTCTCAGCGCGCAGGCCTGCATGGTAGGCCTGGGGATTGAAGCCCCGGTCCTTGCGCCTGCTTGCAGGTACTTTAATCCACTGAGATATTTGGCTGCCCCTAAGAACATTTTTAAAACTTTCTTGAAATCATTCATGTATTCAACTTGTATCTCCTGGTGGGATGAGGAATTCTTAATTTAATAATTTGCTTATGTTATGTTAATTTCTTTCAAGTTGTCCTGTCGAAATATCAACTTCTGTCCTGTCTGTTTCTACCCAAGAGTAGTGGCTTAGTGGTCTCTGGTTCTGTGAGGTACTGTAATGACAAAGGGGAGCACATGACAGGACTTTGTGGTCCTAGAGGACTGGCTGATGAGGATGGGAGGTGGGTGTATGAGGAGGGGCACTGTCCAAATACAAACTCTAAAGAGCCATTGCTTACCGAGGCTGCTATCAGGACCCCTCAGGAGAAAGGAAATCAAAACATGGTATAAACCCCAAAGAAAACAATTTAGCATAGTGGGAAACCCAGGAACCGAACAGCCTTGGTTGGCACTCTTATGCCTTCGAAGCACATCAGTTAACCTCTTTAAGCCTCAATTACCTCTAAAAAGTGGGCTGATATTTTGTCTTTGCCTCCTAGGGTGACTATGAGTGATACATGAAAAGCTTCTTGCATGTTGGGGACTTAGCACAGAATAGGTGCAATTGCTGCCCTAGGCTGTTTACTCGGCCAGGCTCCTACCATGCAGAAAATCACCTGGAAGTTCTGGGCCCTGAGCAATCCTGACGAGGCAGCCCTGACCTGCTCCAACGAATCTGGGAAAACAGCTATGCAGACTGCTTAAGCATTTTGAGTTCCTTGCAGTTTGGCTGGTGCATCCTTTCCCGACCACATTTTGTTGACATTTCTTTTTAACTGAAGTACTCCAAGCTCACACTTCGAGAAACCACAAGGACAACTTGCCATCGTAATTATTGAAGTGTGGTGTCCTTTCCTCTCTTGCCTACACTCAACTTTTTACTTTGTGTCCTGGCCATTTTCAGAAATCAGCAAGTTCTTTTGCTGTTGATTTTTACTAGCTTGACATCCTGCTTCTAGAGAAATCATTATGATGTGCAAACTTAAGATTTCAATTCTTTTTTTTTTTTTTTTGGTGGAACTGAGCATTCAACTCAGGCCCTTGAGCTTACCAGGCGAGCGCTTATTCTATTGAGCCATCTCCCTGGCCCAAGGTTTCAATTCTTGATCACCTATCTAATTCTAGCACTGACACTTGAGAGGTCATTAATTTTCCATTCAGGCAAGCATTATTGATTTAGGTACTAAATCCATTAGTTTGAGCTAATTTACATGTTAGCTTTAGAGAGCCATTCTCTCTGTTGCTAAGAGTTGCCTTGTTGTTTTGTTTTTGAGACAGGGTCTTCCTATATAGTTCAAGGCTGGCCTTGAACTCACTATGTAGTCCAGACTGTGCTCAAAGCTGTGTCAGTCCTCTTGCCTTCATCTATCAATTGCTGTGATTACAAGATTACAGCTATGTGTCACCACACCTAGCAAATCTGGTTTGTATACACTTACGTTTTGGTTCTTGACACTCAAATTTGAGGATGAACATAGTCTGTAGGCTAGAGAAACTATCTTCTCTGACGCCCAGGGGCACCCCACGTTAGCTGGTGCGCTAACTCACCTCCTACTAGGCGTGGTACCAATAAGTACGTGCTGGGTCGTTGCTAGAGAGACATGAACTACAGTCTTGCTTTACTGGCTTTATCACCACTGAAATTTCTTCTCATGTGTCAAGCAACAAAACTGAAGTTGACATTTAACTTTATATACTTCCAAGTGCCAATTCCTAAAATCATTTTATTGCATGAAGATTGTCTACAAAGCTGTCTTGTGTATGTGGCTTGTCCACCTTTGAAATAGTAACACTGTGTGGATTTGAGTTTCTTTCTTTTTTAAAAATTTTATTTTATTGAGAAACAAATAGCAATGAGATCATTTCAAAACTGATTAATAGGACATTTTCAAAAATTAATACATTGTACATTGCTATCTTTTTAGTGGTTATCCATAGTACAAGATACAGACAGGATGTCCTGTCTAAGCACTATTAGTACAAACCTTTCTTCTTATTGATTTAAGCAAAAGTAGGTGAATATCTATCCTAACTATTATGTATATACAGATACAGAATGGTCCTTCCTTTGTATCCCCTTTTTTTGTTTAGTCCTGTGAAAACAATCCAACACAGTCCAGCAGTCCACAATACTCTGTGTGGATTTGAATCCAGTAAAAAGTCCATGTGCTTCCCATGTACTTAGGAATGAGGAAACAGCAGGGCCATATCCTCACAGTAAGGAGGATCTTTCTGATGACAAGTAGAGCAAAGTGTGGCGTTTTGCATTTTAAAAGCTAAGACCAAATTCTGTAGCATTCTCACTATTGTTTTATCATTACTCCAAATTCAATAATATACACAAAAGCCAAGTTCTTCTGGGATTAAAATCAGTGGAGCAACAGTAATCTCCCTCATGCTTGTCTAGTATTTTGTTTTGTACCTATGCCTGTCTCATTCACCTCATCCAAATCCACACCCATAATATGCACAGATCCTGAAAGACCTCTCAGAACTTTGGTGAGCCAGTTTGTCTTTGTATTTTTAGTACCACATCTTGACCAGCTAGTTCCTGTAGGGAGGCTGAACTAGATGAACCCTCCCACTTTCCCCCTATAGCCTTATATCTCCTCAAATGCCATTATGTAATTTGGCTTCCATGTGTTCTACACAACCTGGTGTAACCTGGCGTCCTGCCATTCAGGGAAGGCACTTGGAGATAGAGGAGGGAGAATGTTTCCACACTCTGTATTCCATTTCAATGGCAGCCGCTCAGACCTCCTGACCTTCTATGAGCTTCTTAATCTTTTTTATTGATTCACCCAACAAATCTGGTAGTTAGGAGTCCTAGGTTCAAGTTATTTTGCTATTGAGTAAACTTGGGCAAGTCTTTCAACTTATTGGAGTCTTTTAAATCTCTTCCTGTGGGTGATAGTGTTAAATCAGATGGCCTTCCAGACACTCCAACCCCCTTCCTTGTGTTACAGGGAATCTTCAGTGTTTGGTCTTCAGTAACTTTGGTTCAGTTACAGAGTTAAATATACAAGCAAGAGCCACGTCTGATCCATTTGAGGCTACGTGTTATGAAATGCCTGAGCAGTTAACTGCTGAAGCTCACAATTTTGATTGCAAAGCTTGAAAATAACACTGAGTCTAGTTGGTAAACAAATCTGTGAGTTCTTGAGAGGCCAAATATCATCAACAGTCTTTTGCAATTTGTTGGAATGGGGACAAACATCTGCAAATTGTAGATATTTACATAAATGAAATCCAATACTCCAAGGGGATTATACGCATCTCAGTAAAAATGCAATGTCTAGTCACCATATTGTAAATTTAATTCCAATCAGAATCTTCATTAAGCCTCTTGGGGTGGGAACACATGCAGCATAAACATTTAAAAGCTCAGCTGTTCTCCAGGAGCCAAACTCCAAAGTGCAACAGTTCTTTTTCCAGTGGCTGAAAAAGATAATATGCTATTGGAACTACATTTAAATAGCTTTGCATGAACTATTAACTCCTTATTAGCTAATGCTTAAAACACCAAGAAAAATCAAGGATTGAAAAAGAATTTAGAACAGCACTCACATCACATTTGGCGGGAAATACATATGCTTAACTCTACCTGATAATGAAACAAGGTGCTCATTAAACAATAGTTTTGGGTTCTGCAAGGGGGCGGGCCCTCAAAGAAATTAGCGAAGAATTAGGCCTTGAAATTACTATACCAAAAAGCCAACTTAAAGAAACTAACATTTGTGCATATGAAAATTTTGAAAGTGGTTTGCATTTCATTTTCTTCCCCACCTAACTCCATTTTATAACTGAGGAAATTGAGGCTCATGCAGGTTAACTGGCTCACAAGCACATTTTTACAGCATTGAGATTCCTTTACTAGGGACTGGGGAGATAGCTCAGTAGAATAAGCGCCTGCCTGGCAATCACGAGGTCCTGAGTTCAATCCCTGGTACCGCAAAAAATAAAAAATAAATGAAATAAAATTCCTTTACTTTTAACTTTAAATTCTATGATTCATTTAAAGTCATGATGATTTGAAGCATAAGTACAGATATAAATGTAAATAGATTCACTTGTAGCTAAGGGGCACAGAGTTCCAGTAAGAGAAGAAGAAATTCTGGAGACCTATTATGTAGCACAATAACTGTAATTAATAATAATGCACACCAGACAAAAATTTCAAATGTTCTCATTAAAATGAGTAGTGAGGTGATTGACATGTTAATTAGCTGGATTTAATTATTCCATTATATCTAAATATATCAAAGCATCAAGTATATACCATAAACTACAGATAGGTAGATAGCTAGATGGATAGATAAATACATACATAGATACAAACAGACAGACAAGTGTTTTCTCCTCGTAACTTTGCATGCTTTGGGGAGAAAAAAGTCCTTAGAAAGAAACACTTTCTTCTGTGATTTTCTTTTCCTTCCTCCCCTTTTCTAGGATTTTGAATGCCTTGCATGTCTTGAGCTTTCCAAATATCAGAGCCAAGGAAAGTTTCAGAAAAAGCCAGATAAACACAGCATTAAGAACAATTTTTAACAAGTCTATCAATGCTTAAAAGATCCTTTCTGGTACTGACGTGCACTGGCGGAGTTTCTCAACGCAGGCTGGCACGGAGCCTGCTTCTTCTGCATTTCCCTCTACTGCTACCTGCTGGTAGTCGGTCTGCAAAGGCAACTTTCAAACCGTGGACGTGCAGTCACTCATGGCTCCGTAGGACCTACCTCGAGAAATGTCAACTCTAGCCACACAGTAGAATCATGCGGGTCATTTGCAAATGTGTGGGTGCTCAAGCCCCACTCCCAGAGATTCTGATTCAGTTTGGTCTGGGGGAGGTCATTCGTGTCTTCTGCAAAGCTCATCAGAGAACTCTACTACTTAGCCAGCATCAAGAACCACTGGCCTAAATAGTCAAATCTCACTAGAACATGGAATATGAAGGTTAATGTAATTGAGAAAAATCTGCATTGAATTTTGCCATCTCTAGATGGGCTCTTCAATTCATTTCAAATTCATAATACAACTTATTTCAACTTGATGTGATTTTTTTTTATGAATTAAGAATAATTGAGATCAGTTATTTTCTCTGTAAGCTTTCAGGATTTTCCTCATGACTAAACAGGAATCCAGCCTAAAATAAGTCAGCACTATTATTTTATCACAATTTGTATTATAAGCTATGATATAAACAAACACTAAAAATAAATGAGTTATGAAAAAATACATAATGTAGCAAGAACTAGGCTTGCATTTCATGTTAATGTGCTTATAAACTTAGCATTCCTTTTCCATGAGTTCTATAGTGGACTGAGAAACTGGAGGCCTGCTTACTTTTATAAGCAAGTACATTGAAAAGGCAATTTATTTGAAATTGAATTCCTGTCCAGTCATGAGGAAAACTGAATATTTTCAGGAGAAAATAATGTGACTTAAAAAAAAAGGAAAAAAAAAGCTTTAAACACACACACACACACACACACAAACACACACACACATACCTCATATCATGTATAGATTCTATATATTTTTTTTTTTTTTTTTTTTTTTTTTTTTTTTTTTTTTTTTTTTTTTTTAAACATTTATTTATTGTGTGTGTGTGTGGCCAGCTCAGCCCACCAGGGGGCGGGGCTGGCTGGCATGTGGTGCTGGGGAATCGAACTGCGGTTCCTGTGCTTTGCCAAGCTTGTTCCAAGTAGGTGCTTTAGACCACTGAGCCATCTCGCCAGCCCCCTATATATATTTTCATATATAGTATTACAAATCAGTGGGGACAAGGGTTTGATTTTCTTAAAGTAAGTTTAACTGATGACCCAGACAATAGCTATTAAGATTAGCAAACGTTATATTTGTGTTCCTTGGAGATATTCTATACATCTGCATGTCAAAAAAATTCCCTAGGCCCTGGTAAGCCCCAGTGACATCAGCCAAGAGGAAAATTTCCCATAGGTCCTTGTCATTCTTGGGATACTTCCTGTCTTGTAAGCACAACTTGTTTCAGACTTGTTCTCAGCTGTATCCAAGGGGCCTTGGTTCTGACTTGCCGAGCCCTGCCCCTCATCCCAGTGTAAGAAAAACACAGCTGTGACATTTTCACCTTAATTGTACTATCTTTCTGGAGAACAAAGAAAGAAAAAGAGGATAGAAATCAATAGAACAAAAAACCTACCCGGTATTGTTTTGTTATTGTTGTGTTTGTTTGTTTGCTCATTTTATAAGACATGGTCTTGCTATGTAGCTCAGGCTGCTCTTAAATTCTCTCTCGACCTAGACTGTCCTTGAATTTTTGGCAGTCCTCCTGCCTCAGCCTCCTGAGGGCTGGGATTACATTTGTACACAACCAGACCAGGCTCCTACATAGTATCTTTTAGACTTTTTCTGAGTTTCCAAAACTTCAGGAACACACACACAAAATTCACAGCTGTGTCAAGGACAGACATCTCAATTTGATGGGAAAAGACTGGCAGCTTGGTTGGGATCCAATAGCAATTTGGGTTGGGAGAGGAAAAAAAGCTTTTTAAAATCCTACCCCTTGAAAAGATGGACCTGAATTTTCTCCTGAACTTAAACAGATTCTTCACAAGTACAGTGCCTAGAAAATAAGGGACATGTGACAAGAATGCAGGGTAAAGTCATTCTTACTGCCTGACTTCAACCTGATTGAAGTCTTGAAAATATTGTGCAATTGTTTATTTTCATGGTTGAAGAAATGAGTTACAAAACTAGGGAGATGTGCTATTGCAATCTAAAATAGTGCACTAGTCCATTGTCTCATCTTATTTATCTAGAGGATTAAATGATTTTCCTGTGAAATTTTCCTGTTTTAGGGGCCAGGGATATAGCTCAGTGGCACAGGGCTTGAGTTTGATTCCTGGTACAAAAACAATTAGACATAGTTCAGATTTCAGTTCTAATCATTCAGAGCAGGTAGCTGAATAATACGATTTTCAAATTTCCAGTATAATTATTTTATACATGAATAGAAATCATTTCAGTGCCCTTTGATACTGAAAAAGTAAATAGCCAATTTTAAGCTCTTGAGATTAATGTCAATATCATTCATAATGTTATCATTCAGTCATTGCACCTGGTTTTCTTTAAATAGGACTACTTACAGAGATCCAGTCTACTGGATTAAACATTACCAAATTGTTTTGGAGAAAAGGCTCATTATTTGGAAACCAAGTTTAAAATGGAGAGGGACTGGGAACTAAAGAACTTACCACCACCTAAGATTTATACAGTGAGTCAGTCATGAACGTCAGACTACATGGAGATGTCTTTCTGGTCCTTGACATCCACCCGCTTTGGGAGTTCCCTTGTTGAACTTACTGATAATGCTACCATCTTTTTGGTTCCTTGGATACACTGCAAACTTCGGCAGGTGTTGCTTTTTCCAAACTGTGTCTTTTGTCATTAAATTCCAGCCCTCCTGACGTCACAAACGTGTTGCTAGACAACGTCTAAGGCATCCGTTATACCTCGAAGAAATGCAGTAAAATTCTGAAGTGAAAATTATCAAAGGCCTTTACAGGAGTAAGCATGTGTTGGGTTGCTATTTCTAGGGACAGAAACAAGTCATTCAAGAGATTGCATTTGTCAGAAAAAGATAGCCAAGTTTATGCTGGCGGCAGAAACTAAAATCCAGCAAGATTCAAGATTTTAGGAATAAGAACAAATTCACACACACAAAATAATCACATGCTGTCAGCAAATTCAGAAACATTCAAAATTTTTAATTAACTTAAAAATATACTTATTTAATCATAGTTATACTTTTATTTTTTGTTATTTATTTATTTATTTTATACATTTTTTATTTTGTACATAACATTTTCTATTAGGAACAACAACTCTTGTCTCCTAGGGAAAATTCCTCCCATCAAATTGAAAATGCTTTACTGAAACATTGCTTGTACAAGACCAACTCCTAGTGCTCAAGTTGTTCTAGGACGGAGTGGGTGATGAGAACGTTCCTAAAGCTAGAAGGCCCATGCCTCTGGTCTGGATTAAAGCACACCCTCCAAGTAACCAAAGGCTGAGGGCCCTGGCAGCCAAGGGGCAGCTTTTCCCCAACGGCCCCCTGGGGAGTTAGGAGGCAAGCAGTAAATTCAGGAGAGCCTTGACCCGCCATAGTTATACTTTTAAAATAAGGATATAATCAACCTACATAGTAACCCACCTAAGCAGCTCTCCTTGAAAAAAGAGCGACTGTCTCCCTTTTGGCTGAGCCTGACCCTATTTCCTTGTATTGATATGTACAGAGCTGGCTAGAACTTCTCCTTATCCTTTCAATTGGCCTTAAGCAATGTATATTGGTCTTGCTGAGGTGCTGATGGTAGTCTTTGAAGGTGGCATGCTTCACCTTCACTTTGAAGGTGTTTCCTTGGTAATCTACACCTGCTGCTCTTTACTGTGAGCCAGGTCGAGACAGGACGAAGAGCCAATGCTCTACGCTGCCAGTTGGGATCAAGCCTCAGGATAGAGGCTATGACTTCCTGGGGCTTGAAAGATTACATCAGAGTTGAAGCATCAGACCCCAGAAATGTTAGATACTATCTCAATAGTATAATGCAAATTACTACCTGTGCATACCCTCTCTGCATATGGCAGAGGTAAATGTAGGCCACCCACCTAGCTCAGCTCACAGTACTTAACTACTTTCCACAGTTCTCAGTCATTCCTCCTCAAGCCATTCCTCCTCCACTGAATAAAACCTGGTGAGGCCGTGGGTCAATCTCTTTGTTCCAGAAAGCCATCTTCATGGCTGGACTTAGGGCCCCTTGGCTCTCCAATAATTATAAATGTGTTTTACTATATTTATTTTCACCATGGATTGCACTGGGAGTGATAGATTGGAATTAACTTGGTGGGATTCCAATAATATATCTTTGGGATTACAAATACTGACTTTTTCAACTCAGAGGAGAACCTGGAGGGGACTGCTACAAACCAGTACATGTATTATTGAGAACTTTATTTTGAATTCAGATGTCAGTCAATAAAAATTCCTTAAAAACTGGCAGAAAATATATAGAGTCTCTAAAAATTTTATAAGGAAAGGAGATGTATTACAAAATCTATGCTGAAGTTGATGTCACCAACATGAAGCTCCATGGAAGTAGTGATGTTTGCTTTATTTGTCGTTGCTAATAGCTCTGGTGGTTTAAATAGCATCTGGAAGGTGGTGGTGTTGCAGGCAGCCAGAGTTAGATAGAAATATTATAGGCAGTCAGACAGGGCCAGGCCCTCAAGGAGGCAAGATGGAAGACCAGGTGACTTTACAACTGGGAAGAGACAGACACTCCCATATGGGCCACATCTCAAGACCAAGACAAAAAGAGGAAACACAACTACATACTTCCCTAGGGATGGGCATCAGGGATTGGTATCCTACATAGGTATCAATCACCTTGAAAGAGCCCAAAGGAGTCACTAGCCCAACCCCCAACAGGCATGCCCACTTGCCTGCATGACTCGCTTCCTCATTCAGGCCTGGATTCAATCAATTTCACCTGAGCAATGGTGCTTGTAATCTCATTAGTTGACCATAGTTTTGTCCCACTTCATGCACAACTAAGCGAGTTCCCATGTCTTCTCCACTACCTTCCACCCACCTCACTGCATGGTTTTCCTCTATAATAAAGTCCCTGGAAGAGACAGCTTCCCGGGGACAACCTGCTGAAGCCCGCTGCCTGTCCCTTTCTCGGACAGGAGCTCTCTTTCCCTCAATAAATATATTCTGCTCATAACCTCCGTTTGTTCCTAAAATTCATTCTTTGGTTGTAAAGAACACGAATTCGTGCACGTCAGGCTGGGTGATCATTTTTCCCCTATATCATTTGGAGGTTCCCTGTATCATTTGGAGGTCACCCACCCAAGATCAGTTTTTCTCCCTGTGTCAGTAGGTGTTAGAAATAAGTTGAGAGTACAACTTTTCTTTAATAAATATAAACTGGTAGGAAATAGCCAAGACTAAAAATTTGCAGGATATACCAAGTTTAAATAGTATTTAGTGCTCGAATCTTATCTTCAGTTTCAAGTACAGGTTGATCATTAACTTGAAAGTCAGGGAAGATTTGGGCTTTGGCGTTAACTTGTGTTCTCTAAATCTCAGCCCATACATTTGCGATCATGTGCTCACCTTGACAATTTGCAAAGCCAGAGGTAACAGTAGATAGAAATGTCATATTTAGATTTGCTTTTATTTCTTCAGGCTGTCTTGTACATAATGGTCATTGACTATGTAATCACAGAGTTGGATTGGTCGAGGCAACATGGATTATAAGATTAGCTTTTTGTTCTTCTTGGCAAATGTTAATCAGGGAGAGGGTTGACATAAAAACTGAACACAGAGACATACTGTTATTCAGTCCTTCTCCAATGATTAAGTTTTCCTTTTTTCTACCCCTGACATGAAAAGCAGTAAACATATGGGACAATGCAGCACAATTCCTCTCCTCCTGCCAGGCACTTTCAAAGAAAGTGCTCTCCGCATAATTTCCCATGTGGTTTTACACTGGATTTATGTTGTACTAAGATACTTCGGTTACTGAGCATTTCGTTATGAGGCCCCTACATGATGCATAAGCTTGCTCTATGCTGTCCCCATCTCAGCGGAACTCAGTTGAGGAGAGATCGTGGCTGGATGTTCGCTGGAGGCTCTAGGAGAAGCTGGCCCTTGAAGGAGACAGTGCTGACAGTGTCCTTCCCACCTGCCACACCCTTGTGTACTAGCAGGCATTCTTCAGAGTGCCGTGATTAGTACTGGAAACAGACTTCCAATCACCCAATTCTTTTCCAAATGGAACCTTTATGTCTGGAGTCATGGGATAGGGTTTTCCCATCTGAAGACATGTTTTTGCTGGATCTTTTTTTTTTTTTTTTTTGTATTTTAGGGAAGGGTCTACAGAGTGTTCAGGGTCTCATTACTAGATCGGACTCATAGTGATCTGTCTGTTTACACCCTCCCAAGAGCTGGGATTACAGGTGCATGCCACTATGCCTAGTCTCAATTGCTGTCTCAGCACGCCCTGGGGGCAGAGCTGGCACAGCAGGCCTGGGGATCGAGGCCCTGGTCCCTGTCCCTGTGTGCAGGAGCTTTAATCTTCTGAGCTATTTAGCTGGCCCTGGATCTTTAGTAATTCAGAACCCAAGAAAGTCAACTCAGTGTACAACTACAGCAGCTCTTCCTCTATGTTCCCTGGATCTGAGTGACTCTCTCCTCCCACACTGCTGGGACCCTCAACTTTGAAGGCACATTTATGCTATGATAGGTTGACTGATGGCCAAGATCAATAGATGTGGATGCTTCAGGAAGTGATGATTATCAAAGGGCAGTTCTTTCTGAAGCCAAAAGAGTCAGTGACCAAAACTGGCTTTTTTTTTTTTTTTTTTTTTTTTTTATCTTTTAGGGAAGAGTCTACATGGTGTTCAGGGTCTCACTGCCTAGATTGGACTCATAGTGATCTGCCTCTTTACAGCCCCCAAAGACCTAGGATTACAGGCACACCACCATGCCCAGTCTCAATTGCTGCCTCAGTGAGCTCCGGGGGCATGGCATGCACAGCAGGCCCAGGGATCAAACCCCTGGCCTGTGCACCTGCTTGCAGGCCCTTTAATCTGCTGAGCCATTTGGCCAGTCCTAAAACTGGCTTATTTGAAGCCAGATCACTGATGAAGCATGGAAGTCACATAGTCATTAGTATAAGTTTCACTTTATGGAGGGCATTAGATCATGTTATTTCTATGTTAGAATTTTAGCTTTCAATTCTTGACTTGCTTAGAGCATAAGGACTACTTATATATAAGAAAAAAAAAACCCAAAAAACCCTCTCCACCCTGGAAATTCTATGATACCAGGCATGGTGTAATCCCACCACTGGGGAGGCTGAGACAGGAGGACTACTATGAGTCCAAGCTGCGTAGCAAGACTCTGTCCCAAATAGATAAATAAATAAATAGTTAAAAAATAAGTATTTCAGTTACTGCTATATGGATGCCATTTATCAGATAGTATTGAAAAAATAAAGCTGTTTATTCATTGACCAGAAAACCTCTCATTGTTCTTTCAACAAGGAATAATAACAAATTGTTGAGTTACAAAGTTATTTAAAAGGGGAAGAAAAGATAATTCTCAAAGGGGAAGAAATGTAGGTATTGGAAAACACCTTGATTTTATGTTAACATCAACAAACTTGAAATCTGTTGACTTTGGAAAAAAAAAAAAAAAAAAAAAATGATGCAGTGAATACCCAGAGAAGACTAACTTCAACGTGTTTGGTTATTACGCCAACAAGTTAGGCAAATTTTGGGTGTTACATCTTATTTGTAAGATCTTGGGTCTCTTAACATTTTAGAGAGAAAAATTAGCATTTGTAGACTGGTATTCCCAGTAACTATGGAGATCACGTGGTTCTGTGCATTCCTGTTGACTTCTGTCCAGTATATGTCATCTTTGTTGGTCGGTCAACAGCAGGGTTAGCAGGGTTTGGCCTGCTACATGCTGTGTAGCATACACTGAATAGATGGTAACTTTATTATCACTATATGCAGCAGTCACTTTCCTTTCATACTCACTGTAAACTCATTCTGCCTTGGGTCAGTCTGCTCTTCCTCTCGTCTTTTCATTCACCCACCTTATCACTTGTGCTTTTAGTTCCATATTAAGTCCTATCTGTTCCAAAGAGTCTTCTTGGAATACTTAGCTTCTATGCCTGTTCATTTCCTCTGAATTCCTGCATCTTATATGATGGATCTGAACACTTGCATACTCTCTCTCTCTCTCTGTCTCTCTCTCTCTCTCTCTCTCTCTCTCTCTCTCTCTCTCTCTCTGTATTTTAGGGAAGGGTCTACAGAGTGTTCAAGGTCTTACTACTAGATCAGACTCATAGTGGTCCTCCTGTTTACAGCCTCCCAAGACCTGGGATTACTGGGTTGCACCACCATGCCCAATCTCAATTGGGGTCTCAGTGGGCCCCGGGGGCGGGGAGGGCACTGCAGGCCTGGGGATCAAACCCTCTGCCCCTGCGTCTGCTTGCAGTTGCTTTAATCCTCTGAGCTACTTGGCCAGCCCAGTGGTGAACTGATTTACTAACCTTTACTAGGCCTTTTTTCCTAGTCTCACACACTCTAGATTCATCCATCTTTGAAAAAGCCTTGTGATGCATGAGGCTTTGAGGGGACATCTAGACACAAACCATAACACAATGATGCCTTAAAAGATTACATTATTCCATTATCACTTGTCAAAAAAAAATATAGTAGTGCTGATGTGGTGGAGTACACCTACAGTTTCAGAACTCAGGAGACTGGAGCAGGAGGGTCACCATGAGTTCTACGCTAGCCTGGGTGACACAGCGAGTTGAAGCCCAGCCTAAACTCCATAGAAAGACCTGTCTAAAAAAAAAGTAGTAGTATTCCTATTTTGCTGATATGGTAACTGAGGGCCAATTGTGAATTTTCCAAGAGCAAGAAAAGATCAAATAAAAACTAAGTGGCAGGTGAGTAGATTTTAAAGACGGTGCATATAGGAGGCCAATCTAGACTTGAATCTATGAGACTATTACTTGGCTTCTCTGAACTTTTGTTTGCATGCTTATAAAATGAGGCTGCTAGAGGTTACCTTGAGTTGTTGAGAAGATTAAAAGTAATCATGTAAACCAAGACTCAATAGTGGAAAGCCCAGTGTTGTTGAGTAGATGCTCCAAAAAACCAGACCTCCTATTCCTGTTTATGTTCAACAATAAAAAAATAATTGTGTGCTACAACTTCTAAGCTTCAGGCCTAGTAAGCAGCGCTGAATACCTACGTGATTGACTCAAGATCAAAGTGGGAGACTTTGCTAGTATCAGGCTGTTCTCCATCACCTCCAGGGTCTCATCATGACCCACACAGCTCTAAACTCTTCTGCCTATATGTGTGACCAAGACCGTGACAAGCCCTGGTGGACCAGCGGACTCTGCGATTACTCTTTGTACAAGGTATGGCCTGTGGAACTGTGACCACCTATTTCATTTTAATTTGGCATGTATTCATTATTTTGAATACTCTTAAAGACTCTTAAATATGAAAGTGACCAGAATGTGGTTTTTTATCCCCACAAAGGCCACAGATTTGTGTGAAACAGTAGTTACAGTTGATCCTCAATATTTACAAGTACACACCTTCAGATTTGGCCACCTGTAGATTAAAAACATTTAGAAAAAAGTTGTGTCTGTACTGAACACATGCAGAAGTTTTCTTGATATGATTTCTAAATAATACAGCATAATAAATATTTACATAATATCTACATTGATTGAGGCAATATGAATAATCTAGAAAAAAGCTAGAGTATACTGGAGGATGTGTATAAATTATATATGAACACTATCTTATTTCATTTAAGGCAATTGAGCATCCATGGATTTTGGAGTCCTGAATCAACCTCCGAAGGATATTGAGAGGTGGTTATGTATTTACATATAACCTTGGTAGATTTATGTGCCACAGAGGAAATGGATGCATGTGGAAACATAGTGGGGCAATCATTTCCTCCTGGAATGGGGGTTACATGCTGAGCCGAGAGCTGTAGAGATGGATGACAGTTGAGCTGGACCTTGTGGGTTGAATGTTTGCCAAGTACAGATGTTCCTCATTGAACGACCAAGTTCTTTTCTGTTCATGCACCCATGTCGTTAAATGAACTGGTCGCTAAATGAGGAATGGTGTATAGTATGCACATCACAACACTGAGAACAAAGAAATGGACAAATTCAGCTCCAACCTGATGGCTTTGCTTTTAATTGCATAACATTTACATATAGTACTGTAATGCGTAACAGAACTTAAAACTGCACTTAGCGGACTAAAGCTTCTGCTTAGGCAGAGAGCAGCGGCCATGTTTGATCCCCCGGGTGCAGTGCCGGCCTTGCCCCAGGGTGAGCTGAGATGGGGATTAAGACTGGGCGTGGTGGTGTTTACCTGTAATCCCAGCACTTGGGAGGTTGAAAACAGGAGAATCACTATGAGTCTGATCTATGTAGTGAGACCCTGTAGACCCTGTCCTAAATACAGAAAAAAGCAAACACAAAATGGCAGTACTGTACTGCACAGTACAATTAGCAAAAATGACAGTACTGTGTAAACAAGGAACACTGCAGAAAAAAAGACATTGAGGTTCTATAAATAAGATGGACAGAACTGTACAAAATAGACAGGTTGTCAGTCAAAGTGGCAGGTCACAATTTTGAGCAGTGGGCTTTGATCTAAACTTTGTTTTGAGGGCCGGCCAAATAGTTCAGCAGCTTTAAGCACCTGCAAGCAGGCACAGGGGCCAAAAGTTCGATCCCCGGGCCTGCCGTGCCATCCCTGCCCCTGGGGCACACTGAGAAAGCAAATGAGACTGGGCATGGTGGCAAATGCCTATAATCCCAGCACTTGGGAGGCTGTAAACAGGAGAATCACTATGAGTCTGATCTAATAGTGAGACCCTGAACACTCTGTAGACCCTTCTGTAAAATATAGGAAGAAAAAAGAAAGAAAGAAAACTAAACTTTGGTTGGGTTTTTTTTGTTTTTGTTTTTTTTTTTTA